>NC_138998.1:35528549-36114117 GCF_964374135.1 Grampus griseus
TTAGCAGTTAAAGATTATTCATTACTCTCTTCCTTAAATCCACAGTGCTATTATCATCTCTGGAGGACCTAATTCCGTGTATGCAGAAGATGCTCCCTGGTTTGATCCAGCAATATTCACTATTGGCAAGCCTGTTCTTGGAATTTGCTATGGCATGCAGGTATATGCATCTATGAATTTGCCTTAAGAGTTAATTTATTCTGCTTTTGACTCCTACTGTATTAGTATTTTCTATCTTTAGAGTAAGTAAGATATTTAGTTATATGAGATAATTTGTTCATATTACAACTGTTTATGAATTGCTACACTAGTATGGCAGAACTGACTTCAATGGGGATTTTCAGAAAAGCAACTATATTACTGCTTACAACAAAACACTGTCCATTAAAAAAAAAACTTAGACATTTAAATACACTTAAAAGTTGCAGAAGTAGTTCACAGAGCTCCTGTATACTTTTACTCAGTTCCCCAATTATGACATTTTTAACCATTTTGAGAGTAATTTGCAAACAAGGTGTTCTGTTACTTGTTGTATCCTAAGTACTAGAATTCTGTCCTACATAACCACAGTACAGTTATCAAAATCAGGAAGTTAACATTGACTCAATGTTAGCATCTGATCCACAGACTTCATTCACATTTCACTGTTGGTCTCATTAATGTCTCTTATAATTCATGAATCCAGTCTAGGACCATGTGTGGTATTAGGTTGTCATGTCGCTTTACATTACTTTAGTTTGGAATCATTCCTCAATCTTTCCTTCTCTTTCATGACCTTGGCAATTAAAAACAAAGTACATTCCAGTTACCTTGTAGAGTAGTCCTCAGTCTTGGTTTGTTTGATGTTTACTCATTGTTAGATTCAGGTTATGTATTTTTGGCAGGAATACCACAGAAGTAATGCTGTGCTCTTCTCAGAGCATCTCATTAGGAGGCACATGATGTCAAGTAATATCATGATCGGTGATGTTCATTTTGATTATTTTGTTAAGATGGTGTCTGCCAGGTGTCTTCACTGTAATGTTAATTAAGTATATGTAGGGGAGTGGCCAAGATGGTGGACTAGGAAAACACTGAGCTCACCTCCTCTCATGGGCACACCAAAATTAATGACTATTTACAGAGCAACTATTGATGAGAATCTAGCAGAAGAGGTCTTCTACAGCTAAAGATATAAAGAAGGAACCACAATGAGATGGGTAGGAGGGTCAGAGTTACAGTCAAAACACATAGCCCTGCGTGGGGGACCCACAAATGGGAGAATAATTACAATTTCAGAGGTTTCCCCCAAGGTCAGAGCCCCATGTTGGGCTCCCCAGCCCAGGGTTCCTGCACCAGGAAAATGAACCCCCAGAACATTTGGCTTTGAAGGCCAGTGGAGCTTACTTTTGGGAAAGACAGAGGGTTGTGGGAAATCCAGATTCCACTCTTAAAGGGTGCACACAAAATCTCACACGCTCCAGGACTCAGGGCAGAAGCAGTAATTTAAAAGGAGCCTGGGTCAGACCCACCTGCTGATCTTGGAGAGTCTTCTGGAGAGGCAGGAGGCAATTGGAGCTCACCCTGGAGACACAGACACTGGAGGCAGCTATTTTTGGAAGCTTAATTCTACCATGAGGACCCCGGTGTTGGTGCCATTTTGGGACCCTCCTCATTTTAGTAGTGAGCAGAACAGTGAATTGTCTTTTTTTTAAACAATGTGGTTGAAACTTGTGTATTGATATGAATAATGGCACAAAGGGAAGCTATTCAAAAGTTAGAAAGTGAACAGACCAATACATTTTCTAATAGCTGTCTCTGGAGCTTTCAGTAAAGGAAGGAACATAAATCAATGTTCACGTAAGAATGTGAATATTTTTATTATTCATACTCTTGATACAAGGGCAGAATATTAGAAATCACTGGTCTGCAAAACAGCTTTACCAGATTTTGCTTCTTGTTAATTGATTGTTATGGTTTTCCATTGATTTAGAGGAAATGCTGACTAAAAATATATAAAATACAAAATCTATGATAATGGATATTTTCTTATCTAGGCAACAAGAATTTTATAGTAAAAGGTTCTTTTTCCCCTGTAATGTGCTCTGAAAAGTCAACTGATTATAAATTTGACTTGGATAATAGCTTATTTTTAGATTTTCCCACCTAGTATTCTAATATGTTTTCTCATAAGAGCCTGTTTCCTGATCAGATTGAACATTGGAAATTGGCTGACTCTTTTTTTTAAATATGTCTTTGCCCCATGATGTAATGTATTTACATAATTTATTGATCTTCCTTGCCTGAGTAGTCAATATTAATCATAAAGCACAACTAATAATTACAATTTAAAAAAAAATTTTTGGCCATGCCACACAGCATGTAGGATCTTAGTTCTCTGACCAGGGATCAAACCTGTCCCCCTTGCATTGGAAGTGTAGAGTCTTAACCACTGGACAGCCAGGCAAGTCCAGCACAATCTGTAATTAAATGGTTTTTAGTATATTGAGAGGCATTATAACATTTTGTAAGGAAGAGTCTCACAAGATATTTTTTTGGCACCCACTTAGAGTGAACAGGTCTGGAAAATGCTCCCTTAATTTAAATGATAGTGGCTGACTGTTTCTCCATTATGTCAGTACCCCCTTATAATTGGAAGACCACATTTTTTCTGTCATTCAGTAGGGGTCTGTGGTAGCCAGAGCCTGGCCTGCTTATGTTAAATGCATAAAAAATTTTGCCTTTGTCATCTGAACTTTCATAGTAGTATAAGGGAATAGGCTGATCTTGCTCCTTTGGGCAGAAATTGTCTTTCTATAAAATATTGATAAATAAATAAATAATAAATAAATAATACCACGTAGCTAATATGCTGTTTGTAAAGGACTACCGCTTCTTAGTGACTCTTAGTTGAGTAATTTTAGCACCAAAGTTCTCACTCTGGTATATACCTTTGCCCCCTCCATGGCATCCTGAAATTTTAGTTATTTCAATGTCTTCTGTACCATCTTTTGCCATTAACTCTTGTCAAGAGTCTTTCTGATTGCTTCCTGGTAGTTCTTTGCTTTGGAAGAAAAAAGTCTGTCCTGCTCCTTGCTCCCTTTACCTCTATTACTGTTTATGCCCCACTCAGCATAAGAAATAGAATATTAGTAGAACTTTTAAAACTCTCTTTATGCTTTTTTCCATTCTACATTCTTCTCTCTTCCTGCAAGAGGTAACACTTTCCTGAAATGTCATTCATTCCCTTTCTTTTCTTTGTAGCTTTATACATATTGTATTTCTAAATAATATTTTACTTAATTTTGCCTATTGACCTTAATATAAGTGAAATCATACTTCGTGTATTTTCATTTTTGGTTTTGAGATTAATTAATTTTATTTTCACTACTGAGTTTATTGTTTGAATGTAGCACAAATTAATTATACATTCCACTGTTAGTATCACTGGTCTTTTCCCAGATTTTTGCTATTACAGATACTGCCATGAATATTTTTGGACTCTTCATCTGGTATTGTACGTACACAGACTTTTCTCTAGGCTAATTAATTGAAATGCCGAGTCTCAGCTTCACGAGGAAATGATATTTGCCCCCAAAGTACCTTCCCAGAGCAGTATATAAGTATATAAAAATTCCTTCTGCTCTATATCCCTGCCAGGCCTTGACAAGGTCAGCTTTTTTTTTTTTTTTTTTCCCTGAATTTGCCTAGCTGAAAAGGTATTAAATGACATTGTGTTGATAGTCTTAATGGTCATTTTCCTTATTTTGAGATTCATGTGTTTATTTGCTATTAGTCATTAGTGTCTGCTTTGCTGTAAAAGCTTATTTGTGATTTTTGCACATTTTCTTGTTGAATTTTTTAGATTGTTTTTATGTATGCTGGATACTAAACTTTTGCCAATCATATATATTGCATATACCTTCTAGACTGTGACTTCTCTCTTCACTATAATTTCATTTTTTTTTAAAGAAACATCTTTATTACAAGCATTTGGCTTCTTTATACACTCCCACAGGTTTTGTCAAATTGTTTTTATTGGTGGAATTTCCTTCCGTTTCCCCCTCCCAAATCTAAGATTTATTTTAAAACCTTGGCATATAAAACAGATAAGAGGGAAGCTGACCCAATTAGAGTGGTAGACCTAGTAGACTTTCAGGGGTTTTTTTTGAGACATTTAGGACCTCGAGGTTATCAGGAATCCATACTGAAAACCATTTCCTTAAGTCAAAATAGAATATTAAAACAAAATTTTAACAAAGTAAAGTGTTTTACTCTACATAAAATTATTCCCTCCTCCCACACACACACTTAGCTGGTCTTTCAACTCCTTGTATTCTCACCCTTAAGTAGCATATAGTCAGGAATCAAGAATAAGCATGAAAGCCTTCTGAATAGGTGACATAGCTTTAAATTTTACTTCAAGCCTTTGGCTTTGTAAAAGCCTTTAATTTAGACTCTGTGAACTTTTAAATTGTGTAGTGTTCCAACAGCTTTGGTTATCTTGATCATTCAGCTCTCTTCTAATTAAGAACTGCAAATTAGAGGAGGCAGAGGTGCACAAGGTTCATTGAGTGGTGTAGAGGAAAACATTCATTTTTCGTTCAGCAAATTTGAATGACTGACTGCTCTGGGCCACATACTTTGTTAGGCCCCTGGGACTGTGAAGAGACCTGAAGACATGGGGGGAGAGGACACGGTCAGCTTCGGTAATCACACCAGTTTGAATAGCTGGAGTAGAGAATGACAGGGAAGATGAGAGGTAAAATTAGACGGGGGCAATGTATTAAAAAGTCTGTGTTCCATATTGGACTTTATCCTGTAGACAAGGGGTCAGCAAACTATAGCCTGCTGCCAAAGCTGGCCCACTGCCTGTTTTTGTATGACCTGCAAGCTAAGAATGGTTTTTATGATTTTAAAATGGTTTTTATGGTTGGAGTTGAAAAACATTTAAAAAAAAATTATATTTTGTGACATGTGAAAATTAAATGAAATTCAAGTTTCAGTGCCCATAAATAAAGTTTATTAGAACACCGCCACATCCAGTCCTTTAAGTATTGTCTGTGGATGCTTTTGTGTTAACGACGACAAGAGTTGAACAGTTGCTCCAGACACAGTAGCGCCTGCAAAGGCTAGAATACTTACTCTTTGGCCCTTTACAGGAAAAATTTACCAACCCAGATGTAGATGATAGAGAGCCATTAAGAATTTAATAATGGACTAACAGAATCATATTTATATTTTAGTAGCTGACATTCGTAGATCTCTGGAATATAGGCTGGAAGATAGGCAAGACTGGAGGCAAGGGGACTGATTAGACTGCAGCAGTATTTCCTAAACTGTGTTGGTTAAGGTGCTGCAGAAAGTGTTTTACTTATGAGTCTTTAGTTTGGGAAATACTGGATTAAACAAGGGTTAGCAGGGTTTTTTTTAACTGCTGGACTTAACCCAAAACTTTATTGCAGGAAGGTTAATTGTGAATGTCTAAGAGGAGAATGTAGAGGGCAGCATTTGCTGATGGTTTTGAAGAATATGCCGTTGTGCATCACAAGAATGAACATTTATTTAGCCCTCTGCCTACTTTTCTGTTGGGGGCTGGGTCAACCTGCATCACATATTGTTGTGGCAGGTATATTATGACACCTGTTGTGGAACAGACATACCAAGATGGGTTGTAGTGATTTTATTGATGCAGATTTAATGTTCCTAAAAATCTTGTGTGTGTCTGGTGTTGGGGGTGTTTGGACATATGTAAGTGATAAATAAGAAGATTGACACAAGAAGGGTCAGAATGTAGAGACCACTTAAAAGTCTGTAGGTGTATGGGATTTGAACAAATAAATTTAATTGAAAGACCAGATTTTATTGCTTATCTCATCTCCACAGGACAGCCTTTTGCAGACTTTCAGACTATTCCTTTGGAGCCAAAGATTAAACAGTTTGGAGGAATTTATATCTGCATGGTTTTAATACCAACCTAGGTACTTTCTAAGCTCAAAGTGCCTTTTAAAATGCTTTAAAATTAAACAGATGTAAGTGTTAAAGAAATCCCTATTTTTTTTTTTTTTTTTTTTTTTTTTGCCGGTACGCGGGCCTCTCACTGTTGTGGCCTCTCCCGTTGCGGAGCACAGGCTCCGGACGCGCAGGCTCAGCGGCCATGGCTCACGGGCCCAGCCGCTCCGCGGCACGTGGGATCTTCCCGGACCAGGGCACGAACCTGCGTCCCCTGCATCGGCAGGCGGACTCCCAGCCACTGTGCCACCAGGGAATCCCAAGAAATCCCTATTTTTAACAGATGAATTAAAGTACCCTAAAAGGAAAATTTGCCAGTGTTTAGGAATTTGACCTGAGGTTAATTTTTATTAATTTAGTTTTGTTTTATAACTATGCCTTTTAAGAACTTTATAATTATATATAATAGCACCAAGTTATCTACAGTTATCAGACTTCCTTTATTTGGGGGGCACAAATATAACAGCTATCCTAAAAATAAGAAACATAAATTATTAATGTAAGAAATTGAGTAATTTTCTTTTGATTTATATTAACATCAATTTATTTTCTCTTGAACAGATGATGAATAAGGTATTTGGAGGTACTGTGCACAAAAAAAGTGTTAGAGAAGATGGAGTCTTCAGTATTAGTGTGGATAACACATGCTCATTATTCAGGTATTAAAGATATTTTTAGATCAATAAGAATGTTAGTAGCTTAACTAACTTACAGCTGGGAATGTTATTCTTTAAAATTGGAGATTCTGTAATTCTTAGACAAAATTAAGGCCACAGTAGTGGCCAAAGGTGTTAATTGTCATATTTGTCTTCCAGTTGAGTGTCAAGACAGCAGCAGATCGCAGTGATGCTAATTAGGGATAAGAAAAGCACTTAATGACATAATTTAATAAAAGCACCTGTGCCGTCTTGAACCCCTCTTTGGGACAGCATATTGTGATGCCAACATTTGTAGTTTTCCCTTTTCACTCTTTCAGTAGAGTGTGATTCTAAACATTAGTATGACAGACGTGGCAGATGGATAATGTTTTAAACTGTCCTGCATTTGTATACCTCTTCCTTTACCATGTTCTTGCTCTGGGTACTTAGCAAGCTACCCATTGCTGGACTCATTACTAAATATGTGTTTTATTTCCCTCTTCCTCACTTTCTCTACTGTATCTGAGCATAACTATACTTGGTGTACTGTCTTTAATACAGTGAATGTATTAATTTATTTTATTGCTAGGTGATAATAGATTAGATACAGCAGCTCTAATGTATTTGAAGATTGGTGAATGAGCTATTCATTGGCTTTCTAGAATCATTTATCTTCTGCTTTACTAAAAAAAATAGCTGAGTTTTCATTCAGCTTCCTGAAAGACCAGAAAACTTAAGTTTTAGTCACTTGCTTTCTTTTTTGGGGTTTTCCGATGTTTTGGATATAGCCCATTTAGGTGGACTATTGATAGAATTACTCACTTACTTTTTTTTGAACTAAATTTCATTTTTATTTAAAAATCACATTTCTCCCTAACTGCATTCAATCTGTAAAACGCTGGCTGATGTCAGTTAATGTGCACATGTTGTCTTTATTATCATTTCTTATAACTGTGCTAATTATTTTTATAGATTTGTTTATTAACATATTCTTACAGCCTCCATTGAGTTGTGCCTAAATTAATTCTTAATGAATAGTGTTCTCCAAATTGGACAGATCAGAAATTTTAAAATTCAAGTTAAGAACTTTTATCTGAAATGGAGATTTCCCAGTTTTTACACAGAACTGACTGTGGCTGGCTTTTCTTTAATACTAGAAAGAACAAAAATAAGTATATCTGTATTCAAGTATTCTTGTTTTCAAAGGGATATTAATAAAAAGAAGCCAGAGTTGCTCAAAATAATTTTATGAACTGAAGCTGCTCATTGCCAAAATACGTTTTTGAAATCCAGTGCTTGTTCTACTTCATAATGGAGAGGTGTTGCTTACATTGATCTGTATCTCAAGTGACTACTCTTGAGAACTACTTCAGGAATCTTGCTGGTAGAAGGTGATAGTACAGGAGGCTTTAAATGTAAAGATCTGGTTAAGATTTAAAGTTTTTCTGTCTTTATAGTTCTAAAATCCTGGTATTCAGTTACAACCTACACTAATCCTAAGTAATAGTGATGACAATAATAACAACCGCAAAACATCCTTTTGCTTTTAAAGTACTTTATCTTCTTGCTTTATTTAAAATTTTTTATTTCTTAATATTATTTAATACCAAGTCCTTGTTCAGATTTTTTCATAATGTAAAAAATATCTTTTTATGGTTGATTTGTTTGTATCAGGGTCCAAAGAAAGTCCACACAATTGCATTTGATAAATGTTACTTACATCTGTTTTAATCCATGCCATTAATTACTTCTGTCCTTAAGATAAATTCCAATAGAGATATAATTTTGAAATTATTATCTTATAGCCTCTTGAAATTGTGTGTGTGTGGTGGTGGGGGGCGTTATATTACCAACTTTATTTATTTATTTTTAACTCACAGACTTAGAGAACGAACTTACAGTTACCGGTGGTGGGGGGATGGCCTGGGGGTGGGGAGAGTCAGGGCGTGTGGGACTGACATGTACACCTGCTGTATTTAAAATGGATAACCAACAAGGACCTACTGCATAGCACAGGGAGCTCTGCTCAATATTATGTAACAACCTAATTGGGAAAAGAATTTGAAAAAGAATAGATACATGTATATGTATAACTGAATCACTTTGTTGTACACCTGAAACTAACACAACATTGTTAATCAACTATACTTCAACATAATATAAAAAGTTAAAATAACTTTATATATTGTTTCAGTTTTCAATTTTTATGGATTGTCTTTTTTTGAAATTTATTATTGTTATTTGCTTTATAATGGACAGAATAAGTTTAAATTCTATCAGTGTTGCACCGTTACATACTTTCTCTCTTTTCTTGATTTACACACAGAAGAAGCTAGTATTTCTAAAGCAAAAAACTACCAATTATAAGATGAATAAGTTCTAGGAATCTTATGTACAGCATAATGACTACAGTTAACAACACCGTATTGTATATTTGAAAGTCACTAAGAGAGTGGATCTGTTTTTTTTTTTTTTTTGCTGTACGCCGGCGTCTCACTGCTGTGGCCTCTCCCGTTGCGGAGCACAGGCTCCGGACATGCAGGCTCAGCAGCCATGGCTCACGGGCCCAGCCGCTCCGCAGCATGTGGGGTCTTCCCAGACCGGGGCACAAACCCATGCTCCCTGCACCGGCAGGCGGACTCTCAACCACTGCGCCACCAGGGAAGCCTGAGAGTGGATCTTAAATGCTCTCACCACACACAGAAAATGGTAACTGTGTGAGGTGGTGGATATGTTAACTAAC
The DNA here is from genome assembly GCF_964374135.1 of Grampus griseus. NCBI lineage: Eukaryota > Metazoa > Chordata > Mammalia > Artiodactyla > Delphinidae > Grampus > Grampus griseus. The sequence continues at coordinate 35,537,922 of NC_138998.1, forward strand.
TTTTACTGTAGTAATCATTTCACAATATATATGTATATGAAATCATCACGTTGTACACCTTAAACTTAACATAATGTTATATATGTTATTATGTTTCAATAAAGCTAGAAAAAAATAAAGCAAAGAATCCATTAATCATGTCTAATAATTAAGCTATTTGTGTATTGTTTTATTTTTTATTAGGGGCCTTCAGAAGGAAGAAATTGTTTTGCTTACCCATGGAGATAGTGTAGACAAAGTAGCCGATGGATTCAAGGTTGTGGCACGTTCTGGGAATATTGTGGCAGGTAAAAATTCTAAAACTTTTGCAGATTTCATTGTAAAAAATTTATCTGAGAAGGCTATAAGCATATGTTTCTGTATGAGGTACTGTTTTTGATGTTTCTTATTTTTTTAAAGATATTGTAAATGTCATAGGGTCAACCATTAATTTATGAAGGGTATTTAATATTAGAAGGATTATCTAGAAGTCACTTACTAGTTTGCTCTGAAATACTTTTAAAAATATTTATTCTAATATGTTTTCCAGATATAAAATACAGCTATTACAACTCAGGAAAAATTTGAGAACTATTTACCTCTCCAGCATGCTGTATTCATAATTGTCCTTTTTTTATGCTTTTCTTAGGTGTATATAGGCATGTATCTTGGATGCTATAAAACATCAGACTAAGCATTCACGGCATTTCTCTGAACTAGGGTTGGCAGACTATTACCTGTGGGTCACATCCAGCCTGTAGCCTGTTTTTGTACGTTTAGAAACTAAGAATGATTTTTACATTATTAAAGGGTTATAATAAACAACAGGGACTATATGTATGTGTCCCACCAAGCTTAAAGCTTATACTGTCTAACCCTTTGTAGGAAGTTTGCCAGCGCATGCTCTAAACCATTTTTTGTTCTCTGTTTTTTTGAGGAAGAGGAGTTAATTTTCTGGTAATTTGTGATTTTTTTTTTTCTTTTACTTGCTTACTTGAATAATTGTAATGTAAATAATCACCGGTAATCCTGGATATCTGCAAAAGCAAAAAGTGGGGTTATCAATAAAGTTCTTGTTTGATATGCTACACCTAAAAAGTTGAAAAAAAAATTCGTAATGGATAAATTGAATTGAGTATTCTACCTGCAGTTACTTAACAGATTAATGTATTAGCATAGCAATTATCAGGAATGGTTTTTATATTGACGGGTTTTTATTTCGTATATGAGATCAATAGTGGTAGATGAGCTTATGTATTTTAATTCATTCAACAAATATCTGAGTACCCACATGTGCCGGGCACAGTTCTAGGTGCCAGTGAACAGAATGGACAAAACCTCTGTTTAATGTTATAGTTGGTGAGGGCGGAGATGGGGGAGAGGTGGGACAGACAGAACACAGATAAATACAAAATAAGTCGGGTGTTGGTCATGTTTAAATGTACTGAAAAAATAAATAGAAGAGAAGAGTGTTGTGGAATGTGTGGTTAGGACTGTTACTGTTTTAGATAGGGTATTCAGAGATGGAGATGGTGTTCCTATTAGATGATATGAGACATGGAGGAAGTAAGTGCTGACCCTTTTGGATATTTAGGGAAAGAGTAAATAGCAGTACAGAGTTCCTGGGATGGGACCTTGTTTAAGGAACAGCAAGGAAGCCACATGGTTACAGCAGAGTAAGCGTGGAGTGTGTGGTAGAAGATGAGGTCAGAGAGGTTGTTGGGAACCAGAACACCAGGACTTTTGAGGCCACTGTGAAAATGTTGGCTTTACTCATAGTGAGATGGAGTTTTGAACAAAGGAGAGAGAGACACAATCTGATTTCAGGATTACCCTGGCTACAGTGAGGAGAAAAGAGACCGTTAAATGTAGAAGCAGAGACCAGCCAGAAATCTATGGTAGTAATCAGGAAAGGAGACTAAGGAACCGGGTGGTAGAGGTAGAAGTGCTTAGGAGTGATTGGGTTCTCATATAGATCTTGTACATATTTTGTTAGATTTACACCAAAGTATTTCATTTGGGGGGGGGACGTGCTAATGTTAATTGTATTGTATTTTTAATTTAAATTTCACTTGTTCATTGCTAGTATATGGGAAGGCAGTGAACTCTTGTGTGTTAACCTTGTATCCGGCAACTTTGTTGTAATCATTTATTAGTTCTATTTCCTTTTCTTGTCCTATGGCATTAGCTAGGATTTTATTATGATGTTGAAAAGCAATGGTGAGAGGGAACATCCTTACTTTGTTCCTGATCTTAGTGGGAAAGTTTTGAGTTTCTCATGGTTAGGTATGATCTTAGCTGTAGGCTGTAGAAGATAGTCTTTATCGAATTGATGTCCCCCTCTATTTCTAGTCTCCTGAGAGTTTTAATCATGAATGGGCATTTGGATATATTTCATATGCTTTTTCTGCATCTATTGATATGATCATGTAATTTTTCTTCTTTAGCCTATTGATGTGATGGATTACAGTAATCGGCTCTATTTCTGACAGAAGGATGTTGAAGTATCTTAACTACAGTAGTTGATTCATGTATTTCTCCCTATAATTATATCAGTTTTTGCCTCATCTATTTTGATGCTTTCCTGTTAGGTGCATACGCATTAAGGATTATTATGTCTTCTTTAGGAACGAACCCCTTTATCATTATATATATGCTCCTCTTTAACCCTGATAACTTTTCTTGGCTGAAGTCTGCTCTGTTTGACATTAATGTATCTACTCATGCTATCTTATAATTAGTGTTATCATGATATATCATTCTCCATCCATATACTTTTGATCTGTGTCTTTAAAGTGGATTTCTCGTAGACAACATATATAGTTAGGTTTTCTTCTTGATCCACTATGACAACCTCTGTCTTTTATTGATGCATTTAGACTATTGGAGTTTAAAGTGATTATTGATAGTGTTGGATTAATATCTACCATATCTGTTACTGTTTATTTGTTGTCCTTGTTCTTTGTTCATATTTTTATCTTCTGTTTTTTCTGCCTTTTGTGGTTTTAATTGAGCATTTTATGTGATCCCATTTTCTCTTTTCTGCATATCAGTTCTATTTCTTTTTTTTACTTTTTTAAGAAAAAGTTGCCTTAGATTTTACAATATACATTTACAACTAACCCAAATTCTCTTTGAAATAACACTGTACCACTTCACAAGTAGTGTACCTTATAATAACAAAATAAACCTAATTCTTTCCTCTCATCCCTTGTACATTGCTGTCAGTTCATTTCACTTATAAGTAAGCATGAATAAGCATATCTATCTATAAGCATACGTAATTGTATCACTGTTGCTATTATTCTGAATACAGTTATCTATTACATCAATTAGGAAGAAGAAAATTTTAATTTTACCTTTACTCCTGCTCTGATGCTCTTTTTTATGTAGATCCAAGTTTCTGATCTTTATCATTTTCCTTCTCTCTAAAGAACTTTGTTTTTGAATTTTATTTTGTTTATTTTTTTTATACAGCAGGTTCTTATTAGTTATCTATTTTATGCATATTAGTGTATACATGTCAATCCCAATCTCCCAATTCATCCCCCCCACCACCACTTTCCCCCCTTGGTGTCAATACGTTGGTTCTCCACATCTGTGTCTTTTTTAATGTTTTTTTTTGTTTGTTTGTTTGTTTTGCGGTACGCGGGCCTCTCACCGCCACGGAGCACAGGCTCCGGACACGCAGGCCCAGCGGCCATGACTCACGGGCCCAGCTGCTCCGCGGCACATGGGACCCTCCCGGACCGGGGCACGAACCCACGTCCCCTGCACCGGCAGGCGGACTCCCAACCACTGCGCCACCAGGGAAGCCCACATCTGTGTCTTTATTTCTGCCGTGCAAACCAATTCCTTGGTACCATTTTTCTAGGTTGCACATATATGCATTATTATACAATACTTGTTTTTCTCTTTCTGACTTCACTCTGTATGACAGTCTCTACATCCATCCACATCTCTACAAATGACCCAATTTCATTCCTTTTTATGGCTGGGTGTTCCATTGTATATATGTACCACATCTTCTTTATCCATTCATCTGTCGATGGGCATTTAGGTTGCTTCCTTGACCTGGCTATTGTAAATAGTGCTGCAATGAACATTGGGGTGCATGTGTCTTTTTGAATTATGGTTTTCTCTGGGTATGTGGCCAGTAGTGGGATTGCTGGGTCATACAGTAGTTCTATTTTTAGTTTTTTAAGGAACCTCCATACTGTTCTCCATAGTGGCTGTATCAGTTTACATTCCCACCAACAGTGCAAGAGGGATCCCTTATCTCCACACCCTCTCCACCATTTGCTGTTTGTAAATTTTCTGATGATGCCCATTCTAACTGGTGTGAGGTGATATCTCATTGTAGTTTTGATTTGCATTTCTCTAATAATTAGTGGTGTTGAGCAGCTTTTCATGAGCCTCTTGGCCATCTGCATGTCTTCTTTGGAGAAATGTCTATTTAGGTCTTCTGCCCATTTTTTAATTGGGTTGTTTGTTTTTTTTACTATTGAGCTGCATGAGCTATTTATATATTTTGGAGATTAATCCTTTGTCCATTGATTCATTTGCAAATATTTTCTCCCATTCTGAAGATTGTCTTTTTGTCTTGTTTATAGTTTCCTTTGTTGTGCAAAAGCTTTTAAGTTTCATTAGGTCCCATTTGTTTATTTTTGTTTTTATTTCCATTACTCTACGAGGTGGGTCAAAAAAGTCATTGCTGTGATTTATGTCAAACAGTGTTCTTCTTATGTTTTCCTCTAAGAGTTTTATAGTGTCTGGTCTTACATTTAGGTCTCTAATCCATTTTGAGTTTATTTTTGTCTGTGGAGTTAGGGAGTGTTCTAATTTCATTCTTTTTTTTTTTTTTTTCCCCTGATATGCGGGCCTCTCACTGTTGTGGCCTCTCCCATTGCAGAGCACAGGCTCCGGACGCACAGGCTCAGCGGCCATGGCTCACAGGCTTAGCCGCTCTGCGGCATGTGAGATCTTCCTGGACCGGGGCACGAACCCATGTCCCCTACATCGGCAGGTGGACTCTCAACCACTGCGCCACCAGGGAAGCCCTAATTACATTCTTTTACATGTAGCTGTCCTCTTTTCCCAGCACCACTTATTGAAGAGGCTGTCTTTTCTCCGTTGTATATTCTGGCCTCGTTTATCAAAGATAAGGTGATGACCATATATGTGTGGGTTTATCCCTGGGTTTTCTATCCTGTTCCATTGATCTACATTTCTGTTTTTGTGCCAGTACCATATTGTCTTGATTACTGTAGCTTTGTAGTATAGTCTGAAGTCAGGGATTGTGATTCTCCAGCTCCGTTTTTTTCCCTCAAGACTGCTTTGGCTATTTGGGGTCTTTTGTGTCTCCGAATTTTAAGTTCTATTGTTCTAGTTCTGTAAAAAATGCCACTGGTAATTTGATAGGAATTGCATTGAACCTGTAGATTGCCTTGGGTAGTACAGTCCTTTTCACAATATTGATTCTTCCATACCAAGAACATGGTATATCTCTGCATGTGTTTGTGTCATCTTTGATTTCTTTCATCAGTGTCTTATAGTTTTCAGAGTACAGGTCTTTTAACTCCTTAGGCAGGGTTATTCCTAGGTATTTTATTTTATTTGTTGCAGTGGTGAATGGGATTGTTTCCTTAATTTCTCTTTCTGATCTTTTGTTGTTAGTTTGTAGGAATGCAAGAGATTTCTGTGTATTAATTTTGCATCCTGCAACTTTACCAGATTCATTCATTAGCTCTACTAGTTTTCTGCTGTCATCTCTAGGATTCTCTATGTATAGTTTGTTATTTGCAAACAGTGGCAGTTTTACTTCTTCTTTTCCAATTTGTATTCCTTTTATTTCTTTTTCTTCTCTGATTGCCACGGCTAGGACTTCCAAAACTATGTCGAATAATAGTGGCGAGAGTGGATATCCTCGTGTTCCTGATCTTAGAGGAAATGCTTTCATTTTTTCACCATTGAAAATGATGTTTGCTGTGGGTTTGTCATATATGGCTTTTATTATGTTGAGGTAGGTTCCCTCTATGCCCACTTTCTGGATAGTTTTTATCATATATGGGTGTTGAATTTTGTCAAAAGCTTTTTCTGCATCTATTGAAATGATCATATGGTTTTTATTCTTCAGTTTGTTAATATGGTGTATCACATTGATTGATATGCATATATTGAAGAATCCTTGCATCCCTGGGATAAATCCCACTTGATCATGGGTGTATTATCCTTTTAATGTGTTGTTGGATTCTGTTTGCCAGTATTTTGTTGAGGATTTTTGCATCAGTATTCATCATTGATATTGGTCTGTAATTTTCTTTCTTTGTAGTATCTTTGTCTGGTTTTGGTATTAGGGTGATGGTGGCCTCATAGAATGAGTTTGGGATTGTTCCTTCCTCTGCAATTTTTTGGAAGACTTTGAGAAGGATAGGTGTTAGCTCTTCTCTAAATGTTTGATAGGATTCACCTGTGAAGCCATCTGGACCTGGACTCTTCTTTGCTGGAAGATTTTTAATCACAGTTTCAATTTCATTACTTGTGATTGGTCTGTTCATATTTTCTATTTCTTCCTGGTTCAGTCTTGGAAGGTTATATCCATTTCTTCCAGGTTGTCCATTTTATTGGTATGGAATTGCTTGTAGTAGAATTTTAGGATGCTTTGTATTTCTGCGGTGACTGTTGTAACTTCTCCGTTTTCATTTCTAATTTTATTGATTTGAGTCCTCTCCCTCTTTTTCTTGATGAGTCTGGCCAATGGTTTATCAACTTTGTTTATCTTCTTAAAGAACCAGCTTTTAGTTTTACTGATCTTGCTATTGTTTTCTTTGTTTCTATTTCATTTATTTATACTCTGATCTTTATGATTTCTTTCCTTCTACGAACTTTGGGTTTTGTTTGTTCTTCTTTCTCTAGTTCCTTTAGGTGTAAGGTTAGATTGTTTATTTGAGATTTGTCTTGTTTCTTGAGGTAGGATTGTATTGCTATAAACTTCCCTCTTAGCACTGCTTTTGCTGCATCCCATAGGTTTTGGATCATTGTGTTTTCGTTGTCACTTGTCTCTAGGTATTTTTGTATTTCCTCTCTGATTTCTTAAGTGATCTCTTGGTTATTTAGTAACTTATTGTTCAGTCTCCACATGTTTGTGTTTATTATGGGGTTTTTTTCCCCTGTAATTCATTTCTACTCTCATAGCATTGTGCTTGGAAAAGATGTTGATATGATTTCAATTTTCTTAAATTTACCAAGGCTCAATTTGTGACCCAAGATGTAAATATCCTGGAGAATGTTCCATGTGCAAATGAGAAGAAAGTGTAGTCTGCTGTTTTTGGATAGAATGTCCTATAAATATCAATTAACTCTGTCTTGTCTATTGTGTCATTTAAAGCTTGTGTTTCCTTATTAATTTTCTGTCTGAATGATACGTCTATTCGTGTAAGTGAGTTGTTAAAGTCCCCCACTATTGTGTTACTGTGGATTTCTTCTTTTATAGCTGTTAGCAGTTACCTTACGTATTGGGGTGCTACTATGTTGGGTGCCTATAGATTTATAATGGTTATATTTTCTTCTTGGATTGATCCCCCCTTGATCATCCTTCCTTGTCTCTTGTAACATTCTTTATGTTAAAGTTTGTTTTATGTGATACAAGTATTGCTACTCCTGCTTTCTTTGATTTCCATTTGCATGGAATATCTTTTTCCATCTCCTCACTTTCAGTCTGTATGTGTCTGTAGGTCTGATGTGAGTCTCTTGTAGACAGTATATATATGGGTCTTGCTCTTGTATCCATTCAGCGAGCCTGTGTCTTTTGGTTGGAGCATTTAATCCATTCACATTTAAGGTAATTATCGATATGTATGTTCCTATTAACATTTTCTTAATTGTTTTGGGTTTGTTTTTGTAGGTCCTTTTCTTCTCTTATGTTTCCCACTTAGAGAAACTTCTTTTAGCATTTGTTGTAGAGCTGGTTTGGTGGTGCTGAATTCTCTTAGCTTTTGCTTGTCTGTAAAACTTTTGATTTCTCCATCGAATCTGAATGAGATCCTTACTGGGTAGAGTAATCTTGGTTGTAGGTTCTTCCCTTTCATCACTTTAAACATGTCCTGCCACTCCCTTCTGGCTTGTAGAGTTACTGCTGAGAAATCAGCTCTTAACCTTATGGGAGTTTCCTTGTATGTTCTTTGTTGTTTTTCCCTTGTTGCTTTCAATAATTTTTCTTTGTCTCTAATTTTTCTCAAATTGATTATGTTTGTTGGCTTGTTTCTCCTTGGGTTTATCCTGCCTGGGACTCTGTGCTCTTCCTGGATTTGGATGGCTATTTCCTTTCCCATGTTAGGGAAGTTTTCAAGCATAATCTCTTCAGATATTTTCTTGGGTCCTTTCTCTCTCTGTTCTCCTTCTGGGACCCCTGTAATGCAAATGTTGTTGTGTTTAATGTTGTTCCAGAGGTCTCTTAGGCTGTCTTCATTTCTTTTCATTCTTTTTCCTTTATTCTGTTCTGTGGCAGTGAATTCCACCATTCTGTCTTCCAGGTCACTTATCCGTTCTTCGACCTCAGTTATTCTGCTGTTGTTTCCTTCTCGTGTATTTTTCATTTCAGTTATTGTATTGTTCATATCTGTTTCTTTGTTCTTTAATTCTTCTAGGTGTTTGTTCTTTAATTCTTCTAGGTCTTAGTTAAACATTTTTGAATCTTCTCGATCTTTGCCTCCATTCATTTTCCGAGGTCCTGGATCATCTTCACTATCATTATTCTGAATTCCTCTTCTGGAAGGTTGCCTGTCTCCATTTAGTTGTTTTTCTGGGGTTTTATGTTGTTCCTTCATCTGGTACAAAGTCATTTGCCTTTTCATCCAATCTATCTTTCTGTGAATGTGGTTTTCCTTCCACAGGCTGCAGAATTGTAGATCTTCTTGCTTCTGCTGTCTGCCCTTTGGTGGATGAGGCTGTCTAAGTGTCTTGTGCAAGCTTCCTGATGGGATGCACTGGTGGTGGGTAGAGCTCTGTATTGCTCTGGTGGGCATAGCTCAGTAAAACTGTAATCTGCTTGTCTGCTGATGAGTGGGGCTGAGTTCCCTCCCTGTTGGTTTTTTGGCCTGAGTTGACCGAGCACTGGAGCCTACGTGGCTCTTTGGTGGGGCTAATGGCAGACTCTGGGAGGGCTCAAGCCAAGGAATACTTCCCAGAGCTTCTGTTGTCAGTGTCCTTGTGCCTGTGGTGAGCCACAGCCACCCCCCACCTCTGCAGGAGACCTTCCAACACTAGGAGGTAGGTCTGGTTCAGTCTCCTGTGGGTCACTGCTCCTTCCCCTGGGTGCCGACGTGCACACTACTTAGTGTGTGCCCTCCAAGAGTGGAGTCTCTTGTTTCTTCCAGTCCTTTCAAAGTCCTGCAGTCAAATCACGCTAGCCTTCAAAGTCTGATTCTCTAGGAATTCCTCCTCCCATTGCCATACCCCCAGGTTGGGAAGCCTGAGGTGGGGCTCAGAACCTTCACTCCAGTGGGTGGACTTCTGTGGTGTAATTGTTCTCCAGTTTGTGAGTCACCCACCTTGCAGTTATGAGATTTGATTTTATTGTGATTGCGCCCCTCCTACCATCTCATTGTGGCTTCTCCTTTTTCTTTGGATGTGGGGTATCTTATTTGATGAGCTCCAGTGTCTTCCTGTCAATTATTGTTCAGCAGTTAGTTGTGATTCCAGTGCTCTTGCAAGAGGGAGTGAGTGCACATCCTTCTGCTCCACCATCTTTTTTGTTTGTTTGTTTTGTGTTTTTTTTGTTTTGTTTTGTTTTTGCGGTACGCGGGCCTCTCACTGTTGTGACCTCTCCCGTTGCAGAGCACAGGCTCTGGACGGGCAGGCTCAGCGGCCATGGCTCATGGGGCCAGCAGCTCCGCGGCATGTGGGGTCTTCCTGGACAGGGGCACGAACCCACATCCCCTGCATCGGCAGGCGGACTCTCAACCACTGAGCCACCAGGGAAGCCCTGCTCCACCATCTTGAACCAATCTTCCTAAAGAACTTCTTTTAATATTTCTTGCAAGGTAGTCTCCTGGCAACAAATGGCCTCAAGTTTTGTTCATTTGAGAAAGTTTTTTATTTTTCTTGCATTTTTGAAGGGTAGTTTCTCAGGACACAGAATTTTAGGTTGGTGGGTTTTTTTCTCCCAACTTTTTTTAAAATTTAAGTTTTCCAGCTTTATTGAGGTATATTTGACAAAACTGTAAAATATTTAAAGGGTACAATGTGATGATTTGATATACATTGTGAAAGGATTTTTCCCCACTGAGTTAATTAACCCATCCATCGGCTCACATACAGTTGATCCTTGAAAAACACAGTTTTGAACTGTGTGGGTCAACTAATACGTGGATTTTTTTTTGCTAAATATTTCCTTCAGTACTATGTGATGTGTGGTTGGTTGAAACTGTGGATGTGGAATTGCAGATCCAGAGGGCTGACTGTAAAGTTATATGCAGATTTTTGACTGCACAAAGGGTAGGTAACCCTAAGCCTTGCATTGTTCAAGGGTCAACTGTATTTACTTTTTTTTGGTGAGAACATTTAATTTCTACTCTCTTAACACTGTATTGGATCACTGAAATTTGCTGTCAGCTATAGTCACCATATTATACATTAGGTCCTCAGACCTTATTCATCTTAAACCCAAGAATTTGTACTCTTTAACCAGCCTCTCCCTATTCCCCTCGTCCCCCAGTCCCTAGGTCACCACTTTTATACTTTGCCACTTTTGATAGAGATTGAATTGAATCTGTAGATTACTTTGGTGAGAATTGACATTTTAATAGTAGTAATTCTTCTAATCCATGAACATGGAATATCTTTTTATTTGTTCCTTCCTCAGTTTCTTTCATCAAGGTCTTACAATGTTCAGTGTACAGATCTTTGACCTTTTTGGTTAAATTTATTCCTAAGTGTTTTATTCTTTTTGATTTTGTTGATGGCAATGTTTTCTTAATTTTTCCTGCTGACAGTTTGTTGTTAGTACACACACAATTGATTTCTGTAGGTTGGTTTTCTTTTCTGCAAGCTTGCTGAAATAATTTATTAGTTCTAACAGCATTTTGTTAGAATCTCTAGGGTTTCCTAGAGACAGTGTTGTGGCATCTGCAAATAGAGACAGTTTTACTTCTTCGTTTTCAATTTGGATGATTTTATCTCTTTCTTCTAGCCTGACTGGTCTGGCTAGGATGTCCAATACTTTGTTGAATTCTTGTTTTGTTCCTGATCTTAGAGGAGAAGCTTTTCACCACTGAGTATGTTAATTGTGGACTTGTTGTATATGGCCTTTATTATGTTGAGGTACGTTCCTTCTCTACCAGTTTGTTGAGAGTTTTTATCATGTATGATGTTGAATTTTATCTTTTGCTTTTTCTGTATCTATTGAGATGACCATATTATTTTTATCCCTCATTTTGTTTATGTGGTATATAACACTGATTGTCAGATGTTGAAACCCTGGAATAATATCTCAGAGCCATAGATATGGAGTAGTACATGTCTATGTAAAACATTTAGCCTAATATCTGCTGCTTTATAGATGATAAAGTGTCAGAAACACATTTATCAAGTCAATGAAGTTATATTTGGTTAATAGTACCCAAGAAAGAAACACTTAGAATATTCTGATAGGTTTAATGTATGAGGATTTTCTAATATAGAAAATTGGTACCTGCACATTGCATGTGAAGGCATATGGGACTGAGATCTAAAATCGAGTTATCATTGCATTAAATAGATAAGACAATTGCAGTAACCTAGGTAGAGAACTGAGGGTACTGTGAATTATCTCTGTAGGACTTATTTCAAGGTCATGTAGTTCATTAATTGCTGTATAAGGAAAGACCTTTATAAAGCTGTACCATGGCAATGTAGTTTTTATTTGTATTTTTTTCCCCATAGCTAAAAATCCACTAATTTGTATCAGTTTCCACGTTTATGGAGGAAGAAATTGTGAGGAATTACTGTGGGTTCTGGTTGAGTCTGTTCAATAGGAAAAAATTTTAATTTATGATTATTTTCCCTATAAAGGTATAGCAAATGAATCTAAAAAATTATATGGAGCCCAGTTCCACCCTGAAGTTGGCCTTACAGAAAATGGGAAAGTAATACTGAAAAATTTCCTCTTCGACATCGCTGGGTGCAGTGGGACCTTCACTGTGCAGAACAGAGAACTTGAGTGCATTCGAGAGATCAAAGAGAGAGTCGGCACATCAAAAGTTTTGGTAAGCAATTTATATTTGAAAGTCTATAAATTTATGTCAGTGATATTAGAACTCAGAGTTGGCTTACTCAGCATAGCCCTTAAATTTTGACTGGATGATCATGTGCTTTTGAGTTGCACTGTTTCAGTGTGTTCTTTCAGTTACCATACATACCTTTCGTACAGAGAGTGGTTTTTTGTTTTTGTTTTGTTGTTTTGCTTTTTTTGGCTGTGCTGCACAGCTTGTGGAATTCTAGTTCCCCGACCAGGGATTGAACCTGGGTCCTTGGCAGTAAGCATGGAGTCCTTACCACTGGACCGCCAGGGAATTCCCCAAACAGTGTTTTTAGGTAGTGATTTAAGCTGATAACTTAGTTTCTTTTTCCTTATTCTACTCAGTTTGACTTTTCATTTCACGCTGTAGGTTTTGCTCAGTGGTGGAGTAGACTCAACAGTTTGTACAGCTTTGTTGAATCGTGCTTTGAACCAAGAGCAAGTCATTGCTGTGCACATTGATAATGGCTTTATGAGAAAACGAGAAAGTCAGTCTGTTGAAGAGGCCCTCAAAAAGCTTGGAATTCAAGTCAAAGGTATTGAACTCCAGAAGAGTTAATTTACATGTCAGAACTTGTTTAATCAAATCTAGCGTATGATTAAGTGAGCACACTGCCTTAACTAAGTACAGTTTTCCCACTAAGCTTATGGTTGAAAATGTTTTTTATTTTTACCTTGTAATTACTTTTGGTTCAAGAGGGGTCACAATATAAATTTGGAAACTTGATTACTCCAAATGTTACGTATAGATCAGTAAGTTACCTTTTTCCAGCTACTATTCTGTTCTTTCTGTTCATCTTCTTAGGCCTTAACTGCTTTTACATTTGTGGATATCTTTTATACTTTAAAAAAACAAGATGTAAGCAATAGCTATAATGAAATTAAGTCAGTAGTTTAATGATATAAACTACATATTATTGATTTAAGTGGAATTGATGCCAAAAGGTTGAGTATAAAATGAAGAGTTGTAGTTAAACATGAAGTAAAGATGAGTCTATTTCTTTCTCCTTTGGAAACGTCACTAAAATAACAGTACAGGCATAAAACAAGTATAATGCCAGAAGAATGAGGAATAGGGAGGAGGTAATAGCAGTCTGATGGTTTCAAAAAAATGTTGGAAAGTGAAAAGCAGATGGATTATGCAGATTTTGTCCGTCAAGCTATTGAAGCTTAAATTTCAGTACTGCTCACTAGCCAAGCCTTTACCAAACTCTGGGGAAGGAACCTAGTAGTGTCTTCTCATAGTTACAATTTTTATGCAATTTGAAAGTAAGATATTTTAATAATTTGCCGTTAATTTACTTTATTTTTATTTATTTATTTATATTGATTATATAAGGAATTAGGGGCTATTAAGGTTTTTTCTTTTCTTCCCAAGCATTAGCTAGTTGCCTCAATGTAATTTCTCATAAATTAACTCCAGTATGTAAAATAGTACCAAACTGTTTTAATCATGACAGTTTCATAGTACATTTTAATCTGTGGTTGGATTTATGTCCTTTCATTACTATACTTTCTCAGAATTTTCTGGGATAATGTTTTATGTACATTCTTCCAGAAAATATTTAGTGTTATTTGTCAATTGGCTGTTAATTCAGATTACTTTTTCTTTCCACTCTAACTTGCTCTCTTTTGGGTGGGTTTGTAGTGGCTGCAGGCATTTTGGGATTACACTAAGAAAACGTTGAGTTGGGGATACATTTAGTCTGGGTTTGGTGCTATATTTGTGATTTGCAGTGTTTCTGTGTATAGTCTGTGTTAGCCGTGGTAGTATTAATTTGTGATTTTAAAAAATGCCTGATTTATTATTCTTTTTTTTAATACATCTTTATTGGAGTATAATTGCTTTACAATGGTGTGTTAGTTTCTGCTTTATAACAAAGTGAAACAGTTAAACATGTACATATGTTCCCATATTTCTTCCCTCTTGTGTCTCCCACCCTCCCACCCTCCCTATCCCACCCCTCTAGGTGGTCACAAAGCACTGAGCTGATCTACCTGTGCTATGCGGCTGCTTCCCACTAGCTATCTGTTTTACGTTTGGTAGTGTATATATCCATGGCTCTCTCTTACTTTGCCACAGAATACCCTTTCCCCTCCCCATATCCTCAAGTCCATTCTCTAGTAGGTCTGTGTCTTTATTCCTGTCTTACCTCTAGGTTCTTCATGACATTTTTTTTTTAATTCCATATATATGGGTTAGCATACAGTATTTGTCTTTGTCTTTCTGACTTAGTTCATTCTGTATGACAGACTCTAGGTCCATCCACCTCATTACAAATAGCTCAATTTCATTTCTTTTTATGGCTGAGTAATAGTCCATTGTATATATGTGCCACATCTTGTGTATCCATTCATCCGATTATGGACACTTAGGTTGTTTCCATCTCCGGGCTATTGTAAATAGAGCTGCAATGAACATTTTGGTACATGACTCTTTTTGAATTATGGTTTTCTCAGGGTATATGCCCAGTAGTGGGATTGCTGGGTCATATGGTAGTTCTATTTGTAGTTTTTTAAGAAACCTCCATACTGTTCTCTACAGTGGCTGTATCAACTTACATTCCCACCAACAGTGCAAGAGGGTTCCCTTTTTTCCACACCGTCTCCAGCATTTATTCTTTGTAGATTTTTTGATGATGGCCATCCTGACTGGTGTGAGATGATATCTCATTGTAGTTTTGATTTGCATTTCTCTAATGATTAATGATGTTGAGCATTCTTTCATGTGTTTGTTGGCAGTCTGTATATGTTCTTTGGAGAAATGTCTATTTAGGTCTTCTGCCCATTTTTGGATTGGGTTGTTTGTTTTTTTGTTATTGAGCTGCATGAGCTGCATATAAATTTTGGAGATGAATCCTTTGTCAGTTGCTTCATTTGCAAATATTTTCTCCCATTCTGAGGGTTGTCTTTTGGTCTTGTTTATGGTTTCCTTTGCTGTGCAAAAGCTTTGAAGTTTCATTAGGTCCCATTTGTTTATTTTTGTTTTTATTTCCATTTCTCTAGGAGATGGGTCAAAAAGGATCTTGCTGTGATTTATGTCATAGAGTGTTCTGCCTATGTTTTCCTCTAAGAGTTTGATAGTTTCTGGCCTTACATTTAGGTCTTTAATCCATTTTGAGCTTATTTTTGTGTACGTTGTTAGGGACTGATCTAATCTCATACTTTTACATGTACCTATCCAGTTTTCCCAGCACCACTTATGAAGAGGCTGTCCTTTCTCCACTGGACATTCCTGCCTCCTTTATCAAAGATAAGGTGACCATATATGCGTGGGTTTATCTCTGGGCTTTCTATCCTGTTCCACTGATCTATCTTTCTGTTTTTGTGCCTGTACCATACTGTCTTGATTACTGTAGCTTTGTAGTATAGTCTGAAGTCAGGGAGCCTGAATTCCTCTGGCTCCTTTTTTCATTCTCAAGATTGCTTTGGCTATTCGGGGTCTTTTGTGTTTCCATACAAGTTGTGAAATTTTTTGTTCTAGTTCTGTGAAAAATGCCCGTGGTAGTTTGATAGGGATTACATTGAATCTGTAGATTGCTTTGGGTAGTAGAGTCATTTTCACAATGTTGATTCTTCCAATCCAAGAACATAGTATATCTCTGCATCTATTTGTATAATCTTTAATTTCTTTCATCAGTGTCTTATAATTTTCTGCATACAGGCCTTTTGTCTCCTTAGATAGGTTTATTCCTAGATATTTTATTCTATTTGTTGCAATGGTAAATGGGAGTGTTTTCTTGATTTCTCTTTCAGATTTTTCATCATTAGTGTATAGGAATGCAAGAGATTTCTGTGCATTAATTTTGTATCCTGCTACTTTACTGAATTCATTGATTAACTCTAGTAGTTTTCTGGTAGCATCTTTAGGATTCTCTATATATAGTATCATGTCATCTGCAAACAGTGACAGTTTTACTTCTTCTTTTCCGATTTGGATTCCTTTTATTTCCTTTTCTACTCTTTTTGCTGTGGCTAAAACTTCCAAAACTACGTTGAATAAGAGTAGTGAGAGTGGGCAACCTTGCCTTGTTCCTGATCTTAGTGGAAATGCTTTCAGTTTCTCACCATTGATGACTATGTTGGCTGTGGGTTTGTCATATATGGCCTTTATTATGTTGAGGAAAGTTCCCACTGTGCCTACTTTCTGGAGGGTTTTTATCATAAATGGGTGTTGAATTTTGTTGAAAGCTTTCTCTGCATCTATTGAGGAAGACCATATGGTTTTTCTCCTGCAATTTGTTAACATGGTATCTCACATTGATTGATTTACGTATATTGAAGAATCCTTGCATTCCTGGAATAAACCCCACTTGATCATGGTGTATGATCCATTTAATGTGCTGTTGGATTCTGTTGACTAGTATTTTGTCGAGGATTTTTGCATCTATGTTCACCAGAGAAATTGACCTCTAGTTTTCTTTCTTTGTGACATCGTTGTCTGGTTTTGGTATCAGGGTGATGGTGGCCATGTAGAATGAGTTTGAGAGTGTTCCTCCCTCTGCTATATTTTGGAAGAGTTTGAGAAGGATAGGTGTTAGCTCTTCTCTAAATGTTTGAAAGAATTCGCCTGTGAAGACATCTGGTCCTGGGCGTCTGTTGGTTGGAAGATTTTTTTTTTTTTTTTTTCCGGTATGAGGGCCTCTCACTGTTGTGGCTTCTCCTGTTGCGGAGCACAGGCTCTGGACATGCAGGCTCAGCGGCCATGGCTCATGGGCCTAGCCGCTCCGCGGCATGTGGGATCTTCTTGGACCAGGGCACGAACCCGTGTCCCCTGCATCGGCAGGCAGACTCAACCACTGCGCCACCAGGGAAGCCCCAGTTTCCCCTTTTATGGCTGTTAGTATTTGCCTCATGTATTGAGGTGCTCCTATGTTGGGTGCATAAATATTTACAATTGTTATATCTTCTTCGATCGATCCCTTGAGTATTATGTAGTGTCCTTCTTTGTCTCTTCTAATAGTCTTTATTTTAAAGTCTATTTTGTCTGATATGTGAATTGCTACTCCGGCATTCTTTTGGTTTCAATTTGCATGGAATATCTTTTTCCATCCCCTCACTTCCAGTCTGTATGTGTCTCTAGGTCTGAAGTGGGTCTCTTGTATACAGCATATATATGGGTCTTGTTTTTGTATCCATTCAGCCTGTCTGTGTCTTTTGGTGGGAGCATTTAATCCATTTACATTTAAGGTAATTATCAATATGTACATCCCTATTCTCATTTTCTTAATTGTTTTGGGTTTGTTATTGTAGGTCTTTTCATTCTCTTGTGTTTCTTGCCTAGAGAAGATCCTTTAGCATTTGTTTTAAAGCTGGTTTGGTGGTGCTGAACTCCCTCAGCTTTTGCTTGTCTGTAAAGGTTTTTATTTCTCCATCAAATCTGAATGAGATCCTTGCTGGGTAGAGTAATCTTGGTTGTAGGTTTTACTCCTTCATCACTTTAAATATGTCCTGCCACTCCCTTCTGGCTTGCAGAGTTTCTGCTGAAAGATCAGCTGTTAACCTTATGGGGATTCCCTTGTGTGTTATTTGTTGTTTTTCCCTTGCTGCTTTTAATATGTTTTCTTTGTATATAACCTTTGACAGTTTGATTAATATGCATCTTGGCATGTTTCTCCTTGGATTTATCCTGTATGGGACTCTATGTGCTTCCTGGACTTGATTAACTATTTCCTTTCCCATATTAGGGAAGTTTTCAACTATAATCTCTTGAAATATTTTCTCAGTCCCTTTTTTTTCTCTTCTTCTGGAACCCCTATAATTCGAATGTTGGTGCATTTAATGTTGTCCCAGAGGTCTCTGAGACTGTCCTCAGTTCCTTTTTTCTCTTTTCTTTAATCTACTCTGCAGTAATTATTTCCACTACTTTATCGTCCAGGTCACTTATCCGTTCTTCTGCCTCAGTTATTCTGCTATTGATCCTTTCTAGAGTTTTCTTTTTGTTTTGTTTTGTTTTTTTTGCGGTATGCGGGCCTCTCACTGCTGTGGCTTTTCCCACTGCAGAGCACAGGCTCCGGACGCGCAGGCCCAGCGGCCATGGCTCACAGGCCCAGCCGTTCCACGGCTTGTGGGATCCTCCCGGACTGGGACACAAACCCACATCCCCTGCATCGCCAGGTGGACTCTCAACCACTGCACCACCAGGGAAGCCCTAGAGAATTTTTAATTTCTTTTATTGTGTTGTTCATCATTGCTTGTTTCGTCTTTAGTTCTTTTAGGTCCTTTTTAAATGTTTCTTGCATTTTCTGTATTCTGTTTCCAAGATTTTGGATCATGTTTACTATCATTATTCTGAATTCTTTTTCAGGTAGACTGCCTATTTCCTCTTCATTTAGGTCTGGTGGGTTTTTATCTTGCTCCTTCATCAGCTGTGTGTTTTTCTATCTTCTCATTTTGCCTATCTTACTGTGTTTGGTGTCTCCTTTTTGCAGGCTGCAGGTTCGGAGTCCCGTTGTTTTTGGTGTCTGTCCCCAGTGGCTAAAGTTGGTTCAGTGGGTTGTGTAGGTTTCCTGGTGGAGGGGACTAGTGCATGTGTTCTGGTGGATGAGGCTGGATCTTGTCTTTCTGGTGAGCAGGTCCACGTCTGGTGGTGTGTTTTGGGGTGTCTGTGGACTTATTATGATTTCAGACAGTCTCTCTGCTAATGGGTGGGGTTGTGTTCCTGTCTTGCTAGTTGTTTGGCATAGTGTGTCCAACACTGTAGCTTGCTGGTCGTTGAGTGAAGCTTGGTGTTGGTGTTGAGATGGAGATCTCTGGGAGATTTTCACCGTTTGATATTACGTGGAGCTGGGAGGTCTCTTGTGGATCAGTGTCCTGAAGTTGGCTCTCCCACCTCAGAGGCACAGCATTGACTCCAGGCTGCAGCACCAACAGCCTTTCATGCACACGGCTCAGAATAAAAGGGAGAAAAAGTAGAAAGAAAGGAAGAAAAGGAGGAAAAGGAAAGAAGGGAGGGAGGGAGGAAGGAAGGAAGGAAGGGAGGGAGGAAGGGGATAAAAGAAAATAACATAAAGTAAGGTAAAATAAAATAAAGTTATTAAAATAAAAAAATTATTATTAAGAAAAAAATTATTTAAAAAGTAAAAAAAATAACAAACACGGACAGATAGAACCCTAGGACAGATGGTGAAAGCAAAGCTATACAGACAAAATCTCACACAGAAGCCTACACATACACAGTCACAAAAATTGAAAGAGGGGAAAAAATCATAAATCTTGCTCTCAATGTCCACCTCTTCAGTTTGGGATGATTTGTTGTCTATTCAGGTATTTCACAGATGCAGGGTACATCAAGTTGATTGTGGAGATTTAATCTGCTGCTCCTGAGGCTGCTGGGAGAGATTTCCCTTTCTCTTCTTTGTTCGCACAGCTCCCGGGGTTCAGCTTTGGGTTTGGCCCCGCCTCTGCGTGTAGGTCGCCGGAGGGTGTCTGTTCTTCACTCATACAGGACAGGGTTAAAGGAGCCGCTGATTCGGGGGGCTCTGGCTCACTCAGCCTGGGGGGAGGGAGGGGTACGGAGTGTGGGTGGAGTGTGGGGCGAGCCTGCAGCGACAGAGGCCGGCATGACGTTGCACCAGCCTGAGGCGTGCCGTGTGTTCTCCTGGGGAAGTTGTCCCTGGATCCCTGGACCGTGGCAGTAGCGGGCTGCACAGGCTCCCCAGAAGGGAGGTGTGGAGAGTGACCTGTGCTCGCACACAGGCTTCTTGGTGGCGGCAGCAGCAGCCTTAGCGTCCCATGCCTGTCTCTGGGGTCAGTGCTGATAGCCGCGGCTGGAACCTGTCTCTGGAGCTCATTTAAGCAGCGCTCTTAATCCCCTCTCCTCGCGCACCAGGAAACAAAGAGGGAAGAAAAAGTCTCTTGCCTCTTCGACAGGTCCAGACTTTTCCTGGACTCCCTCCTGGCTAATCTTGGTGCACTAACCCCTTTAGGCTGTGTTCACACCACCAGTCCTCTCCCCGCGCTCAGACCAAAGCCTGAGCCTCAGTTCCCAGCCCCGTCCGCCCCAGCAGGTGAGCAGACCAGCCTCTGGGGCTGGTGACTGCTGGTCAGCACCGATCCTCTGTGCGGAAATCTCTCCACTTTGCCCTCTGCACCCCTGTTGCTGTGCTCTCCTCCATGGCTCCGAAGCTCCCCCGCTCTGCCACCCGCAGTCTCCGCCCACAAAGGGGCTTCTAGTTTGTGGAAACCTTTCCTCCTTCACGGCTCCCTCCCACTGGTGCAGGTCCCGTCCCTATTCTATTGTCTCTGTTTATTCTTTTTTCTTTTGCCCTACCCAGGTACGTGGGGAGTTTCTTGTCTTTTGGGAGGTCTGAGGTCTTCTGCCAGCGTTCAGTAGGTGTTCTGTAGGAGTTGTTCCACATGTAGATGTATTTCTGATGTATCTGTGGGGAGGAAGGTGATCTCCGCGTCTTACTCTTCCGCCATCTTCTCCCTCTCCTGATTTGTTATTCTTTGTCTTGAAGAGGACCCCCAAGTTGTTTAAGTTTCAGCTCCACAAAAACCTACATCTGTCCTTGTTAACTGTCATAGTAGAATGGAGGACTCCAAAACCTTGGGGTGTGGGGTGAGGGAAGGAAGCCAACAAAACAGAAGACTTACGTGTAGGCTCAAGAGTTGGAAACATTGACTCCCCTATGGGACCTGGTTCACTGGGTTAGCCTAAAATGGATTGGTTAAAAATCTGAGAAGCAGATCCTTTTTCCTTAAAACAGTAACACACTGCTGCTATCCCTCCTTATCAGAAGACTGTGGATTTATTCTCTACAAACTCTAGGCTAAACAAGAGAGATTTTGTTCTTGGGCATCTCAATACCAGGCATAGCTGAGGGTGGAAGTAAGATGAAGTAAAAATCTTATGTACTGAATGGTATCTCCCTCCCCCTTGCCACTTCCTCTATTCAAACTATCACAGTGCTGATAAGCTGGAAATCGGAGGTGTCTTCTCTGCGTAATTGGCCAGCTTAAGAGAAAGACCCACAAATTCACTGGTGTTCTCCAGTGAAGTAGCCAGGTGCCTTGGCATCTTACAGTGAAGCCCACCAATTGTTCAGCCTTGCTACCAAATAAATATCCTAGTTTTTTTAAATTCTTTGCTCTTTAAAAGAACAGCCAGAGGTGACGTTTGAGTGGGAGGCGGGGGCTAGGCTCAGGACACATGCAGCCAGAAAAGACCTTCGGGGCAGGGCCTAGGCAGGGTGATGTTCAAGCATGGGGCGGGGCCTCTGCTTAGGACCTCTGTGGAAGGGGAGAGGCACCACGGCCAAAGGGGGGCCTCTGGAGTGTGGGGTTTGGAGAGAGAGCAGAAGGAAGAAAAACTACAATTCTGCAGCCTGTGGAACAAAAACCACCTTCACAAAATGATAGACAAAATGAAAAGGCAGAGGACTGTGTATCAGATGAAGGAAGAAGATAAAACCCCAGAAAAACAATTAAATGAAGTGAAGGTGGGGAACCTTCCAAAAAAAGAATTCAGAATAATGATAGTGAAGATGATCCAGGACCTTGGAAAAAGAATGGAGGCAAAGATTGAGATGATCCAAGAAATGTTTAACTAAGACCTAGAACAATTAAAGAACAAACACCTAGAAGAATTAAAGAACAAACAGATGAACAATACAATAACTGAAATGAAAAATACACTAGACGGAAACAGTAGCAGAATAACTGAGGCTGAAGAACAGATAAGTGACCTGGAAGACAGAATGGTGGAATTCACTGCCGTGGAACAGAATAAAGAAAAAAGAATGGAAAGAAATGAAGACAGACTAAGAGACCTCTGGGACAACATTAAATGCACCAACATTCACATTTTAGGGGTCCCAGAAGGAGAACAGAGAGATAAAGGACCCGAGAAAATATTTGAAGAGATTATAATCATAAATTTCCCTATCATGGGATAGGAAAATGCCTCCCAAGTCCAGGAAGCGCAGAGAGTCCCAGGCAGGATAAACCCAAGGAGAAACACGCCGAGACACATAGTAAACAAACTGACAAAAATTAAAGACAAAGAAATATTATTGAAAGCAACAAGGGAAAAATGACAAAGAACATACAAGGGAACTCCCATAAGGTTAACAGCTGATTTCTCAGCAGAAAATCTACAAGCCAGAAGGGAGTGGCATGATATATTTAAAGTGATGAAATGGAAGAACCTACAGTCAAGATTACTCTAGCTAGCAAGGATCACATTCGATTTCGATGGAGAAATCAAAAGCTTTACAGACAAGCAAAGGCTAAGAGAATTCAGCACTAGCAAACCAGCTCTACAACAAATGCTAAAGGAACTTCTCTAAGTGGGAAACACAAGAGAAGAAAAGGACCTACAGAAACAAACCCAAAACAATTAAAAAAACGTTAATAGAAACATACATATGGATAATTACCTTAAACGTGAATGGATTAAATGCTCCAACCAAAAGACACAGGCTCGCTGAAATGATACAAAAGCAAGACTCATATATATGCTGTCTACAAGAGACCCACTTCACACCTACAGATACAAACAGATTGAAAGTGAGGGGTTGGAAAAAGATACTCTATGCAAATGGATACCAAAGGAAAGCTGGATAGCAATACTCATATCAGATAAAATAGACTGTAAAATAAAGAATGTTGCAAGAGACAAGGAAGGTCACCATATAATGATTAAGGGAGCAATCCAGGAATATATAACAATTATAAATATATATGCACCCAACATAGGAGCACCTCAGTACATAAGGCAAATGCTAACAGCTATAAAAGAGGAAATTGACAGTAACACAGTAATAGTGAGGGGCTTTAACACCTCATTACACCAATGGGCAGATCATCCAGACAGAAGATTAATAAGGAAACACAAGCTTTAAATGACACAATAGACAAGATAGAGTTAATTGATATTCATAGGACATTCCATTCAAAAACAGGAGATTACACTTTCTTCTCAAGTGCACACAGAACATTCTCCAGGTTAGGTCACATCTTGGGTCACAAATCAAGCCTTGGTAAATTTAAGAAAATTGAAATCATATAAAGCATCTTTTCCGACCACACTGCTATGAGATTAAAAGTCACTTACAGGGAGAAAAATGTTAAAAAACACAAACACATGAAGGCTAAACAATAAGTTAAATAACTAAGAGGTCACTGAAGAAATCAAAGAGGAAATCAGAAAATATCTAGAGACAAATGACAACAAAAACACGACAATCCAAAACCTATGGGATGCAACAAAAGCAGTTCTAAGAGGGAAGTTTATAACAATACAATCCTATCTCAGGAAACAAGAAAAATCTCAAATAAACAATCTAATCTTACACCTAAAGGAACTACAGAACGAAGAACAAACAAAACCCAGTTAGTAGAAGGAAAGAAATCATTTTCAAATCAGAAATAAATGAAAAAAAAAGGGGGAATGCTAGCATAAAACTAAAAGCTGGTTATTTGAGAAGATAAACAAAATTGATGAAGCTTTAGCCAAACTCATCAAGAAAAAGAGGGAGAGGACTCAAATCAATAAAATTAGCAATGAAAAAGGGAATGTTACAATGGACACGGCAGAAATACAAAGCATCCTAAGAGACTGCTACAAGCAACTCTGTGCCAATAAAATGGACAACCTGGAAGAAATAGACAACTTCTTAGAAAGGTATAACCTTCCAAGACTGAACCAGGAAGAAATAGAAAATATGAATAGATCAATCACAAGTAAAGAAATTGAAACTGTGATTAAAAATCTTCCAGCAAACAAAAGTCCTGGACCACATGGCTTCACAGGTGAATTCTCTCAAGCATTTAGAGAAGAGCTAACACCCATCCTTCTCAAACTCTTCCAAAAAATTGCAGAGGAAGGAACACTCCCAAACTCATTCTATGAGGCCGCCATCACCCTGATACCGAAACCAGATAAAGATACTACAAAAAAAGAAAATTACACACCAATATCACTGATGAATGTAGATGCAAAAATCCTCAACAAAATACTAGCAAACAGAATCCAACAGCACATTAAAAGGATCATACACCATGATCAAGTGGGGTTTATCCCAGCGTTTCAAGGCTTCTTCAATATACACAAATCAATAAATGTGATACACTATATTAACAACTTGAAAAATACAAACCATATGATCATCTCAATAGATGCAGAAAAAGCTTTTGACAAAATTCAACATCATTTATGCTAAGAATAAAAACTGTCCAGAAAGTGGGCATAGAGGGAACCTATCTGAACATAATAAAGGCCATATACGACAAACCCACAGCAAACATCATTCTCAATGGTGAAAAACTGAAAGCATTTTCTTTAAGATCAGGAACAAGACAAGGATGTCCACTCTCGCTGCTGTTATTCAACATAATTTTGGAAGTCCTAGCCATGGCAACCAGAGAAGAAAAAGAAATAAAAGGAATACAAACCGGAAAAGAAGAAGTAAAACTGTCGCTGCAGATGACATGATACTTATACTTAGAAAATCCTAAAGATGCTACCAGAAGACTACCAGAGCTAATCAATGAATTTGGTAAAGTTGCAGGATACAAAATCAACATACCGAAACCTCTTGCATTCCTATACACTAACAACAGAAGATCAGAAAGAACAATTAAGGAAAGAATTCCATTCACCACTACAACAAATAAAATAAAATACCTAGGAATAAACCTACCAATGGAGTTAAAAGACCTGTACTCAGGCGGCTAGCAGCGTGGACCCCAGAGACAGGCATGAGACGCTAAGGCTGCTACTGCAGCCACCAAGAAGCCTATGTGCAAGCACAGGTCACTATCCATACCGTCCCTCCCGGGAGCCTGTGTAGCCCGCCACTGCCAGGGTTCCGTGATCCAGGGACAACTTCCCTGGGAGAACACTGCATACCTCAGGCTGGTGCATCGTCACTCTGACCTCTGCCGTGGCAGGTTCGCTCCGCATTCTGTACCCCTCCATCCCCCTGGCCTGAGTGAGCCAGAGCCCCCGAATCAGCTGCTCCTTTAACCCCGTCCTGTCTGAGTGAAGAACAGAGGCCCTCAGGTGACCTACATGAAGAGGCGGGTGCAAAGCCAAAGCTGAACCTCAGGAGCTGTGTGGACAAAGAAGAGAAAGGGAAATTTCTCCCAGCAGCAGCAGGAGCAGCAGATTAAATCTCCACAATGCACTTCAAGTACCCTGCATCTGTGGAATACCTGAATAGGCAACGAATCATCCCAAATTGAGGAGGTGGACTTTGGGAGCAAGGATATATATATATTTCTCCCTTTTTCTCTTTTTGTGAGTGTGTATGTGTATGCTTTTGTGTGTGATTTTGTCTTTATAGCTTTGCTTTTACCATTTGTCCTAGGCATCTGTGTGTGTGTTTTTGTTTTTTATTAATTACTTAAAAATTTTTTTAAATAATTTTTTATTTTAATTACTTTATTTTACTTTATTTTATCTTCTTTCTTTCTTTTTTTTCTTTCTTTTCTTTCTTTCTCTCCATTTTATTCTGAGCCTTGGTGCCTCAGCTAGGCGTCAGGGCTGTGCCACTGAGGTGGGAGAGCCAACTTCAGGACACTGGTCCACAAGAGACCTCCCAGCTCCACATAATATCAAATGGCAAAAATCTCCCAGAGATCTGCATCTCAGTGCGAAGACCCAACTTCACTTAATGACCAGCAAGCTACAGTGCTGGACACCCTGTGCCAAACAACTAGCAAGACAAGAACACAACCCCACCCATTAGCAGAGAGGCTGCCTAAAATCATAAAAAGGCCACAGACACCCCAAAACACACCACCAGTCGTGGACCTGCCCACCAGAAAGACAAGATTCAGCCTCATCCACCAGAACACAGGCACTAGTCCCCTCCACCAGGAAGCCTACACAACCCACTGAACCAACTTTAGCCACTGGGGACAGACACCAAAAACAACGGGAACTACAGACCTGCAGCCTGCAAAAAGGAGACCCCAAACACAGTAAGTTAAGCAAAATGAGAAAATAGAGAAACACACAGCAGATGAAGGAGCAGTGTAAAAACCAACCAGACCTAACAAATGAAGAGCAAATAGGCAGTCTACCTGAAAAAGAATTCAGAATAGTGATAGTAAGGATGATCAGAAATCTTGGAAATAGAATGGAGAACATATAAGAAATGTTTAACAAGGACCTAGAAGAACTAAAGAGCAAACAAACAGTGATGAACAACACGATAAATGAAATTTAAAATTCTCTAGAAGGGATCAATAACAGAATAACTGAGGCAGAAGATCGGATAAGTGACCTAGAAGATAAAATAGTGGAAATAACTACTGAAGAGCAGAATAAAGAAAAAAGGATGAAAAGAATTGAGGACAGTCAGAGACCTGTGGGACAACATTAAACACACCAACATTCGAATTTTAGGGATCCCAGAAGAAGAAGAGAATAAGAAATGAACTGAGAAAATATTTGAAGAGATTATAGTTGAAAAGTTCCCTAATATGAGAAAGGAAATAGTTAATCAAGTCCAGGAAGCAAAGAGAGTTCCATACAGGATAAATACAAGGAGAAACATGCCAAGACACATATTAATCCAACTATCAAAAATTAAATACAAAGAAAAAATATTAAAAGCAGCAAGGGAAAAACAACAAATAACACACCAGGGAATCCCCTTAAGGTTAACAGCTGATCTTTCAGCTGAAACTGCAAGCCAGAAGGGAGTGTCAGGACATATTTAAAGTGATGAAGGAGAAAAACCTACAACCAAGATTACCCAGCAAGGATCTCATTCAGATTTGGCAGAGAAATTAAAATCTTTACAGACAAGCAAACGCTAAGCGAGTTCAGCACCACCAAACCAGCTTTACAACAAATGCTAAAAGAACTTCTCTAGGCAGGAAACACAAGAGAAAGAAAAGACCTACAATAACAAACCCAAACAATTAAGAAAATGGTAATAGGAACATACATATCGATAATTACCTAAAATGTAAATGGATTAAATGCTCCAACCAAAAGACATAGACTGGCTGATTGGATACAAAAACAAGGTCCGTATATATGCTGTCTACAAGAGACCCACTTCAGACCTAAGGATGCATACAGACTGAAAGTGAGGGGATGGAAAAAGATACTCCATGCAAATGAAAATCAAAGCTGGAGTAACAATTCTCATATCGGACAAAATAGACTTTAAAAAAAAGACTATTACAAGAGACAAAGGACACTATATAATGATCAAAGGATTGATCCAAGAAGAAGATATAACAATTGTAGAAATTTATGCATCCAACATAAGAGCACCTCAATACAAAAGGCAAATGCTAACAGCCGTAAAAGAGGAAATCGACAATAACACAATAATAGTAGGGTACTTTAACACCCCACTTTCACCAATGGACACATCATCCAAACTGAAAATAAGGAAACACAAGCTTTAAATGATACATTAAACAAGATGGACTTAATTGATATTTATAGGACATTCCATCCAAAAACAACAGAATACACATTCTTCTGAAGTGCTTATTTAACATTCTCCAGGATATATTATATCTTGGGTCACAAGTCAATCCGTAGTAAATTTAAGAAAATTGAAATCGTATCAGGTATCTTTTATGACCAGAATGCTATGAGACTAGATATTAAGTACAGGAAAAAATCTGTAAAAAAATACAAACACATGGAGGCTAAACAATACACTACTTAATAACCAAGAGATCAGTGAAGAAATCAAAGAGGAAATCAAAAAATGCCTAGAGACAAATAACAGTGAAAACACGATGACCCAAAACCTATGGGATGCAGCAAAACAATTCTAACAGGGAAGTTTATAGCAATACAATCCTACCTTAAGAAACAAGAATCATCTCAAATAAACAACCTAAGCTTACACCTAAAGCAATTAGAGAAAGAAGAATAAAAAAAACCCAAAGGTAGCAGAAGAAAAGAAATCATAAAGATTACATCATAGATAAATGAAAAAGAAATGAAGGAAACGATAGCAAAGAGCAATAAAAGTAAAAGCTGGTTCTTTGAGAAGATAAACAAAATTGACAAACCATTAACCAGACTCATCAAGAAAAATAGGGACAAGATTTAAATCAATAGAATTAGAAACAAAAAAGGAGAAGTAACAACTGACACAGCAGAAATACAAAGGATCATGGGAGAGTACTACAAGCAAGTATATGCCAGTAAAATGGACAACCTGGAAGAAATGCACCAAGTCTTAGAAAGATATGACCTTCCAAGACTGAACCAGGAAGAAATAGAAAATATGAACAGACAAATCACAAGCACTGAAATTGAAACTGTGATTAAAAATCTTCCAACAAACAAAAGCCCAGGACCAGATGGCTTCACAGGTGAATTCTATCAAACATTTAGAGAAGAGCTAACACCTATCCTTCTCAAACTCTTCCAGAATATAGCAGAGTGAGGAACACTCCCAAACTCATTCTACAAGGCCTCCATCACCCTGATACCAAAACCAGACAAAGATGTCACAAAGAAAGAAAACTACAGGCCAATATCACTGATGAACATAGATGCAAAAATCCTCAACAAAATACTAGGAAACAGCATCCAACAGCACATTAAAGGGATCATGCACCATGATCACGTGGGGTTTATCCCAGGAATTCAAGGATTCTTCAATATATGCAAATCAATCAATGTGATACACCATATTAACAAATTGAAGGAGAAACACCATATGATCATCTCAATAGATGCAGGCAAAACTTATGATAAAATTCAACACCCATTTATGATAAAATCCCTCCAGAAAGTAGGCACAGAGGGAACTTTCCTCAACATAATAAAGGCCATATATGACAAACCCACAGCCAACATTGTCCTCAGTGGTGAAAAACTGAAAGCATTTCCACTAAGATCAGGAATAAGACAAGGTTGTGCACTCTCACCACTCTTATTCAACATAGTTTTGGAAGTTTTAGCCACAGCAATCAGAGAAGAAAAAGAAATAAAAGGAATCTAAATCGGAAAAGAAGTAAAGCTGTCACTGTTTGCAGATGACATGATACTATACATAGAGTATCCTAAAGATGCTACCAGAAAACTACAAGAGCTAATCAATGAATTTGGTAAAGTAACAGGGTACAAAATTAATGGACAGAAATCTCTTGCATTCCTATACACTAATGATGAAAAATCTGAAAGTGAAATAAAGAAAACACTCCCATTTACCACTGCAACAAAAAGAATAAAATATCTAGGAATAAACCCACCTAAGTAGACTAAAGACCTGTATTCAGACAATTATAAGACACTGATGTAAGAAATTAAAGATTATAGAAACACATGGAGAGATATACCATGTTCTTGGATTGGAAGAACCAACATTGTGAAAATGACTCTACGACCCAAAGCAATCTACAGATTCAATGCAATCCCTATCAAACTCCCAATGGCAATTTTCACAGAACTTGAACAAAAAATTTCACAATATGTATGGAAACACAAAAGACCCCGATTAGCCAAAGAAATCTTGAGAAAGAAAAACGGAGCTGGAGGAATTAGGCTACCTGACTTCAGAGTCTACTACAAAGCTACGGTAATGAAGACAGTATGGTACTGGCACAAAAACGGAAATATAGATCAATGGAACAGGATAGAAAGCCCAGAGATAAAGCCATGCACATATGGTCACCTTATCTTTGATAATGGAGGAAAGTATATACAGTGGCGAAAAGACAGCCTCTTCAGTAAGTGGTGCTGGGAAAACTGGACAGCTACATGTAAAAGAATGAAATTAGAACACTCCCTAACACCATACACAAAAATAAACTCAAAATCGATTAAACACCTAAATGTAAGGCCAGACGCTATCAAACTCATAGAGGAAAATATAGGTAGAACACTGTGACATAAATCACAGCAAGATCCTTTTTGACCCACCTCCTAGAGAAATGAAAATAAAAACAAAAAACAAATGGGACCTAAGGAAACTTCAAAGCTTTTGCACAGCAAAGGAAACCATAAACAAGACCAAAAGACAACCCTCAGAATGGGAGAAAATATTTGCAAATGAAGCAACTGACAAAGCATTAATCTCCAAAATTTACAAGCAACTCACACAGCTCAATATCAAAAAAACAAACAACTCAATCCAAACCTAGGCAGAAGCCCTAAATAGACTTTTTTCCAAAGACGATATACAGGTTGCCAACAGACACATGAAAGAATGCTCAACACCATTAATCATCAGAGCAATGCAAATCAAAACTACAATGAGATCATCTCACACCGGTCAGAATGGCCATCATCAAAAAATCTACAAACAGTAAATGCTAGAGAGGGTGTGGAGAAAAGGGAACACTCTTGCACTGCTGGTGGGAATGTAAATTGATACAGCCACTATGGAGAACAGTATGGACGTTCCTTTAAAAACTAAAAATAGAACTATCATATGTCCCAGCAATCCCACTACTGGGCATATACCCTGAGAAAACCATAATTCAAAAAGAGTCATGTACGAATATGTTCATTGAAGCTCAATTTACTATAGCCAGGATATGGAAGCAACCTAAGTGTCTAGCAACAGATGAATAGATAAAGAAGATGTGGCACATATAAACAATGGAATATTATTCAGGCATAAAAAGAAACGGAATTTTTTTATTTCTAGTGAGGTGGATGGACCTAGAGTCTGTCATACAGAGTGAAGTAAGTCAGAAAGAGAAAAACAAATACCGTACGCTAACACATATATATGGAATCTGAAAAAAAATAAAAGGTCATGAAGAACCTAGAGGCACATCGGGAATAAAGACACAGACCTACTAGAAAATGGACCTGAGGGTTCGGGGAGGGGGAAGGTTAAGCTCTGACAAAGGGAAAGAGTGGCCTGGGCATATATACACTATCAAATTTAAAATAGGTAGCTAGTAGGAAGCAGCCACAAAGCACAGGGAGAATACCTTGGTGCTTTGTGACCACCTAGCGGGGTGGGTTAGGGAGGGTTGGAGGGTGGGAGATGCAGGAGGGAAGAGATATGGGGACATATGTATATGTATAACTGATTCCCTTTGTTATAAAGCAGAAGGTAACACACCATTGTAAAGCAATTATACTCAAATAAAGATGTTTATTAAAAAAGTGCATTTGAAAAAAAAATACCTCTACTCAGAAAACTGTAAGACACTGATGAAAGAAATCAAAGATGACATAAACAGATGGAGAGATGTACCATATTGTTGGATTGGGGGAATCAACATTGTGAAAATGACTGTACTCCCCAAAGCAGTCTACAGATTCAGTGCAATTCCTATCAGGTTACTAGTGGCATTTTTTTTACAGAACTGGAACAAGAAATCTTAAAATCTGTATCTCTGTATGGAGATACAAAAGCCCCCAAATAGCGAAAGCAATCTTGTCGGAAAAAAACGGAGCTGGAGGAATCAGATTCCATGACTTCAGAGTATATTGCAAAGCTACAATCATCAAAGCAGTATGGTACTGGCATAAAAACAGAAATACAGATCAATGGAACAGGATAGAAAGCCCAGAGATAAACGCACGCACCTATGGTCAACTAATATATTAGAAAGGATCAAGGATATACAATGGAGGAAAGACAGTTTGTTCAATAAATGATGATGGGAAAACTGGAAAGCTACATGTAAAAGAATGAAATTAGAACACCCCCTAACACCATACACAAAAATAAGCTCAAAATGGATTAAAGACCTAAATGTAAGACCAGACACTATAAAACTCAGAGGAAAACATGGGAAGAACACTCTTTGACATAAATCACAACAACATCTTTTTTGACCCACCTCCTAGAGTAATGGAAATGTAAACAAATGGGGCCTAATGAAACTTCAAAGCTTTTGCACAGCAAAGGAAACTATAAACAAGGCAAAAAGACGAAAAGACAACCTTCAGAATGGGAGAAAATATTTGGAAACGAATCAACGGACAAAGGATTAATCTCCAAAATATATAAACAGCTCATGCAGCTCAATATTTAAAAAACAACCCAATCAAAAAATGGGCAGAAGACCTAAGCAGACATTCTCCAAAGGAGACATACAGATGGCCAAGAGGCACATGAAAAGCTGCTCAACATCACTAATTATTAGAGAAATGCACATCAAAACTACAATGAGGTATCACCTCACATGAGTTAGAATGGTCGGCATCATCAGAAAGTCTACAAACAACAAGTGCTGGAGAGGGTGTGGAGAAAAGGGAACCCTCTTGCACTGTTGGTGGGAATGTAAATTGATACAGCCACTATGGAGAACAGTATGGAGGCTCCTTAAAAAACTGAAAACAGAATTACTATATGATTCAGCAATCCCACTACTGGGCATATACCCAGAGAAAACCATAATTGAAAAAGACACGTGCACCCCAGTGTTCATTGCAGCACTATTTACAATAGCCAGGTCATGGAAGCAACCTAAATGCCCATTAGCAGACGAATGGATAAAGATGTGGTACATATATACAGTGGAATATTACCCAGCCATAAAATGGAACAAAATTGGGTCATTTGTAGAGACGTTGATGGACCTAGAGACTGCCATACAGAGTGAAGTAAGTGAGAAAGGGAAAAAAATATATCGTATATTAACTCATGTATGTGCAGTCTAGAAAAATGGTACACGTGAACTGGTTTGCAAAGCAGAAATGGAGACATAGATGTACAGAACAAACGTATGGACACCAAGGAGGGAACGCGGGTGTTGGCGGGGGTGGGATGAATTGGGAGGTTGGGATTGACCTATGTACACCAATATGTATAAAATAGGTAACTAATAAGAATCTGCTGTATAAAAAATAAACTGAAATTCAGAAAAAAATAAAGAGACAACCAAGGATCACTAAATATGTGTTTATAGATCTCGGTTTTTCAAGAGACTGGTCAGTGTGCACTTCTGAGGGCTTTGATCCCCGTGTATGTACCACTGCTTTGATTCCCTTGGGGTAATGCTTCTTGTTGGGGTTTTGCTTGTTGCTGTGGTGAAGCACTGAATAAGATGGGAGGCAGTTAGCATAATTTGTGATATTATGGCCCTAAATAATATTTATTTATTTATTTATTTATTTGGTTGCGCCAGGTCTTAGTTGTAGCAGGCAGGCTCCTTAGTTGCGTCTCGCTGGCTCCTTAGTTGTGTCATGCGAACTCTTAGTTGTGGCATGCATGTGGAATCTAGTTCCCTGACCAGGGATCAAACCCAGGCCCCCTGCATTGGGAGCATGATATCTTAACCACTGTGCCACCAGGGAAGTCCCTGGCCCTAGAATTAATGCCACACGATTCTTAATGGAACAAGATTCAGTGAGTGCCTGTGTATGGACTCTGTCAGTCATAGTTTACTGGTAGTTCTAGAATATGCAGGCAAATTACGGGGAGATCAGAGGATCCATCTGGGTTTTCTGTTTGTAGTTTGACCTATCATTTATGATTTTCAAATATCATGTTAGTTTAAAACATGCTTCTCTCCTCTTACCCAGTGATAAATGCTGCTCATTCTTTCTACAATGGAACAACAACTCTACCAATATCAGATGAAGACAGAACTCCACGAAAGAGAATTAGCAAAACCTTAAATATGACTACGAGTCCTGAGGAGAAAAGAAAAATCATTGGGGATACTTTTGTTAAGGTACCTTTTTAATATCTTCAATGTGTACTATTTTCGATGTGAATTTTAGTATTTTTTTCCTTATCATTATACCAAATAACCAAATTTTGTGACTAATTTTGATTCTTTTGTTGGCTAAGAGTTTTACGATATATTGCTATTATACTGACTTAGTAAAAACTGTTTTATGTTTTTAAAAAACATATGTACTTATGTTTTCAGTTTGTTGTTTTCACTGCTTAAGAATAGATATTTTCACTTGATATTAGATTTTAGTTCTTTGGGTAATGGCTAGATTTTTTTAGGCTTTTGATGGGAATGTTCATATACCTTTTTGAATCACATTAAGCATGTGTTTTGAGGGTTTTTTTGACTTTTAAAAAAATTTTATTAATGTATAGTTGGTTGACATTGACAATGTGTTTTTTTTTTACTTTTTTATTGCTAATATTTTGTCTCTCTCTTTTTTTACATCTTTATTGGAGTATAATTGCTTTACAATGTTGTATTAGTTTCTGCTGTATAACAACGTGAATCATCTATATGTATACATATGTTCCCCATACCCCCTCCCTCTTAGGTCTCATTCCCACCCTCCCTATCCCACCCCTCTAGGTGGTCACAAAGCACCGAGCTGATCTCCCTGTCCTATGCAGCTGCTTTCCACTAGCTATCTATTTTACATTTGGTATTGTGTGTATGTCCATGCCACTCTCTCACTTTGTCCTAGCTTACCCTTCTCCCTCCCCGTGTCCTCAAGTCAATTGTCTACGTCTGCATCTTTATTCCTATCCTGCCCCTAGTTTCATCAGAACCATTTTTTTTTAGATTCCATATATATGCGTTAGCATACAGTATTTGTTTTTCTCTTTCTGACTGACTTCACTGTGTATGACAGACTCTAGGTTCATCCACCTCACTACAAATAACTCAATTTCGTTTCTTTTTATAAGCATGTGTTCTTAAAGGAGTTTATTTTGGAGCACGGTAGATTTCATCTCCTGGTCAATATTGCAAAAAGACTCTTTAAGAAATTTAGCTGAAAATATAAAATTTTGCTGTCTTTTAGAAGAATTCATCTCTTAAAAGGCTGTTTTACTCCTGTTGTTTGTAGATTGCCAATGAAGTAATTGGAGAAATGAACCTGAAACCAGAGGAGGTTTTCCTTGCCCAAGGTACTTTACGGCCTGATCTAATTGAAAGTGCATCCCTTGTTGCAAGTGGCAAAGCTGAACTCATCAAAACCCATCATAACGACACAGAACTTATCAGAAAGTTGAGAGAGGAGGTAAAAGCTTATGAGAACTTTCGCATAAAACCTCCCTCCCTTAACCATTTTTAAGTGTACAGTTCAGTGGTGTCAAGTGTATTTGTATTGTTGTGAAACAGATCTCTGTAACTTTTTCATTTTTCAAAACTGAAACTTTATACCTGTTGAGCAACAGCTACCCTTTTCTCCCTCTCCCTAACCCCTGGTAACCTACCATTCTAATTTCTGTTTCAATGAATTTGACTACTTTAAATACCTCATAAGTGAAATCATACAGCATTTGTTTTTTTGTGACTGGCTTATTTCACTTAGTATAAGTCCTCAAGTTTCATCCATATTGTAGCATGTGATAGGATTTCCTTTTTAAGCTGAATAATATTCTGTGTGTGTGTGTGTGTGTGTGTGTGTGTATGTGTGTGTGTGTGTGTGTATATATATATATATATATATATATATAGTTAATTTATTTATCTACCGATGGACATTTGGATTGCTTCCACTTTCTTGTTGTTGTGAATTGTGCCTATGAACATGGGTTTACAGATTCCTCTTGGAGCCCCTGCTTTCAGTTCTTTTGGATATGTACCAGGAAGTGGGATTTCTGAATTTTATTATTTTCAATTTTTTGAGGGACTTCCTTAATGTTTCCTTAGCAGTTATACTATATTACAGTCCCACCAACAGTGCACAAAGCTTCCAATTTCTCCATACCTTGCCCAACACTTGTTCTTTTCTGGTTCTTTTTTTTTTTTTTTAATTAGCCATCCTAATGAGTGTGAATTACCTGTACCTTTTTATTATTTTAGGCATCCTAGTGGGTGAGAAGTGGTAGGTATCTCATTGTGGTTCTGATTTGCATTTCCCAAATAGCTAATGTCAATCATCTTTTATGTGCTTATTGGCTACTTATATGTCACCTTTGGAGAAATATCTATTCGGATCTTTTGCCCATTTTTAACTTGGCTTATTTATCTTTTTATTATTGAATTGTATGTGTTCTTTTTTATATAGTCTTGTTACAGCCCTTTATTAGATATATGATTTGCCTTCTGTAGGTTGTCTTTTCACTTTTTTGGTGGTATCATTTGGAGAGTTTTAATTTTTAAACACTAGTATATTTTCTGATTTCCTTGTATTACAGTGAGAACTAAATCAGATTGGTGGGTAGGTTTGTTCTCATTTATTTCTATTTAAGAGGTTTACGTTTAAAATGGATTTCAAAGAGAAATATGAAGACCACTAAAATATCTAATTCCTTATAAGCACATAGGAAGAAATACTTTAAAAGATGAAGTTTTAAAAACTGATTTTTAAAGGTAAAAGACAACAGGAAAAGCCAATAATTTGTTACTCTTTGTTTTCTGTGTCATTTTGGTTACTAATTTGTATTAATTGGCGTTTTTATTCCCTGTAGGGAAAAGTCATAGAACCTTTGAAAGATTTTCATAAAGATGAAGTAAGAACCTTAGGCAGAGAACTTGGACTTCCAGAAGAGTTAGTTTCCAGGCATCCATTCCCAGGTAAAAAATAGAATTCTGTTTGATTTGTTACTATGCCTTCATGTTGAACAAAAATCAATTCAGACAGGTTTTGAAGTAATTTATCATCTTAGGGAATATGTAACTTTAAAGAAAGGAAAGGATGGATAGGGAATAAATATTCTTTTTAGTGCCTTACTGTATATATTTCATTTTATTAAATACTCATTTTTATTGTATATATATTTATATATTACATTATCTTTGTGTAAACAGATTGTCATGTAATGTTGCCATCAGATGAGAAAGCCAAGAGATACTTTAATAACATTGCCACACAATTCTTAGTGTTAGAAATTGGGTTTATATGTTCTTTCTACTATACCATGATGTATTCCACAGGGTTAAAACTCAGTTCTCTGAAATCCTTATCCACTGACTTGTCTGAATGGTTGAACCATTTCTTTGCACAGTGCTGTATGTATTTAATTCATGACCAAATGAAAATATTCAGTTTTTAAATAGTCATTTGCTGTCATAAAATAAAATTAATTAGAGGTGGTATTTGTTAAAGTTAGGACTGTGAGTCTTAACCTGTTTTTGTTATGAGTTCTTGAGCTTGGCAAATCTTATACCTCAGTTTCTAGGTCTCTACAATAGTCATTGGGTGATGAGTTGAGGGAATGGTCTAATTAAATGAAAAAGCATAGTAATAGTTAACATTTCTTGAGTACTAGTATGTGCTAGGCATTCTGCTAAATACAGTATTTTACACATGTTGTCTTATTTGATCCTCACAATAGAAACTATTATGATCCTGTTGTCCAGCTGAGAGAATTTTGGGACAGAGGCTAGTTTGCCAAAAGTTATGCAGGTTGGGTTTGGAACCAGGATTCTAGCCCCAATAAGCTCTTCTCAGAGTTAGTTACTCTTAACTACTGTATTGCCTCCATAAACAGTGTTGCAAAGGTATAGCCCATATGGAAATTAGCACTTGTTTATATGACGAACTTCAACTGTAGTAATTTGAGACGTTCAGTCCCTAACGTGTGTTGGCAAAGGATTGTGTATGAAAGTAATTTTAAATAGATTGGCATGTATATTGTGAATTAAAAATATTTATTGGAGAATTTTGAGATTCTTAATACAGGGACTATTAAAATAAGAGGTGTATATCATGGATGTGAACAGAACTGAAGCATTCTAAAAATGATGAGTTGGATGGGAAACTAATAGCTGCATTTCATATTAAACACTTTAAAAAACCTAAATTGTATATGTCAGTTATATTTCAATAAAACTGGTTAAAAATACAATGGCAGGGGTGTTTTATATTTTGGGAATAGTGACCTTTTTTTATTTAAAATTTTATATTAAACATAACATTTATATTAAATACCATTGTTACTCTTCTGTTTAGGTCCAGGCCTGGCAATCAGAGTAATATGTGCTGAGGAACCTTATATCTGTAAGGATTTTCCTGAAACCAACAATATTTTGAAAATAGTAGCTGATTTTTCTGCAAGCGTTAAAAAGGTAATAATTTGTGTTGAATTTGTTTATTATAGGAGCTTTAAGCAGACATAGCTAATTGGTGCAAGGAATTGAATGGATTCTTGCTGTACTCCAGTCTTTATAATAAAATTGATTAGGGTTTCATTATTTGAAACTTCAGGGTAATTTAACCTTTGGAAATGACTATGAAGAAAGTATTCTACAGACACTCTTAAATGCAGACTTCTCTTTTCAGCCATTCCATATATTTTAACAGATTGGATACCTTGAATCCCTGAAAATACTAGATACAAAGTATTTTAAAATACCCTTTCATATTTATTGCAAGAAGGCAAGGGAGATCATTTTAGTTCTAAATTGAGGATGATGGAAATGTCTCCAGTTCTTCTGTATATTTGGTGCCTAAATTTATAATCTGTGTTAAAGTGGGCTTTGGTTGGTAGTGCTTCCAGTTGTCAGACAAAAAGCAATGTAAATTCTCTTTGGAGTCTCTTCAACCAGGCCTCAAAGAATTCCCATAAATAGAGTTTCAACAAATATGAGCTTACAATAAAAAACTATAAAATAGATATAAAAGTAAGGCACCATGAATGAGAGCTAGTGGAAACAACTAGTAGAAGACCCTCAAGCACTTCAGATACTGGAATTGGCATATAGGCAACATTTAAAAGTACTGAGAATTAAAAGAAGCAATTTTTAATAAGAATAAGGTATATAAGAGACTATAAAAAGTGACAGGGGAGCTTTGAAAAAAAATTACTTTCTAGAAATGAAAATAAAATTAAAAAGAGCTAAAGAGAGAATTAGTGAAGATCGATGTTAAATTATCCAGAAATTGGAACAAAGCATCAAAGACAAAATATGGTTCAAAGAGGTTAATGTAGAATGAGAATGTCAACTTTAATGTATATCCAGAAGGAGATACTAGATAAAAGTATTGAAATTCCTCCACACTGGTGAAAGATACCATGCCTCAGATTCAGGAAGCATAATAACATCCCAATCAGGATAAAGGAGAAGAATTTGACACCTAATAGGCATAACTATGGAAGCTACAGGCTACCAAAGACAAAGCAGCTGCAAAGAAAAGATTGATTGCTGCATAAAGGAAAGGCTATTACTGGAAGCAGTAGTTAAAAGCAGGAAGAATTCAAAGTACCAAGAGAAAATAATTGTGAACAATAGTGAGTAGATAAACTGTCTCAAAGAACTAGGGCAAAATAAAGACATTTTCACATAAACAGAATTTACTACCAACAGTCTGTTACTTAAGGAACTATAAAGGCAGTGGTTCTCAACCTTGGCTGTGTATTAGATTCAACAGGGGGAGCTTTTGAAGTATTCTATGCTTGGGCCCCTTCTCCCTAGAATTTATTTAATTGATGTGGGATGGGACCTGAACATACTAAGAAATTTGAATGTATAGCTAAGGTTGAGAACCACTGTTTTAAAGAAATGACTTGAGGAGAAGCAAAAGGATACCAGTTAAAAGGTCTGAGATACAGGGACTGGTAAGCAAATAAGATGGTAAATGGATAAAATTAAACAGACATGGACTGTGTAAACTGATCTAAATTTTGGTGTTTATTTAAAAAAAATAGTATAACATTATATAGCTAAAATAGCATATAAGCCACAGGGGGATCAATTGGAGTTAAAGCATTCAAAGATCTTTGTATTTTTTGCTAGTTGGGCAGAGGTGATTCTCTTTTGTTAAATATCCCCACTTAAGGGGAAATGATAAAGAATAAAAATAGAGGGTTTAACTTCACAACTAGTAAAGGGGAAATAAATGAGCTGGGAGAAATCATCAGTTCAGAGGAATATAAAAAAGGAGAAAGAAATATAAAAAGTGGGGCAAATAGAAACTACTGAATTAAATGGTAGGATGGAATTCAACCATATTATTAACCCACAATTAAAAGGATTAACATCTTTAGTTAGGACATAATTGTCAAACTAGATTGAGGAATAAAATCTAACTATAGTCTGTTTACCTAGGGATAGGAAGAGGGAAGGTAAAAGAACAGAAAAACATACACCAGGCAAATAAACCAAAAAAAAGGAAGTAGGTAGAGATATATTAATTTCAGACAAAGTTGACTTCATGGCAAAAAGTTTCCTTAGAGATGAGGAGAAGGTTTGACTCACGTGAGGTGTCCCTTGCTGTTGACAGAGGATTAAAGCCTCCATGTATGTAAATCTAATCTGTGTTTCTTGTCCTGATATTTAACTTCTCATAGCCCTGGCGCTCAGAAATGAAATTCTGACACACTGCATAGCACACACAAGTCAGAGAGAAATACCAAATAGAATCTATTGCTATAAACCAGAAAGTGTAGATACATAAGATAGTAAAATGTACCAAAAGAGTGAATGCTGTTATTTCTTGAAACCCTGAGGAGTGTGTCTTTGGTTTTCCTAGCCACATACACTATTACAGAGAGTGAAAGCCTGCACAACAGAAGAGGATCAGGAGAAGCTGATGCAAATTACAAGTCTGCATTCACTGAATGCCTTCCTGCTACCAATTAAAACTGTGGGTGTGCAGGTGAGTTGTGTGACTTCATTGACCTGTGACATAACTTTCTGCTGCTCTTTTTGCTAATATTGAAATAGGAATGTCTTAGGAAAATGAAATACAAAAGTATATACACCAAGTTTAAAAATGTAAAAGCAATATTTTATAGAATGTTTATGAAGTGAATAAGGTAATAGGAACTAAATATTCAGGCTGAGATTTTATAGACTTGAAATACCTGTCATCTGTATCAAAAGTAAAAAAAAATTCAAAGAGTGATTTGCTATAGGATTGGCTTGCTTGCTTCTGCCTTGAAGAACAGGTACCGAGAGGTCATGTCCTCATTTATCCTTCTTGATGTGAAATATTCTGTGGCTTTAGAAGTCTCTAACTGCAAGAAGGCCCCCAGATGTACATGTTACACCATTTACGCATTGTTCTCAGCTTGTGTATTCCTTAAACCAGTGTCCTCTGCCTCTTCAACATGTCCCGTCTCTCCCTCTCTCTCTCTTAGCTGTGATAATGTACAACTAACATTTTCAGTATGTTCTGTCTTTCCAATTGTAAAAGCATGTGACTGTAATATAGTTCTCATTTTTGAAATGCTATTCATAGATTATATTAAGTTCTTTATTTATGTGATCATCGGGTGAGTTTCTGGGGGAAAAAAGCTTGGGAATCTAGGGAAGAGGAAGGTTTCTTTTCAGTGATTTAGAATTTGAAGTTAAATGAAAACTAGAAAAGGTGTCAATAATTCAACTCAAAATGGTGCAAGTGCCAGTTAAGTGGGTTAATGTGTTTATAATGTTCTCTTATAGTAGAATTATGCATGGGAAGAAATTAAATACATTTTAGAGATTGTTCATCTAAAACTTAATATATACTCTTTTCCATAAATATGTGAATCTGAGCCATCCTTTTAAATTCCTCTTTCTCCTGAATTCATGTAGCTCTGTTTGTAAATAAGACAATAAAAATTCATCGTTACTTTAAAATTAAACTAAAATATTTTAGTTCATGGAAATGATAGGGCCAGCTATTTCCCCTCTTCTCCCTCTTTTTAAAGGCCCTATGTGAAAGCTACTTATATTGTTTTTAAATCATGTTGAAATAACCATTCCTGGAATTGTAGGAATAATTTTCTTTCAGTGGTGTATGGATTATCTCATTTATCATATACAGATTCATTTTGAAACTCATCGTATGATATTTCAGGCAGATATTACCCTACTATATAAAAATAGAAGAGCAGACAAGTGGGTTTTTTTGTTTTTGTTTTTTCCAGTCCTAAGTAGATCTATTATAGAAAACTTCCAGCTGTGTATGCTAACTCCTGCTAGGCAGGGAATTGAACTAGTTCCCCATTCCCCTTTTTTGATAAGTTCGTAGATAATGCTATGGATAAATAAATAAATATAATTTGTTGGATGAGTGATTTCTTTTTTAAAAAATATGATTAACATATATATATACACTATTATATATGAAATAGGTAAAC
Source organism: Grampus griseus (assembly GCF_964374135.1). NCBI lineage: Eukaryota > Metazoa > Chordata > Mammalia > Artiodactyla > Delphinidae > Grampus > Grampus griseus. The sequence continues at coordinate 35,580,018 of NC_138998.1, forward strand.
AACTGTATAGTACAGGGAACTATAACCTGTAATGGAAAAGAATCTGAAAAAGAGTTTTATATATATATATATAAAACTGAATCACTTTGCTGTACACTTGAAACTAACATAACATTGTAATAATTACACTTCAATTTAAAAAAATGAAGCTCATTCAGGCTCCACTATTTTTCCCATCAAAATAGAAGTTTCTTTTGTTGTTGGTTATCTTAACTTTATCTAGTCTCTTAGGCCTTTGAAGCTGAGACTCTTAGAAGTCCAGATAAAAATCATAATTCATGGTTAGTATAGCAATGAAGTTTATTTTCTAAATACCAAAATAAACTGCATTTGTAAAAAAAAAAAAAATGTACAGTACATTTAAAAAGTAATTCTCCCTATTTCTGCTCTCCAGTTAAATGTTCCCTCCAGAACCATTTAGAAAGAAAATGAAAGGGAATTAGTGACACCTTTTTCATCACCTTTTTCTTTTAACTGAACATCATGAACTTCTTTTCATGCCATTGCAAGTAGATTCTTATTCTTAACTGCTGCCTTATATTCCATGTATGATTATACCATAATTTATTTAATCATTCCCCTACCAATGGACATTTAAACCATTTTCACTTTGTCACTATTATAGGCATTTCAGCAAGTAGTATCTTATTTTTTCAAGCAGTTATTCATGTATTTCAGTAATATTTTCAGGATTAAAGAGCATGTACATTTTAAACTTTGATAAATACTATTATATTATCATTCAAATAGTCTGAATTCTTAAGTTTACTGTGTATTAGGTAGTTATCTAATGAATCTTACTTTTAAGTTGTTTTCAGTTTAAATTTTTTTTTAAGTAAATGACTTGGATTAAATAGGACAGAGGAAATGGGAATCAGTATTATCAATTTTATTCACTTATTTTAAAATTAACTTTCTTATTATAAAGGAATAAATTATTTTTATATCTGACTTGAGAATCCTTTATCCATCTAAAGGATTTGGCAGATCTTGTCTGCCAAATTAAGTGTGCTGGCTATCTGTAGTTCGGCAGGTATTTGGAATGAAATCCCAGTGGATCTCTGGTGTATGTTGAAGAAATTATTGAAATTACCGTGACACTTCTTTTTAATGTCTGAGCTGATTTAGGTAGAATTTAACAGGGGATGTTAGGGACTTCCCTGGTGGTCCAGTGGTAAGGAGTCCGCCTTCCAGTGTAGGGGACACGGGTTCGATCCCTGGTCAGGCAACTAAGATCCCACATGATGCGGGGCAACTAAACCCACACTGCTGAGCTTGTGCGCCTCAACTAGAGAGCCCGCGTGCCACAAACTACAGAGCCCATGTGCTCTGGAACCCGCACACCACAGCTACAGAGCTCACGGGCCCTGGAGCCTGCGCGCCACAACTAGAGAAGACAAAACCCGCACATCACAATGAAGAGCCCACGCGCCGCAGTGAAAGATCCCACATGCCTCAACTAAGACCCGATGCAGCCAAAAATAATGAATAAATAAATAATACAAAAAACTGTTAAATAGGGGATTTTAATTTAGGATTTGTGTATATCATTAGCAAACTATCCATATATACTTATAGTCAAGCATATTTTTGTTTAAAAAATTGCTATTAATGGTGTCATCATGCATGAAATATTTTCCAGTCCATCTTTTGAATTCTGTAAAATCATTAAAATTATCAATTGTATTTTTATTTTCAGGGTGACTGTCGTTCTTATAGTTATGTGTGTGGAATCTCCAGTAAGGATGAGCCTGACTGGGAATCTCTTATTTTCCTGGCTAGACTTATACCTCGCATGTGTCACAACATTAACAGGTGTGTTCTGCAGGTGGTGGTGGGGTGAAATGTAATGGAAGGATGTGTTTTTTTTAAGGTCTTCCCATGTTGAAAGAGCAGTGGCTCAAGTGTAGATACAGGTATGTGCTTAGGTCATAATCCAGCAGATATTTAATAATACCTTGTACTTTGTTCCTTCATCACAGTGCAATCATCTGCTTATTAAAATATTTTTTGCTTGAGAAATAGGAAGGTTTTTAATTGTAATATGAAGTACTAAAGACAGCTTTAAAAACATGTCTTCCCAATTAGCAATTTACACTACTTGTTTTATGATTAGATGTTTTATTCCAGAAGGATTGAAAGAATTGTACAGGTTATAGAATTACTGTTAGGGACTTAGTCAATTTAATAATAATTCCAGAGTAAATCAAAAGAAAGAGACATATGCCAGATATCGTCAAAGTAACAGCGTTAAGTGTTTAAAAAAATTTGAATTTAGTTTTTCAGATCCAGTTTTCCTTTAATTTACACATTAATTTCTTATGTTGTATATATCAATAACTGATTTATTGATATAATCTTTATGTAATACTGAGCATTGTCTGTTATAATTTCAAAAGTCTTACTCATTTAGTACCAGATTGCTAATTAAATCTTATTTTACACTGTTTCACTCTTTTCTATTTTCTTCATGGGTTTTAGGCAGTTAACAACCAAAAAGAATTTCTTGAGATTTCAGTTTACTCAAATTAGCTACAGAAAGTATAAACCTACTTGTTGGTGTTTACTTAGCAGGGTATGTATATTTCTATACTGGTGTGGCTAGTATTTGTAGGCTGGTATGGCCTTCAAGACAAGAAGTCAAAGGGAAATCACATTTTTACTGATGGGAACATGTCCTTTAAAAGGCTTGCATAGATGAACCAAAGGCCCCCAAATACAGAAGCACCTTTAACACACTGAAAGGGTGAATTATTAATAAATAATGGTAAATTTGTAATTGCCTGTTTTGAATGGAGATAATTGTCTTGGTTAAAATAATGGTTCATAATTCATCTTCTGAAACATGCTAATACCTAAATAAACTTCATAGGTCATACAGAAAATTCCCTTTCACTAAGTTTGGCTCCACGGCTTTTACTACATAATGAATATGTTTTTCATTTCACAACATTCTTGTTTCATCTGTCTCTTTGTCCTTTTCTTTTGCCGAAGAGCACTCACCCTTGTTTAAACTTTATCTCGGTCCTTTTATAGTCTGGTTTCTCTGCCTGTCTTTTCTTTTTTCCCCATTTGTCTCTCCCTCCATTCTTAACCCTTCCTCCCTCCCCAAAAAAGGAAAAAAATAAAGTCTAACAACCAATAAACAAAAAACTAGATTTTAAATATGAACCTAGCAAGCCCTTAAAGGGTGTTGGTGAATTTTTGATTTCTTTGCCAGGGTCTTTTTTTGGGAATTGGAATTTAAAAAAAGAAAGAAAAAAAAAAAGCTTTCCATTTTTACCAGTCTTTCCCCCCTAATTTGCATGCTGGAATCTTTATATAGAGAGGGACGGTTCCAGTTTTACTGGAAGGCTGCCTATCCCTGTACATTCTATGATCACTCTTGTTTGAACAAAATAAAAGAAAAAGGAGCAAGTTCATGGCATTCTCTTGCATAGTTGCTTTTTTCCTCTAAGGATTGTTTATGAGCTCTAGGAACTATTTTGTTTAGAAGAAGTGTGGCCTACTTTCTATGCATGGAACAAAACGCTTCTTGTGACAGTATGTTTGGAAGGAGGCAATGAAGTATTTGGTGGTAGTGGTGGTTTTAATCTGATGTTTTTTTCTTCCATATGTTTTATTTTAAGTACCTATTAAGAAAAAAGCATTATTAAACTTCACCATGGTAGTTACAGGGGAGATTTATTTTCTCTGCTAAAGACAGTAGGGCTAAGGAAAAGGGACAGTTGCCTGCTGGCTGGAGTTGGATTGGAAAGAGCCAGGTGGCACTCATCCCTACCCCTTCTCTCTCTTGTTTTCTGGGTGAAGGTTGTAGAACAGATTCCTCAAACCATTGGCAAGATTCCCCTTGAATTGTTGTAATTATTTGATCCTAATTTCCTCAAGCTACCTTCCAAATCCTACTTTTATTAACATCTGCAGCATACTTTCATAAGTTTCAAACAGACATTTACTTGAAGCAGTAGTAAGTCATTCCTTTTCAACCAAGTCTTAACTTTGGTGATATTCTTAACCTTTCTTTGGGATCAGTGTTTTCCAAAATGTAAAAAAAAGAAAAATAAGGTTGAGTTGGCAGTCAAATAAGTTTGGGAAATTCACTGTAGTCTCATCTTGGAAGCTTCTAGCGCATATTATAGTTTCTGAGGTTTTGTTATAAAACCTATTTATTTAATTTGGTGTTTCCCCAGGAATTTCCTAGGGCTACTGTAACAAATTTCCACAAACTGGAAGGCTTAAAACAACAGAAATCTATTATCTCACGGTTCTGGAGCCTATTGAAGGCTATAAGTCTGAAATCAAGGGTGGTGTCAGCAGGACCATGGCTCTCTCAGAAGGCTCTAGGGGGAGAATCCTTCCTCGTCTCTTCGTAGTTTCTGTTGTTTGCTGGCAGTCGTTGGCTTGTGGCAGTGTAACTCCAATCTTTGTCTCCATCTTTACATGGCTGTCTTTTCTCCATGTGGCTGTGTTTACAGATTTCCTTCTTCTTAGAAGAACACCCACCAATCATTGGATTAATCCCCCCAAACACCATTATGACCTTTGTTTGATTACCTTTACAAGGACCCTATTTTCACCCACAGATTCCAGATGGACATGAAGTTTTGGGGATACACTTCTATCCAGTACATTAAATGGAAAGAGGATTGTGATAATCACTTATATCTTTGCACGTTCTGAGATACTAGTATTCCAGAAAATATACTTTGAGGAAGGTTCATAGAATAGAGACCCTTCTATAATCTTATATCCTATCCTACCCATTTGGGAATTTGAAGTGGGTAAGAGAGGGGCCTAAGAACAAATGGAAAGAATGTTATTTTATGTGCTTTGCTTCTCTTACTAAAACGTATTTTCTCTGTAATTTTCACTACCCCCTTCTAGAGTTGTCTATATATTTGGCTCACCAGTTAAAGAACCTCCTACAGATGTTACTCCCACTTTCTTGACAACAGGGGTGCTCAGTACTTTACGCCAAGCTGATTTTGAGGCCCATAACATTCTCAGGGAGTCTGGTAAGCTGCCCATTTTGTTCATCACTGAATGCTCTAACTAGATTTTGGAAGCATGGCATTATTATTTCTAGTAGGAGGACTCAGCTTTTAGTTTTATTATTTAATTCTTTGGGTAGTTCTGTGACATTGCCTTATCTGTATAAAATTTATTCATCTTTGTGGTCATTTGCGGACATGTACAAAGTGGCAAAAAATTTGAGTTGCTCAACTCATATGTTCCCAGCTGAGGTTGAACAAGGCAATTCTCTGCCTTCTTGTTTCAGCTCTTTCTATAAACAAGTGTCCCTTTTGTGGTCTATTTAATGACATGTTTTTTGCATTTTCGTGCTTTTTGTTGGTGATTTCACTGTTTAAAATAGTGCTGAGGTGCTGTCTAGGTTCCTAAGCACAGGAAGGCTGTGATGTAACTTACTGAGAAAATAGGTTTGTTAGATAAGATTCATTCAGGCATGAGTTATAGTGCCATTGGCTGTGAGCTCAACGTTAATGAACCTACAATAAATATTGCATAAGGTGTCTTTAAACAGACACACACATAAGCAAAGATATGTATTAATCAGTTGATGAAAGTGGTCAGGAACCTAACTCTGTATTTCCCCTAGGGTTAGAGGTTCAGTATTTTCTTATTCAGTGTCTGCAGTATAGAAGATAACTACTATGAATAATGAATTGACTTTATATCACATCACTGTAACATATCACTGCAGTCATCAAATTCTGTAATTTGTATTTGTGATTATGTTTACTTACAGTGCTATGAGAGTAGCTAAAAACAGTACATGATGACAGTCCCAAGAAGTGGTGTGTGTATGTGTGCGATTTTAGATCTGTCTGGGGGGATTTAATTGAGCAGAGAGTGCTTTTCTATGGTGTGGTGATTGGTTCTACATGTTAACTTCCTTTCTTTAGGGTATGCTGGGAAAATCAGCCAGATGCCGGTGATTTTGACACCTTTACATTTTGATCGGGACCCACTTCAGAAGCAGCCTTCATGCCAGAGATCCGTGGTTATTCGAACCTTTATTACTAGTGATTTCATGACTGGTATACCTGCAACCCCTGGCAATGAGATCCCTGTAGAGGTAACTTATACTTTTTTTTCCTAATGTACATTTTTAATACCTTATACATTTTATAATAATGGTGAATGGAATAGGCTATGGCAATGTTGGTATTCCTGAGGTTGGTTTTCTGTTCATAAAATAGGCTCTTTTTAATCTCCACATAATTGGTTGTTTAATACACTATAGTAGAAAAAGGCCTTAAGTTTATTAAACTCCAGATGTCTGATTACTATGTGGAGAATCACCAACTCTAATCTATCATTTCATCTAATCTTGCCAACCTCTACTTTATAAATAGTATCCTCCAAGTAGAGAAGAAAACACTAAGAGTGAGGAAGAGTTTATTAGACATAAGGGTGAGATTTGATGGCGTTATGGCCAGGCACCCATGAATTTCTTGTTGCTCTGCCTATTAGCAATTGCAGTTTTGATCACCATCTTCCTTTCTTATTATCCCTCCACTAGAGTGTTCCAGAGGAGCTATTTGCATAATGGCAAATGAAAGTCAAAGCGAGACTTTATTAGTTGGACCACTGTTCCAGGACTCTAATACAGGGCTCTGATTATATATAGCTAGATAGCTGGGTTGGGGAATGTGGCTTAGAGTCTGTTTTCCCTTAGGCTCACATTTGCCAAGTCTCTGGCCAGTCAAGTGACAAGGCCTTCCTTGTCTATACATATAGCAATGATTATTATTACCTTGCATTATGTGCCACCTTGGTGGCCTCGACGTTGTAAGCCACAGACAATTTGTGAAGCATTGGCATAAACCCGTAAAATCAGATACTTGGATGCCACAACAATGTCAAATTGCCATAAATGCTTCTAAACACTTGTTATGGACCAGTAACAAACATGACTTGCAGACTGCACTTTGAGTAGTACTGAATTTAAGTCACTTAAATCTATAGAGCATCACTACATAAATTAATCATAAATATATCCCATATACAGAGAGAACAATAGTAAAAATAGATTGTGTTTTAATTTCAAATTACAATTGCAGGACTTCTAAGTCTGTTAGACACACAGTGGACCCTGGCTCTTTATTTATAATCTTTGTTTTATAACAGGTGGTGTTAAAGATGGTCACTGAGATTAAGAAGATTCCTGGTATTTCTCGAATTATGTATGACTTAACATCAAAGCCCCCAGGAACTACTGAGTGGGAGTAATAAACTTCTTGTTCTACTAAAGTTCCGTGTGCAGATTAAATTGATTAGAAACTATTCCCAGTATTGACATGCAGTACTGTCAAAACAGTTACTGGAGCAACTACATCACATCTGAGTTCTCTGCAGCAAAAATCTACGGCTTAAGAGCTGAGTTGGGGATAACTGAAAGGGACTGAAGAGTTTGTATGGGTATAATCAAAGCACCATTGCCTACACTCAGACACTGACACTGCTTTTGCCTTTACCTCTGCCTCACTTGTTCTTTATGTATAAACTCACTGTTGCTATTGATGTCTCTGTCATCGAAGATGTATGGGAGTGGGTGAGTCTGGGGGCTGGTAATGGACTTCTGTCCCCTTGCCAGTTTCTAAGAGATGTTAGAAACACCATTATTTACCAGTGTGACTTAGTATGTATTCCTTATGGAGAATCTGCGTTTCCTGTAAAGTAACCTCATTCCTCCAAAGGTTCTGGGAAGGGGTCAACATATCAGATAAAGGTTTAGGTGGGCTATTCCATCCACTTTTGCTGGACACGGGGGCCCTAAAATGGTAAGCTACCTTAAGATGGAAAAGCACCAGGAATTTGTTGAAGTACTTTGAATTTTATGTCATTACAGCCATGGGAGGAAGGAACTACGAGTAGTCTCAGTTTAAAGTGTTTTCAAGTCATGCTCCATGTTGCATACTGTCAACCTGTTCATTGGTAAGGAGCTTTATCCTCCCAGCCTTATTGCCGGCTCCCATAGCCTTGTAGAGGAAGTTTCTGTTCTCTCCCCAGAAGAGACTGTCTTTGGTCTAGCATAGATAAAGTTCAAGCATTTTAATCTTGTTTGGTCCGAGGAGCAGCTCTGAGATCACAGAAACCATCGTGCACGCCCACAACTTACAAATGCATGCCTGCAGTAATCTCGTAAAGAGTTGTAAAATGAACTCTTAGATGTAATCTATAGATACATTTTTTTATGCACTGCTCAGAAGATTGTGACCAGTCTTGGCTCGTGCGAAGTATTGCCAAACTTTGTACTCCTTTCTGCCAGCTGTAAGAGAAGATTTAAGAACTGGTGTAGGACTGTTTGCCATTGCCACCAGTTTCTAACAGATGCTTTTATAACATTCATAAAAATAGACAGTACTAGGTTTGAATTCTGCAGCCATTTCTCTCTCAGTATTTTAGCTGATGTTACTATTTTAAAATGTTACCATGGGGCTTCCTTGGTGGCGCAGTGGTTGAGAGTCTGCCTGCCGATGCAGGGGACAAGGGTTCGTGCCCTGGTCTGGGAGGATCCCACATGCCGCAGAGCAGCTAGGCCCATGAGCCATGGCCGCTGAGCCTGTGCGTCTGGAGCCTGTGCTCCGCAACGGGAGAGGCCACAACAGTGAGAGGCCCGTGTACTGCAAAAAAAAAAAAAAATGTTACCATGTTTGTCTCATACCAGTTCCATCTCAGGTTGCTGCCTCTTACCTAATCTTCAAGATCTTTTGTATTAATCAGGTATACAATTTTGTTTGGGATTCAGTGTTACGTAAGTAATAAAATTACACATGGCAGAAGTCTTCCTTTCATTCTGTTTGGCACAGGGTATAAGAAAACTGTGTTGCTGAACCAGCAAGGGAAGAGCTTCTGACTGCTGTAACAGGTATCTGTATCTGAGAGACAGGAGTATTTGATTTCTACAAAACTTGATGAGTTCATTCTCTGTCCTAATGATGAGGAACTCATAATGGCTTTTTGCAAAAAGGGTATATTAGTGGTCTGGCCTTAACAGATTTGGAGGCATGTTATTTTAGAGCTGGAATAGACAACCTAAAAAAGGCTTATAAACATTTGTGTTTAGTGAAAAGAATTCCTCTTCTAGAAAAAGTGTCTTATGATTTTGTATTCAAGCAAATAATAGGAATCTAGGAAGACTTTTTTCCTAAAGTATATTCTGTGGAACACTGTTGCACAGAGATAAAGGGTTAGGTGATCATATAAGTTTGGAAAGTGCTGCTCACTTGTCCTTCCATCTTGGAGATTTATGGTATACGTTATTTTCAAAGCTCTGAGAAATTTTGAAGTTAGAAACAATTGTTTTTTAACTTAATGTTTTCCTGATATTTGTTCACTAAACTCCTTTTATATAATCCTTCTTAAAACTGTAAAAATGGTTTCTCCAAAACACTTCTCGACATGATATAGTAAAAAAAAAAAAATCTAGAATTCAGAGATTTCTTAATATTTAGTACCCTCTCTTCCTTTGCAAAGAACTTTTTGCTTTGTGCCATATAGTATTACTCTATACCTTCACAGTATTTCATCTGAGGACCTGAGAAAAGTTAAGGTTGCAGTTCCATTTTACAGTTAAGGAAACAAGCTCAGCTTAGTAATGGCTACCTGAAGAGTTTCAGAATTAAATGTAGGGTTTCCCAGTTATTCTTTTTTAAAGTGAATTTTGGCACCTAAAATTATATAAACTTACTGGATGGTTATTTTTAATCAAGGCTTAGAACAGTGGCTCCCTGTCTAATAACATTCATCATTGGTTATCCTTGACAGCTCATGACTGCTTTCCCAACACTCACCACTTACCTGGGAATATATTCTATCTAATAAATATATTTTGTTTCTTTGTACCTATAGAAGGAGGAAGGCAGGTTAGTGAAAGCATCATTTATTCTTAAGATTGGTGGGCACAAAAGAAACTTGAGAACCAGATAACCTTGCCCCAGCTTTGTGGCCCAATCTGTGATCTTCAGCTCTGTTAGAAGTAGCAACCTGGCATAATTGCTGAGAGTAGGTCTTTAGATGTATCTGGGAGATAGGGTTACCCGAGTTTCCCATCTTTTGCCACTCCTTTATCCTAAGATAGGTGCATGCATGTAGCCAAACAAGCATCATAAAAGTTTGTTTCCTTGCTATGTTTGGGCTTATCCCCTGATAGCCCATTTTATTGAGTAACGAATCAAACCTCTAGAGCAGGGGTCCTCAACCCCTGGGCCGCGGACTGCTACCAGTCTGTGGCCTGTTAGGAACCGGGCCGCACAGCAGGAGGTGAGTGGCGGGCGAGCGACCGAAGCTTCATCTTCCGCTCCCCATCGCTCCCATTGCTTGCATTACCGGCTGAACCATCCCCAGCCCGTCTGTGGAAAAATTGTCTTCCACGAAACCGGTCCCTTGTGCCAGAAAGGTTGGGGACCGCTGCTCTTGAGAATGAGGACATTCGGAGTAGGTAGGTAGGGCCATTCATCTTCAGTGCTTTGTGTTGCCATTAAACAGCTGTGTGAACTTGGTCATTTCTGTGTTTTTTTAACATGTAAGATGAGGCAGTTGAATTATATTTATATCAAATCCAGCTCTAAATTCTTATTTTATAAATAACAAGAAAAAACATAGCAGGAGATAGAATGGAGAAATGGGATAGTTTTAAGTGCTTTTAACATCAGATATGACCCGGCCAAAAGTAAACATTAAAATATTGTAAAATCAGATATTAATTACCATTTTTTGAACCTGAGGCATAGATCAAGGTTTGACCACTTGAGAATCTTCTGTTGTGACCGTGACACTTGGAAGATACTCATCAACAACATGTTCCTAGGCGCAATCTCTTTACGTGTTTTTGGAAAAGTTAACAAGAGTATGCTTTGGCTTTGAGACCAGTGAAAAGTCTCCCATACTCAACTTATATATAGCTAATTGTTGGCAAAGCTAGCGTCCAGGTTTTCTGCTCTCTACATTGAAGAGGTAATGCTCCAAGGCCCTTCAAGGCAAGGCTTAACAGGAAGTTCTCAGTGTGTAATTGACCATCAGGGATAAGTGTATTTCCAAGGTGTTTGTCATCTTCTTACAGCTAAGTGAGTATTAGTTTCTGAAAATAGTACTGTCTCTCAGAAATCTTCTGAAACTCTCATGCCCAATGTTATATCTCTGTTTCTTCCTACCTTTCCAAACAGCTCCCTTTCCTACTCCTAACACCCTCCTCCTCTCTCCCCCTCTCCTGAATTCTCATTGGAATGTGGTGAGAACACACCTTAGCTATTACCTCAGTAGATGCTTCTTTCATTGGCCCCCAATTAGAATTTTTTTGGACTGCTCGTAGTAGTATTTATTTATTTATTTTTGTTTTTTTACTTTTACTCATTCTTTTTTTTTTTAATTTTTATTGAGGTATAGTTGATTTACCATGTTGTTGTAGTTTCAGGTGTACAGCAAAGTGAATTTGTTATATATCCACTCTTTTTTAGATTCTATTCCCATATAGGCCATTACAGAGTATTGAGTAGAGTTCCCTGTGCTATGCAATAGGTCCTTATTAGTTATCTGTTTTATATATGGTAGTGTGTATGTGTCAGCCCCAATCTCCCAATTTACCCCTCCCCCTCCCTTTAACCCCGGTAACCAAGTTTAATTTCTACATCTGTAACTCTATTTCTGTTTTGTAAATAAGTTCATTTGTAGCCTTTTATTAGATTCCACATATAAGCGATATCATATATTTGTTTTTCTTTTCTGACTTACTTCACTCAGTATGACAATGTCTAGGTCCATCCATGTTGCTGCAAATGGCATTATTTCATTCTCTTTTATGGCTAATATTCCATTGTATATATGTACCACATCTTCTTTATCCATTTCTCTGTTAATGGACATTTAGGTTGCTTCCATGTTCTGGCTATTGTAAATAGTGCTGCAGTGAACATTGAGGTGTATGTATCTTTGAATTATGGTTTTCTCCAGATAGATGCCCAGTAGTGGGATTGCTGGATCATATGGTAGCTCTAGTTTTTTAAGGAACCTCCATACTGTTCTCCATAGTGGCTGTACCAGTTTACATTCCCACCAACAGTAATGAAAATAAAAACAAAAATAAACAAATGGGACCTAATTAAACTTAAAAGCTTTTGCACAGCAAAGGAAACCATAAACAAAACAAAAAGACAAACCTCAGGATAGGAGAAAATATTTGCAAATGAAGCAAGCGACAAGGGATTAATCTCCAAAATATACAAACAGCTTATGCAGCTCAATATCAAAAAAACAAACAACCCAATCAAAAAATGGACAGAAAATCTACATAGACATTTCTCCAAAGAAGACATAGAGATGGTTAAAAAGCAAATGAAAAGATGCTCAGCATCACTAATGATTAGAGAAATGCAAATCAGAACTACAGTGAGGTATCACCTCACACTGGTCAGAATGGCCATCTTCAAAAAATCTACAAATAATAAATGCTCTAGAGGGTGTGGAGAAAAGGGAACTCTCTTGCACTGATGGTGGGAATGTAAACTGGTACACCCAATTAGAGTTTAATAGGGAACTGAATACAAGTTTGATGTCTCCACCCTTGGAAAGTACCCCTTTGTCCTTACTGAGGTAGTTTAGCCACACAGATAATGTAGGAAACCATGGAATCTTTTTCATCAGTGTAGGGCCTGACAACAATAATGATGGCATCCTTGGCTTTTATATTTCCAAACATTTCATTTAATGACAAAAGATTTGAAATCCCCCAAAGATTGCCAAAATGCCAGCACCCACCCTAGTCATATATTGAAGATGCCCAGGTATACCACCCAAATCTAACCTTTTTCAGTGATTCTCAACCCTGGATGCCTGCTGTTACTACTTGAGAAGTTAACTCTGTATAACACCCAGACCCCACAATCAGTTAAATTAGAATCTTGGTGAGGCCCAAGCATTGACAGTTGAAAATCTCCCAGCTGGAATAAGTTGTTATTGAGGGACATACCTGGCCTTTCTAATTATAGCTTAAAATCTTTGTTAAACCTGTAGGTGAGAAGAGAAGGCCCTAGGTACTGTCTTGGTGAAGATCCGTATAACTAAAGTAGTTCAAAGCTAGGGACCGGACTCTGGAACTGATTCTCCTTATACAGGTTATCCCCACTATCCAAAAGTAGAGCTTTCCTATGAAACCTTTTAGGCAAAATGTCGTAAAGCAAAGAAGCAATCACCTTAGGACACATCTGGCTAATGATGTACGAAATAAATCCAGATAAAGCACAGATGCTCACAGACAGAGTTCAAAGCCATGGCAGCCAGGTGCTGAGTGTAGTTCGAAGGGAAGGAGCTTGGGACCGCCACTCTTGCTGCTTGAGGTGTGCGCTGCCTCTGTATCAGCTCACTGCAGAACAAACGCAGAACGCTATTTTCACTTTTCATCCTTTTTCCTAAAAGCAAAAATCCTTTTCCAACTTCTTTCGGTTTGTGAAAACAGGAACTACTGTCGGTCTTTCACAAAAGTGTAGTGGTGTAAAGTGAACTTTCAAAAAGCAAGGAATACCTGTACTGTCTTGTAGGTCAGACACTTCATGGGCCCGTTTGGTATTACTCAGGGTAGCTGACATAGATGTTACCCCCTTTGAGGTCTGTGCAGCAACTACACAGGCTTTTCTCTTTCAACCTCTTTTTTCCTACTCCTTTTGCTTTTCGTCAAAGAGGAGAAATCCACCCCTATGCTGCAGCCAAGTCTCCAAATTGGACTTTAGCCAGATTATGAAACTGAGACTGAGCTATTACTCAGAAAGCCTTCTGGAGCCATGTCATTTCAATATAATTCTCTACAAAGCTAGAGATTACCTACCTGTAACCTCAGTTTCCTGAATGAAATCTTTTGAGCAGTTCCATCTTAATTTACCCATTTAGGGTCTTTGTTCACTGGTGAATCCTGTGGCATCCCTTGACCTTGTTAATGACCCCTGAATTAGCAAAATCAGGAGACTCGGGGTGGGGGGGGAGTTTGGCTATTTCTTGGGTATACTAAGTTCAGTAGCTCCAAAATCCTCTGAGTGTTGCAGGAAGCCTGAACCTTGACTGATCCAAGTAGAGTATATACCTTTGGAGAATACAGATGTTTAAGGTAAGTAATTTTCTGTTTTTGAATCTACTATGACCATTGTTAACAACCTTATGATATTAAATGAAGACGTGAATGTAACCTTTTGAAGAAATTTTTTTATAAAGAAATATTTTGTTAACCGGAGTAACTAGTGTAGTTGTAAAATCACTATGTAATTGTTCATGGTATACTGAAATGTCTATTGTGTGTTGTGGTAATAAAGTTGGCATAAAATAGCTTTGCTAAATTAATGTGAAATGATTTTAATGCTTTTCTGTCTTCAATATACTTCATAAAAGAGGAAATGATGACTTTCATATTTGTCATTAAGCTTCAGGGTTCATGAGAAAAAGAAGCAGGAGAAAAGAGGACAGACACTATCAGGATATGGGAAATAGGAAATTGCATATGCTGTCAGAGGTTTCTGGATGATAAAGTTAATCTATTTCTCTTAGTTACAAAGGAGGGTGTTAGTGTTTTACCTACAGTGTTAACAGTGGACACAGTAGACATAAAATATTGGGTATTTTTTTATTTAAATGATTAGTTAAAGTGTTTGTGTTTCCAAAATTAAAGTCATGTATGTACACATACATACTTATTTGATTTCTTACATATTCATTTACATATGATCAAAACTGTTCTCAATTTCTTATAACATAAATTGCCTTTATTTAATACAGAAGTCAGATTCATTTCATTGTTTGGAACTATGTTATCAGAGTTGATCAAACCCACCAAAGTAAATGTTTATATTAGTGAGTTACCAATATGAAGATTAGAGGAAATGACCATGTTCAGAAACTGAATTCAGTAATTACTTTCAGGTGGCTACATTGCTCTGGTAGCTGGATCCTTTCAGATCAGTGACCTAGTCTGGCCTTCTGCTATCTGGGAAGACTGTATTTGGTTCATCTGTATTTTGTAAAGTTTTTACTATTTTAACATGGCTCAAAACAAAAATATTACTGAGTTTTTATCTTGCACTCTCACAGATCTGTCATTTTACCTTTCAAAAAATTCTACTTTTATCAAAAGCTATATTTTACACCACAGCTAAGATTTTTCTTGGAGTGTCAGTGAATTACTTGAATGAGTTATATACATTAGATACTAGGAAAAGCAGCTAGGAATCCCACTTAAACCTCACTATTATCCAGATACTGTGTTGAATTCTAATGAAAAAAAAATTTTTTATGTTTCAGGATGCTGTTTCATATGCAACTGTATATTACTGTTCTTTTAGACAATATGTAACCTGCCAACACATACACTTTAAAAAAAAATTAACACCATAGAGAAAACTATATTTTAAATTCCCACATTAAAATAGTGGAAAACATGAGCGCCTTTTGTCAAGATGCCTTTACCTAATTGCATCAGGACATTGATACTTGCTCTAAATAAGAAAAAAGTTTCAGGGGACTAAGTTTTAGTATTTAGCAAAGTGCAAGAAAGTTCTTTGGAAAGCAACTACTATTGCAGTGTGAGTGGTGAGGATGTAATGAATTGAACTCTTATTTTTAGTCCCTGTTTTGTGGAGTGCCTGAATGAACAGTTTGAGAACCATGTAGTCTCAGTATTTTCATTTCTTTTTCTTCTCAGTTTAGTTGTCTTAACTTCAAAGGGTATGTCTAAAATACACTTGTGTCCTTAATATTGAAAGAGTTGTCTTTCTTGGTTTTGACATTTAAGAATTGGAATATTTTGCAAAAGTATAGATATTTAAAAATCTTAAGTGCATCTTCCTAGGAGTATAGAAACAGATATGCCATATATTATATCAAGTATACGTGTATAGAATGTGCCTAGATCCAAGTTTGATATACACTTTCATTCACTTTGGAGCTAGTTTTGTCAGGTACCTGTTGTTACAACAGAGGCTTAAAACTATCCTATGCTTTTTAGACCTATGTGTAGTAGTGAATATTTTAATTTACTGGATTTAGACTATGCTAAATGTGCTATCTACACATTTGTTACTACTATATTAATTTCTCTTTGTAAAACAAGGGAGAACAGTCACATACCACACACACACTTTAAAAAAATCTTTGTTAAGTAGACAGTGATGGCATGGCCATCTCTTGAATGTGTTTTGAGAGTTTAGAGATGTCGCTCTGTCTGGCAGAGAGAGGGAATCAGCACAGCTCACATTAGGTTGGGAATAAATTGAACTTCAGCTTACGAAGGGAGCATAACTGTCTTGTGTATAGTTTCACCATTGTGTGACTTCTTTACCCTAAGTCTCAGAAGAGAACCACTGTAGAAAATAAAAAACAACTCTCTGAGACACGGGAATAGAATCTATCACGAAATCTTAAGAGTATTAGTGACATCAAGTAAGGTTCCTATTAAACTGGTAAGTGTAAGTTTGGGAATGTATTTTAGAAATAATATTTGTTCCTAATTCTGCTGATTCAACATTAGCCTGAAATCCAATAAACTTGATTCATTTCTGACTCTGACTCCATGTAGCTATGTTACCTTGGGCCAGACACCAATCTCCTGGGCAACAGTTAACTCAAATGTAATTTAGGAATAGTATTGCCTGTGTGGGTCAAGTATGAAAAATGAATATGTATGAAAATATTATCTGTAAAATGCTAGTGTAAGCATAACCTGTTACTTAAAACAGATGGCAGTGCACATAAAACACATGATACGGATTAATAATTCCCTTGTGCTCAGTTAGCTGGGACAATTCAGATAAATTTACACTATGCCAGATCTCCAGATTTTGAGCTAATTCCTTTTAGCTGTACAAGGACTGTGTATTCGTTTTTATGAAATTTATACCATGTGATAATAACCCTGACCAAGGGAACAGATCTCACTGACTTCTGTCTTTTAATTTCCAACCTTGCACTTGAGAAGTACAAAAATTATATATCTACTTTCCTTTCTCTTCTGATTCTAGTGGTTTGTGCAATAATGAAACATTTGTCCTCTCTTTTGGTTGGGGAAAGAAATTTGGGACAATAACAGATGTGATAAGTTAGCATGTGAGTAATTACAGAATAAAATATTCAGGCAATAATTTCCATAAAAAGTTGAGAGGTGAGGGAGAACACCTCAAGCTCATGTGATGTTCAGATGCTTTATGTCACCCTTTGGATTGGAGCTGAGTCCTCAAAGTAGTCCACGGAGAGGTAGAAATTATGGAATATTCCTGGTGGGTGGAGGCCAAAAGGAGCCAGAAGTGAGTAAACTTTGACCAGCCCGAGTTGTTTGGGAGGATAAAACTGGAGAGTTAGTGCAAAATTGTGGAGGGCTGTGATTCAGCCAAGGGTTTGAATTGTGCCCTGTTGGGAGTGTGTACTGGCTAAGTCAAAAGGACTGGAAAAGCTTGTAGCCCAACTCCTCTGTAAGAAAGTGGCATCAACGCTTTTCCCTTGCTGTGAATAAGGTCTGTGATAAGCTGTGGTCAGGCTAGTCAGTCATGAATAGTTTCTCCATTCTACTTAATGTGCTTCAAGTGACATGCTATATGTTTGAGAAAAGTGTTTAGTCTAGCTTCTAAGACCCTCCACAGCCTAACTCTTGCCTACCCGTCAGGCTTAAACTTGCCTTTTGCAGCCAGGTGGATCCACTTGTGGGTCCTTCAGGCCCTTGGTGTTTCACTTCTCCCCTTTGCCTCTACTGCTCCATCTATCTGGAGTGCCAGCCCCAGGGCCCTTAATGTCTGCAAACATTTAGTCACAACTTTCAATAGAAGGTCTCCTCTATGAAAACTTCATACCTTTTCCAAGCTCCCACTGCCTGTTGAGGAATTCCATGACTATTTGTTTATATTTTATTTCTTATTTCTCTTTTACTTATTTGTATTCATTTTCTTCAGCCAGACTGTAAACTTTTGAAGGCAAGGTCAACAATTAACTTATCTTTGAACTCTTAGAGCCTGGGTCATAAAATATAAAATTGGAATGCTTTTTAGAAACCTGCAAAGAGAGGACAAAGCTTTTTTAAAGGAATAAATGTCTAATAGTAGAATTCCAAATAACAGACACCTAGGTGAAAAAGCTAAGCTCAGGCAGATAACCTAGCCTGCACCCTTGCTTCCACACTGATATCACCAAATAGGAAACCACTTATATTTTTAGTTATCTGTAGCTTCAGGCTTTTGTGTTACAGCCCTAAGTACAGTGCTGTGTTTTTAAAAAAATTATTCTTTTTTTAACTCTAGGCAGACAGTCTGTTTTTTCGTAAATTCTGTTTGAATTATTAATTAAAATATGAATGCTTGGAGAGTAGCATTCAATTATTTGGGATTTGTTCAATAAGATTGGGTGGTTGGGGACTTCCCAGTGTGGGAAGCAATAAACCACAGAATTGAAAGAAGTGGAATGGTGGTCCTGACTTAAGGTGGTCTAAACAATTTCCACGGTGCTTATAGTTAGGCCAGTTGGCAGTTCGGGTTTCCTTTAGAAACTGTTCTTTAGTTCTGCTCTGGACATCTTGTAAGTACTCTTTTTCACAAGATTAAAACAGAATTTTGGAAAAGGTTAGGCAATTAATCCTGAGTGAGGGTTTCAATGTTGCTTTTCAGCTTTTGTTGCAGAAGGGAGACACTATTGAGTTCATTACTCACAAAAGTAAAGAATAATGGTATTTATCTTATGAGGTTTTTTTTTTTTAATTATTTATTTTTGGCTGCTTTGGGTCTTTGTTGCTGCACGCAGGCTTTCTCTAGTTGTGGTGAGCAGGGGCTACTTTTTGTTGCGGTGCGTGGGCCTCTCATTGCGGTGGCTTCCCTTGTTGCGGACCACGGGCTCTAGGCGCACGGGCTCAGTAGTTGTGGCTCATGGGCTCTAGAGCGCAGGCTCAGTAGTTGTGGCGCATGGGCTTAGTTGCTCCGCCACATGTGGGATCTTCCCGGACCAGGGCTTGAACCCATGTCCCCTGCATTGGCAGGTGGATTCTTAACCATTGCATATGAGGTTTATTTTTGAGTACCAATATGCTGCTGAGTGGCCTGGCAAATGTGAGGCAGCCATAGGCTGTTTTATATTGTGGCTTAATGGTCGAAGAAGAGCAAGGGAGATTTATTATCTATTGTAATAATTAAACATTTTGCATTTATTCAATAAGGGGAAGGTGTATGTAACTTGACATTTATTATCCTCCAAGAAGCAAACACGCATTCATTCATGGCAGTAACTGCTGGCTGAGCACTTGTTCTGTGCCTGCCTAACACTGCGCTAGGCTCCAGAGCACGAGGCTCCAAGCCTGGAGGAGATCGTTTTATGGTTAATTCCTCTGGGTCCTTCACCATACCCAACCCTCCACTTTGTTTTCAGATGACCTCGCCTCCTTCCAAGATGTCTCGTCAGTCTGCTCCTTTCCATTCCCAGCTTCAACCATAGTCTAGGCCCTTGGTTGTCTCTGATCTGTTTCACTGCAGTAGCAACCTAGGGGTTTTCTCTGCCACTGGTTTCTTCCCTATCCAAGCTAGTATCTCTGTTTCAAAACACAGATCATGGGCTCATAAACATGTTCTGGTCACCTTATTCATCTGCTCAAAACACAGCAATAACTTACTGTGTCCATGGAATAATGCCCAGACTGCTTTACCTGGCATGTAATTATTTTTCCATCTTCATCTTTTAAGACTATCCTCCAACCATTGGATTTCCTCAAACTTTAGGCATCTTTCTGCCCCTGTTGTGTGTCCACGCTGTGCTCTGCCTAGGCTGGTGTGATATGAAGCCAGCTTGTGCTTTAAGGCCCAGCCCAAGTCACCTCTCTTAGAAGCTTTCCTCAGTTCCTTTAGGTCAGAGCATTTGCTGTCTCCTCTACAGTTTTATAGCATATTATGTGCATCTGTCTTACGGCTTTTATTCCATTCTGCTTTGCTTTGCAGTTGTTTGCTTGCCTATTTCCCATACACAGTTGGCAACTTTGTGAGGGCAGAGAATGGGTCTTGCCTTTTGTGTCGCATCAACACCTGTAACCGTGTTTGGTCTGTAGCGGGTGCTCAGCAAATGTTTGATTGATGTTACGTTCTGTGTTTTGTGTGTATTTGTAATCGCTTGCCTTTTGGCCAGCAAACTATCTTAGTTTTCATAAATTACCAGCATCAGTGCTTAAAAGGGAAGCAACTCTCATCACCCAGACTTAACAGGGATTGGGTAATGAAGGTCAAAGGTGGTTTGTGCATGACAGGCAAGTCAGCAGAGTAGAAGTAACATGGGATAGGGAGTCCTTGAGGTTGTTTCTCCAGCTTCATCGGTTATAACAGCTATATAATCTTGGACAAGTTACTTAATCTTTCTGAACCTTTTCCCTCACTTGAGATGCAAATATTACCTACTTACTAGAATTGTTGTAAGGACTAAAGATTAGATGTAGCACCTAGTGCAATGCTGGCACATAACAGTTTTCCAGCAAATGGTAGCGATATGCACACCTTGCCTGCTCTGCCCACAGCCTCTGCTGCTTTCGTGGACTGGTTCTGTTCTGTATGACCCTTCACACCCTAACTACCCTAACTACAACTGACAGGAACAGACAAAGGCAGTCTGTTCATAGACTGGCCAGTGACCTGAGATGTGGCCTGACATGAAGGTCTTCTCTCGGGTAGAGGTGATTATTATTTCCTGCCTTGGGAATTTAAACTAGGAGATTCCGAAAGACTGAGTTATTAGGGATGTGGGAACTTAAGATAAATTAGAGTTGGATCCTGAGAGGCTGTGTTGGCCCTGTGCAAGGTGAGGTTATAAGTAAGCAGGGGATGGTGGTTAAGTAAGAACAGAAGAGATGTCCAGAAAGGAGCCAGGGATATTGGGTGGGGGTGGGGGGGGAGTGGGCTGAGAGTGGAGAGGGAGAGAGGGAGGGAGAGTGAGAGAGGGAGCAGACTGTAGGGCTGTAACAGTCCAGCTAGTTAGGCACGTTCATGCAGAGCTGATGCCTGGTGTGCTTCTCTAGACAGAGAGTTACTGAAGAATTGTCTGCAATATGATCTCTGGGTCCTTTTAGCATTGGAGAGTCATGACAGGAGCAGTCTTTGTTTCCCTGGAAGGCTCAAATGTGGTCACTTGGGGCACCAAGGTATAGGGTGCTGGGCTGGTAGATCCCAGTCGTGACTCATATGATGGATACGAGCTTGGCATTAAGACCCAAAAGAACCAAACCAAAGAGCAGAGTTGGGGGTGGGAGTCCACAGAGTATGCAATTTACAGCTGAGATTAAATGATCAAAATGATGCCACAACTGTTGAAAATTTGAGTAACAAAGGGAAAAAAACCCTTAGTACATTTTTGCAGTTTAGGCAATGAAACTGGGCTAATAAAATCCACGCATCCTTGTCTAATAGTTCAGAAATAACGTTAAGGTTTACCTAAGAGTCCTCTTTGCATAACAACGTTTAAGCACTCCCCAAATCTCCAGCTCCCCCTCTCCTTCCTCCCACACCCAAATTGAGGCACAGAGCTCTTTACCAGCTTAGTTTCTGATTCAGCGTCAAAAAGAGTTCCTATTTTAATTGGTTTCTTTTCCTTCTCATCCTTTAGCACCAGAAGTCAGCCTGTCTCAATTTAAAACACTTTTGCAACCAGATGTCTGAAAAAAAAAGAAAAAAAAGATGTGAAGTCAGTTTTTCTTTGTTTTAAACAATTGGATCATTTTATCACTCTGCTACAGCCTTTTGCCTTCTAGGAAAAACAAAAATAGGGTGTATAAATTGGTGGGTGCAGGCTGTTGAAGCTCACATAGTGTGGCTTGGTCCAATTATAATTTGTTTAAAAAGCTTTTTGATACCTACCTATCCATCCCTCAGTTATGTGAGCCTAATTATTTATGTCCTCTGTTCCCTGTCTTCTTACTGCCTGACTTTAGCTATAGAACTGCTTGTTATATTATCTTGGTCATTGGGAAGGAAAGAAGAGGGAAAGGCATAGAAACACTAATTAATTTTATTTCTTGATAACTTCAGCCTGTAAAGTTTAGTGGGGTGGGAAATACTGTTAGCCTCAGGGCTATTCGTGGCTTATCTCTAGTTCATTCAGATTTCTAGAAGATGAGAATTGGTAAGGATCTGGGAAAAGGGTAGTATTTTATCCCAAAGGGCAACTAAAGCTCCAGTGTTGGGAAGATTGCACAACTGGTTAAAAGTGGAGCTATGTAGAGGATTCCAGCTTGGGGGCACATCTCTCTATGTCAGACTCTCCGCCCTGTAGAGCTTCATAGGGAGAGACCCACCCATCTCCCACCAGCCACAACCCCACTTGAGAGCAAATGTCTCTTCGGTCTGGTCTATGTCTTAGGTCACTGATGTATCATTTGGGGCCTCCTGTCAAGTTTAGTTTAAAACTAAGAAGCCTGGGACTTTCCTGGTGGTGCAGTGGCTAAGAATCTACCTGCCAATGCAGGGGACACAGGTTTGAGCCCTGGTTGGCGAAAATCCCACATGCCATGGAGCAACTAAGCCCGTGCACCACAGCTACTAAGCCTGTGCTCTAGAGCCTGTGAGCCACAACTGCTGAGCCCTTGTGCTGCAACTACTGAAGCCCATGCGCCTAGAGCCCGTGCTCCGCAACAAGAGAAGCCACAGCAACGAGAAGCCTGCGCACCGCAACGAAGAGTAGCCCCCGCTCCCCCCAACTAGAGAAAGCCCGTGTGCAGCAACGAAGACCCAATGCAGCCGAAAGTAAATTAATTAATTATTTTAAAAAGAAAGAAACCCATCCTGCTTCCTTCTTGGAAGCAAGACCAGAGTCCTTTTAGCAGAGAGAGAACCACCACCTGCAAGATCTTTTCCTCTTTCAAGCTAATTTGTATCATATCATAGAGACTGATTTTTCAATCCTTAGTGGTCTTTCTGGAAAGCAGAATTTAACTTTTTTTTTAATATTTATTTTATTTTTGGCTGCGTCAGGTCTTGGTTGTGGCACACAGGATCTTCGTTGGGATCTTTGTTGCGGCATGCAGATCCTCCACTGCGGCGTGCAGGCTTCTCTCTAGTTGTGGTGCGTGGGCTCTCTAGTTGTGGCCCACATGCTCAGTAGTTGTGGTATGTGGGCTTAGTTGCCCCACGGCACGTGGGATCTTAGTTCCCCGACCAGGGATCAAACCCGCGTCCCCTGCAATGGAAGGCGGATTCTTAACCATTGGACTATGAGGGAAGTCCCTAACTTTTTAAGCACTTGAAAAAAGGATACTTAATGTCTTCAAAAGCTAATTTATTTAATAATTTAACCAACATTTGAATGCCCACTCCATGCTTGAATCATCTCATGACACTTAGGAGAGAATCATGATATGGTTTTCAGATACTTTGCTTCTGCTTTATCTTTTAATCTATCTTGAGACAGAGCTAAGGAAGTGTTGTTTCTTTTTTTAAAGTCATATGGCTTTTTTCATGAGGACTCCTGGAATGGCAGTGGTAGGCCTGGATGAGACAGACAATCTTCCAACATGAGGGCTGGGGTGAGGACACCTAAACATGGCTTAAGCCTGTCCCCAATCCCCACATGTCCATGAATCCCACCTGCAGTATGGGGAGATGATCCCAGACTGAAGCAGCACCCAAGCAGGAGCCAAGGCTCAGCTTCCATAAGTAGGGCTACAAGAGAGGCAGGGCTTTCAGTGGTTAAAAATACTGACTGTGGAGTCAGGCCTGAGTGCATTTCTATGCACTACATGGATCGCAGCTAAGGAACTAACTTTGGTGCATTACTATTAATAAAACATGTTTTATTCATATTTCACTAGTTTATCCCTAATGTCCTTTTTCTGTTCTAGGATTCTATCTAGAATACTACCTTATAGTTAGTTGTTATGTCTCTTCAGCCTCTTCTTGTCTGTAACAGTGTCTAAGACTTTGTTTTTGATTACCCTGATGGTTCTGAGGTTTACTGGTCAGGTATTTTGTTGAATGTGCTTCAGTTTGTTTTTTCTTTGTAATAGTGGCTTTATTGTGATAGAATGACTTCTATACCATAAAATCCACCCATTTAAAGTGTACAATTCCGTGGTTTTAAGTATATTTACAAAGCCGTGCAACCATTTCCACAGTCAGTTTTAGAACATTTTCATTACTTCAGAAAGACACTCCATACCTAATGGCAGTCATTCCCAGTTCTCCCTCCCTTACCCCAACACCCCTACCCTAGGCAAGCACGAATCTACTTTCTGTCTCTATGGATTTGCCTGTTCGGACATTTCATATAAATGGAATCATACAATAAGTAGCCTTTTATGGCTGACTTCTTTGACTCAGCATAATGTTTTCAAGATTCATCAATGTTGTAGCTTGTATCAGTCCTTCATTCCTTTTTATGGCTGAATTTTTTTTTAAATTTTTATTTACTTATTTTTGTCTGCGTTGGGTCTTTGTTGCTGTGCGCGTGGCTTTCTCTAGTTGCAGTGAGTGGGGGCTACTCTTCGTCGCGGTGCGCGGGCTTCTCATCACGGTGGCTTCTCTTGTTGCGGAGCACGGGCTCTAGGCGCGCAGGCTTCAGTAGTTGTGGCACGTGGGCTCAGTAGTTGTGGCTCGCAGGCTCTAGAGCGCAGGCTCAGTAGTTGTGGTACACCGGCTTAGTTGCTCCGCGGCATGTGGGATCTTCCCGGACCAGGGATTGAACTCTTGTCCCTGGCATTGTCAGGTGGATTCTTAACCACTGCGCCACCAGGGAAGTCCCAGTATTTCCTTAATTTGGATTTTTCTGCTGTTTTTCTTCTAAGAATGGAGTTACGATTTTTTCTGAGGAAGATCACATAAATGAAGTGCCCTCATGACATCATGTCAAGGAGTACATGCTGTCTGTATGACGTATCACTGGTGATATTAATCTTGATCACCTGGCCAAGGTAGTGTTTGCCAGGTTTCTCCTCTGTAAAGTTGCTTTTCCCCTCCTTTCTGTACCCTACTCTTAGCCAGCAACTGGGGTGGAGAGTGGAAGGTGGGAATATTTACATAAATTATTTGGAGTTCTGTCTAGGAGATTTGGTTCTTTTCTCCCATTCAGTTATTTATATTAATATGTTTGCTTTATACTTTAGATATTTCATGGATGTTTGTTTTATACTTTGGGCCCATGTCATTTATTTTGTTACTCAAAGTGTTCTAGATTTAGCCTTTGGGAGATCTTTTAGGTTGGCTCCTGTGTTGTGTCTCTTTGACATCCCGCCGCCCCCGCCCCCCCGCCTTTTTTTAACTTAAAGCCTTTTTTTCCTGTCACTGTAAGATGTTTCTGGCTCATGTTATGTATTCCCTGCCCCAGCTCTAGAATCAGCAGTTTCTCCAAGGACTCTGATTTCTTTTATTGGAGAATGATATTGAGTATTAGAAGCCAAGATCTGGGTGCTGGGTGTGCTTTTTGCTACTGAGGTGTGTTTTTGCTACTGAGGTGTGTTTCACTGTTTCTAGGCTCTCTCGCTGGACAAAGCTAGGAAATCTATGTATGTATATTAGCCATGCATATACGCGTATCTATAATTATTTTGGTGTCTATACCTAACACTAAACATGACTTTGAAGTAAGATCACTTTTAAAGAATTACACTGTGAGACGGGCAGAAAGGTTTAGTGTTTAAATACTGTGGCTTCTTTGTGCAGGGGAGAACCATTTGTTCCATGTAGAAACAGTGCCAAAAAATCCTCTACCTGACAAGTTTACCCATCTACATCTAACCACAAATGCATCCTCACCCTCCCCGTCAGAAGACAACTTCCATCATGCTGTGGGGCTGCTCTTCTCAGGGTTTCTGGTTGGTGTCCACTCTCTTCTAGGTGCAAGTTCTCAGGGTCTGGTAACCTGAGGACAATAGCATATTGGTTAAATGAATTAAAGCACATTCATGTGATCATTAAAATTGATATTACAGAAAATCATCATAAGAAAGTAGTTTATGTATGTAAAACATTATGAACTAAATGAATCCATTACTGCAAGAATATGCATATGAAAGAATTGTAAGGATATTCACTAAAATGTTATTGCTGTGTTAACTCAGGATAGTGAGATTAGAGAGGATTCTAAAATTTCCCCACGTTTTGTTTGAATTTTCTAAATTACCCACAATTAAATGCATGCTTTCACAGTAAGAAGAAACTTCTCACAAAACAAAGGTAGGTACTCCTCTGAGAAGAAGGCCTAACTGTACTTTAATTAGAGCATAGTTTTAGCTGGAGAAACCATAACCATTAGCTGAAGAAACCAGGAATAGGACTTTTAGATGAAATTAATGGATTAAAAGAGCTTTTTAAGAGCCTGGGGGAATATGGGAAAGGACAAGTCTTGATAAAAGTAAATTTTTTGACACTTGGCAGGGGAGCATGAGTTCCCTGAAAGCCCAAGAAAAAGTACAAAAACAAACAAACAAAAAAGCAGTTGCCCAACAGAAAACCTCCAGCCTGTTTTGGCCTGATGCCCTTGTTGGAAATTTTGAAATTAAGTGTGTCTAGAGAACCTGGGCACCTTGTAAGGAATGAGCTCCATGTTATTTAATGTGTTTAAATGTAAAAAAAATAGCTAGAAGCCACACAACTAGGGGCCTAGGTTAGAGAGGGGACTCCACTCAGGCCCTTCCATTGAAGGTAAATAGTGGCTCTTGAAAGGTGCACATATGAGAAATGAGTGTGTGTGTGTGTGTGTGTGTGTGTGTGTGTGTGTGTGTGTCGGGGTGGGAGCTTATACGTAATGACATTCTTTGACATGCATTGCTTTATTTTTGGTTATTTTGAATTTTAATATTGAATCACTATCACTAATTAACTGTGGCTAATTGTTGCCCTAACCAGGAAAGTTTATTTAGAAAAACACAAACTGGTTTACAGTTGGTCCAAATCAGCCTAAGCCTGGACAAACTCCTTTTCTATTCCAAATATCAAATCTTGTCAGATAAGAGTTAAAGGAAAGGGGAGAAGCTTTCATAATTACTCAAAATTATTTAAAAATTACTTAGTTTCTTTGTCATTTAGGTTTTGTATTGTCATGAGATTTTTAGATCAAGATTTAAACGAATATTTAAAAATATTTTTCTATATCATCAATTGCAACTGAGCACTCATTAAGAACAAGTGCTAAAAACCTTGCAGATGAGTAAAAAGGGTATTGAGTGGAACTTTTAGGTCACACCTCACCTCTATCATTCTTTGCAGTAAATTGGGAGAATTAATGAACCAGTAGTGAAGGGAAGCAGAAATTGAACAAATTGTAAAGGAGATGAAACACATCATTGGATATATGGCCTTGGACAAGTTACTCAGCCTCATATAACTTCATGACAGTTCTACGAAGTAGGTATTGTTATTATTATCCCTAGTTTACAGACAAGGAATAGGCAGAGTACAAAGCCCTTAGATCAGAGACTGGGCTATATAAAGTTCTATATTAGAGTTGGTTAAATAAATAACATTAAAAAGGGGACTAGGGCTTCCCTGGTGGCACAGTGGTTGAGAGTCCGCCTGCCGATGCAGGGGACACGGGTTCGTGCCCCGGTCCGGGAAGATCCCACATGTTGCGGAGTGGCTGGGCCCGTGAGCCATGGCCGCTGAGCCTGTGCGTCCGGAGCCTGTACTCAACGGGAGAGGCCACAACAGTGAGAGGCCCGCGTACCGCAAAAAAGAAAAAAAAAAAGTGGGGGGGACTGAAAGACCATATTGTGTCTGTGACCTTGTCTGTTTTTGAATCTTTCAGCCTCTGAGGAATCAAAGTTGATTAATTCAAGTTATTTTCCAGACTAATAATTAAATTCAGATCCTCAGTTGCTTCTGGATGCTCAATATTGTACATTCTTGGTAAATACAATCTTAATTCAAAGTTTGGTGACTAGGCCTGCAGGAGAGGAGAAGAAAAACTATCCCTCATCTGATCTCTACCTTGGTTTAATATGAGCTGGCCCAGGTATGTAGACAAAAAAGTGCTTTCCAAAGTATTTTGTAACAAGGTCCTAGAATTCAGGGGATTGCTGGACAAGGGTGGTATTCTGTGAAATTCAACTTCTGATTCCTGAAATCTGTAAAGCCATTTTCTCTAGTCTACAGATCTATATTTTTTCATTGAAAATCCAGAAAATGGAGGATCTGAGGAAAGTTTCTGCTTCTGTATTTTAAGTAAGAATTCTTAAACTTGGCAGATTTATCCATATTTTTGGACTTTAAAAAGCTGAGAAGCTTTGTTTTAGAAAATGGGTGGACCAAGTGTATTGTTAATACCAGGCCCATTGAGCTTCAGAAAGAGCAAAGATTTCATCTGTCTCTTCCTTTCTCCCTCACTACTCTTCCCTTTTTTCCCCTTACTTGACGGTATTCTTCCCTATGCATACTAGAGAAATGATGTCTATTTTTTAAATTACATATATATATTTAAAGCAAAGTGTGTTTCTTGATCTTAATGCTATTGCAACACTTCACAATTCTCTTTATAAAGGAAAACTATTAAGTTGGCTTTAATTATACATTCACCTTGAGTTCATGTAATGATTCATGACACACAGATTTTTGACTTATATAAGGATTATCGTGGTAGAAATGTATTTAATAATATAAGACAGGGAAAAACTCCTTGTCCATCCAGAGAACAGTAGAACAAAATAGGGTTCATGCCTAATGTAGTATTCATGTAGCTGCTAAAAAGCTCTATGTGCTGATATGAAAAACTCATATATAGCTTAATCATACTTATATTTGAAAAAATGTAATTCTATAAATGCATGAAAAAGAACTATGAACTGTCTAGTTAGTTGCCTTTGGGATAGGTCAGTGGAGGGGGGAAATTGGGACTTCAACATTTTGCTCTATTCTGTATGCTAGAACCTTTCAAGAGAATAAATTAATGTATTATTTCCATTTCTTTATTACAATTTCTTCAAGTCCACACTAGGGATACAGTGTTCCTTATCATTTGTGTACGTGGATAGAATATTGCAAAACTCTGAAGAGAAGTTTTTCTTCCTCTTGAAATCCTGTTTCCTATTCCTCCTTCTGAGCAGTGATCTGGTACATATGCCACTCTTCTCCAGTGGCCAGTAGCTTCTGAAAGAACCTCCCTGTGATGTTAATACTTCAAGTTTATTGCTCCATTTGCTCCCATTAAAATTTATATATACCCATCTCTTTCTCCTGGAGCTTTCCTCATTATTACATGAAAATGGGAAGCCAGTACCAACAAAAGCTACCTCAAAAGCCTTTTGGAAGCAGAGAACCAATCAATAATATATTAAAGAATAACTTATATACTAGTTGGTAATGCTAAAGCTATAACTTTTATCAGTCTATTTAAAAATTCCATGTAGCACAAATGTCTGCTCTAGGTTGCTCCAGATTGGGGTTTGGCAACACTCTAGTTGGCCCAGTCCAAACCCTCAACTCAAGTGTGTATATGGCATCTTCTTTGCCCCGACACCTTGCAGTGTTGAGTGATCCTCTTGAACCTTGTCTGTGTCTAAAGGCATTTGAACAGCAGCAGTTTTTCAATACCACTAATTTTCTCCTAGTATGCAGTTTTTTCCTTCTCTCTTCCTGTATCTACATTTCCTTCTTCCTTTCTTTCTTTTTTTTTTTTTTTTTTTGCGGTACGCGGGCCTCTCACTGTTGTGGCCTCTGCCGTTGCGGAGCACAGGCTCTGGACGCGCAGGCTCAGCGGCCATGGCCCACGGGCCCAGCCGCTCCGCGGCATGTGGGATCTTCCCGGACCGGGGCTCGAACCCGTGTCCCCCGCATCGGCAGGCGGACTCTCAACCACTGCGCCACCAGGGAAGCCTCTTTCTTATTCTCAATGTCAACTTCAACTATTTGTTTGAAGCTCCTCTTTCTGTGTGTTTTACTCTATTATCTTAAAACATTCTTTTTTAACTATAAGAGACTGCCTCATTTGACCACCCACAGGAGCAGAGCTCACTGCCCCAACAGATTTGAGAAATTAGTTCTTTTCCACCTTTGTCCTTTTGAATCCAACTTAGCCATCTAGTTTTATCCTAATTCAATTTCTCTCTAAGCTCCTGTACAATCACCTTAAAATTCTTCCAATTACCACCAACAAAGGAACTAACATTTTGGGGAGCCCAGATCCTCACCTAATATGGACACTTACTAGTTGGTCCCTATGTATAAATGGCCATCCAAGTTTTGCCCTACTACTTGACTCTAATGTCTTTAGTTGCCCTAAAGCTCTTGCAATTACCATCAGAAAAGGAACTACCATTTTCTAGTACTCTGCTCCTCATTCAGTATGAACACAATCATAATTGTCCCTATGGATAAAAATGGGCTAAGTTTTGTCTTACCAAATATTTCACTATAGGCTCCTCTGTAGTCACTGTCAAGCACTTCCAATTACCATCAACAAAGGAGCTAACATTTTCCAGCACCAGTTCCTCACCAATGTGACCACTACCTGGCTTGTCCCTATTAACTAAGGTTGGTCACCCAAGTTTTGTCCTATCACAGTTTCACTCCACCTCCCTCTGTAGTCTATCTTACATTCCTGCAATTAGCATTAACAGGAGAGCCAACATTTTGTAGGGTCCAGTCCTCACTAATGTGGGCCCCACCTGGCTCTCTAGATTCAAGCATACTGTTATAAAGAGGCAACTCCAGGAGCCAATTCTTTGCCCAGTTAAGGTGCTAGTTCTCTACATGCAGGAGAAGACTCCCTATACAACAACCACAGCCTCTGTCCTTATATCCCTACCCATTCCATGCTCAGAAACCAATGCACTAGTGTTGGCACCTGTCAGTCCAATGCTCCCAGATCCACCTAGGATTCCAAACTTCTGGACATCTTCCCAATAGCTGCAGGAGTGATACTCAAGGGGTAAAACTAGGACCCTTGTGATACATCCATTGTCTGGTAATTTCTCCCTTTCCTTGCACCCTCTTATCTCATTGCTTTCTGACACCCTCATCTCTTTCCCTCCCTTTGTCTATGTGGATTTAGAAGTGACATCAGAGAATTTCTCCCATTAGAGTGAAGCAAATGCCGCTCAACAAAAACACAACAGGCAATTCCTATGTTTTGACCCCAGCCTTAGAGAGAAGTGGTTAGCTCTTCAAAAGTTAGTTTTGGATCACTTCATGCTTCAACTGTTTCTTATGGTTTTAATGGCCATGTGCCTGTTTTCATCCCCTCTTCTCCCTCTACCTTTACCTTCTCATTATCATGAGCAAAGAAAAAACATTCTATCTCCCCTCCTGACCTAGCCCACCTACCACTGAATCTGCAATTATCCTATGGCCCTTCCATTCCACAAGGTTCCCTCAGACACTTGAGAGGCTCTGCCTTCTTAAGGAGAAACCTTAAGATTCTGGAATATCAATCTGTGCCCTGTCCTAAGGCTGGCAGCATTTTCCCTCCTAGGAGAGAGGAGCTCCTTAACTACACCATGTGCAGTTATTTTTCTTTATGTCTCAATAAACAGCTCAGCCCTCAGAAATTTTCTTTCCTGCATAGAGAAGTGGCACCCAGAAATCTCAGATGTTCAAGGTAAACATCTTTTACAGCAGCTGGAGCTAAACCCGCCAGTTAAGGGACTGACCATTACATACATATACACCTAGTTTATGAAGTGAATTTAGAATATTTTGCAGTGAATTAAATATTTTCCATGAATCTCCTTCCTCCTGAAACAGGCTTTATTGCACTCTGAGGATCTGGGTCAGCCACGCTGCATCTAGTTCCCACTACATTTATCAGCCCAAACCCTATAATGTTTCTTCGTTGGCTCTGCTGCCTTCCTCCTCCCCACCATTATCTGTTGATTAAAAAGAAATCAATAATCTCTACCCCTTTGTTTTCCCAATGGGAAATATGACAAGGGAGTTCAGCAATCAGGAGCTGCTCTGCTTCAGTCCCAAAGCTGGTAGTGTTCCTCTTGTCCGTGATTCCCTAGCTTCTGAGCAGTCTAAGAGCTGTCTGTCAGGGGCTCCAAGACTTCCTGGTAGGGTTTCCCTGGCTTTCAGGCAGGGGTTCTAAGACTTCTGTCAGAGTTTCCAGGCACGGAATCCCGTCAGAGTTCCCAAGGATTTCAGCAGGTGGTGCTGGGGAGCAACAGCTCATTCATCAGCAAAGCTTTTTTGGTGCTGCCCTTAGTAGCTGCTTTCCTCAGCCAGTTTCATTTATTCAACAATCATTTAAGGGGACTCTACTAAGCACAGTTGTGGAAGATGATTATGAGACATGGTATCAGCCCCCAAACACCTCATTGTCCCTTGTGGGAGGACTTTCTCCTCGAGAAGTTGGTTTCTAAAACAGGTCTGTCTTCAATTTCCAGGGTGCAGCGTTTCTCTGCCTACTGGCTTCCAGTAGACCCGACAACTCTGTATTCCACTTCTACCTTCACATGGCCGGGGAAACTCCTAATGAGTTCCCTAGCAGTGGACCTAGTCCAAGCTCTTCCAGGGAGTGTATCCAGCCTCTTCTGGGTTGGTGTTAAGGGAGCAATCATCTTTTAAATTTACCTTTAAGCTTTCCTTTTGCTGTTCTCTGAGCCAGGAGAAAAGATCCGCAGATTATCCTTGCCTCTAGGGGACCCTCATATCTCCAAAGAGGAGCTCCAGGGTTCATAGGGTAGAGCTCAAGAACACAATTATGGAATCCTGGGATCTCCAAAGAGTGGGCGTTCAGAGATCATTCAGTCATTCAGCAGCTCTGCTTAGCACCACCTCCTAGACCTACTTATGTACTTTCCACCTCATTTTTTTCATCCTGGGTGTGGAATTCCACTGACAGCCAGACAAAATGAGTGGAAGCACTGAAAGCACCTACTTTGTTATTCAAAGCTGTTCTTAATTATGCTATAAAATTTTGTAATTGGGAAAACAAGGTTCTCATATAGCACTGAATGAAAAAAGCAAAATACAAAATTATATTTACCCTGTCCTCATGCCTGGATAAAAACGTGGATGCTTGTAGACCAGATCTGGAAGGGAATACAAAACTGAACCATGTGGTGTGTTAGGGATGTGGGTTCGTAAGTGATTGTATTGTACAAATTCGTTTGCCTTTGTGATTATAATTTTTCATTAATTTATGCAAAACATATACAATATAATCAGAAAATGAAAATAAGCGGGAGAAGGAACTGGAACAGAAGAGAAGGGAGATAAGGAGAACTGCTGAGTAAAGTCTGGTAACTGCTGCATCTCTACAGACCCAAGAGGCCTGGTAAGTGAGCATGAAGCAGGAGGAGTGCAGGGCCGGCCACCACAAGATAGAGATCTGGGCCCTGCTGTGCGAGAAAGAAAAAAGCAGCCCCTGACAGCCGTGAGCTGGAGCTGGCCTGGCACTCACGGATAAGCTGTGGTGTTCTGTTGAATGTTAACTTGTTTCATAAAACCAGTATCTCCCAAGGTCATTCTGTGTCTGAGATGGAGGGAGACAAAACCAGACCACTCTGTAATCACGTCTGAGCACAGACAAAAAAGAACATGGTGCAAAATGCAAGAATACCTAATGTCCTCTCACGTGGCTCACACCAGTGACTGTTGCTTGTCTACCAATTATAGCATTCTCCCCACCGTTCCTTCTGCCTGCTAGATACAAATTATCAAGATGTCCCAGTATACAATTGCCCCTGCTACCTGGGAACACTCAATCCAGAACAAAACCATGCTTATCGAATCTTCCCCCAAACATCTAACACAAGTCCAAAATCATATAATAAGCTCTTCCTAAGAAACTTAACTGAGAGGGCCCATGGCTTTCCGTGCAGATATTCCATCAAACCTAGCTTTTGGATTATAGATGTGTTCCTGCATTTAACTTCCTCTGGGTTTTTGGGCAAGGAATTCAAACTTACCATAACTAACTTGCTTTTATTTATTCAATGGAGAAGGTAATCTCAGGAAGAAAAAATGAGAAATTGCATGTGAAAGTACGTTATAAACTATACAATGTTGTATATACCCTTTACTTCCTTTGAAAAATGACATTCTCTCACTTCCATGGCTTTACATATGCTTCTCCCTCTGCCTCAAAAAACCTTCCCCCAGTTGCCTTCAAACTCTTATTCATGGTTTGGCTCCAGGTGCTGAGGATATTGGTGTATTCATTTTCCATTGTTGCTGTAACAATTTACTACAAATTTAGTGACTTTAAACAGCATAGATTAATTTTTGTTTTTTATAGTTCTGGAGGTCAGAAGCCCAAAATGGGTTTCACTGAGCAAAAACGAAGTTACTGCAGGGCTGTGTTCTTGCTGAGGCCCTGGGGGAGAACCCATTCTCTTGCCTATTCTAGCTTCTAGAGGCCTGCATTCCTTGGCTTGTAGCCCCTTCCTGTACTTTCTACACCAGCAATAGCCAGTTGAATCTTTCTTACATCACAGGACTCTGACCTCTGCTTCTGTCATCACAACTCCTCTCCGACTCTCCTGCCTCCCTCTTTCACTTACAAGGAAATTAGTGATTACACTGGATTACATTAATCCAGAATAATCTCCCCATTGCATGGTGTTTAACTTAATCACATGTGCAAAGTCTCTTTTGCCATGTAAGGTAACGTGTTTACAGTGTCCAGGGATTAGCATGTGCACACTTGCTGGGGGGAGCCTTATTCTGCCTACCTTAATCAGCAGTGAAGAAAACAAAGGTCCTACATTTCAGTAGTGAGAGACTGGCAATAAACAAATGAGAAACTTAATAGTGACAGTCTTTCTATGAAGAAAAGCAAAGCAGGGCGAGGGGCTAGAAAGTTGCTGAGGGTATGCTAGTTTTTTATAGGGTGGGCAGACAACGCTTGTCTGATTGGGTGATGGGTGAGCCAGGACCTGAGTGAAGTGAGGGCAGGGAGCCACACATATCTTGGGAGGAACGGTTCCAGATGAGGAGGGAGGGGAGAGCTCCAGGAGGAAGGTCAGAGAAGTAGCCGAGGCCTGGTTAATGTAGGACCTTGTAGGCCGTGGGCAAGTCAAATGCTCATTCCTGAGTGCTTTCCAGCAAGCTGACTAGAGGTCAGTCTTTCAGGATCAGTTTCCTTGATGCATTCTAATAGCAAAGCAAAACCTACCTGAAATCTGTCCCTCTGATTCCTAACCAGACTAAGCCCGCAGAAGCAGGGACTGCCGTGTTCACTGTTACATCCCTAAAGAGCAGCATGGTGCCTAGGCAGTCAGTAAACGTCCATTATACAATGGGGGGCTACACTGGTTCAGTTTAGGCTAATCAAGCTTGAGGCAGAAGTGGAACTGCTCTGGCCAGGTTTGGATTTGAGATAGGCATGTACCTCCTGGTGTTTGGGGGACCAACTTTGTCTGGGAAGGAGAAGGGCCATTTGAAACGGGTAGGACTGGGAGATGCTGTGGCCAGAAGCTGTGCTAGGTACCTACCAGTGCCACTGACACCCAGCACAGTGGCACAATAGCAGCAATATTGATTGAGAGAAGCGGCAAGCCAAAGGCTGCAGCTGGGGAAAATGGGGCCCGCCTGGCCCTGGGGAGGCCATCCTGTCAGCCAGGTGGCAGAGTTGACAGCCAGAAGCATCGTCCCTGACTCCAATGCTCAGAGTCAGAGGTGGTCACGGTTAGAGAGGGCTGAAGTAAGGAATGGTGAGATTCCCCCATTAGGGAAAGGAAGAGGCTGGGGTGGGATCCAGCATTCAGGCCTAGCAGGGGTCAGCCAAAAGCTATGGATTTTGTCATATTTTAGTTACATCCCAAGACTGCCATTTCTCAGGGTGGTGGTGAGAGAGTCTACTACGTGAATCAGGCATCAGAATCCCTCCTCAGTGGGGTCCTCCCTGTGACAGCTGCAGATTCCTCAGGCATTGCTGCTAGGAGAGGTAGCACCTGACTTCCTGTCTTCATTCATTCACTCACTCCTTGGCTGAACTTAGTGGTGTGTCTAAGCTGGCTCTCACCCACTTTATATTCAGTGATACCATGTTGGCAGCTTGAAACTGCTGAAAATAGTGGGACTATTTACACCATGGGACTGGGCAAATACTATAAATCAGCCCCCTATCCCCACCCCCAAGAACTGGTTGTTAACCATTTACCAGCACACCACTGGGGGTAGTAGAGATGTAAGGGTAGTAGAAATGCAATGCAGAATATAGACCCCAGAACCAGGCTGCCTCTGTTTGAATCCTGGTTTCGCTACTGTTAGCTTTGGTATGTTAGGTGAGTTACTTAATCCTTCTGTGCCTCAATTTCTCCATCAGTTTAATAGGGATAGTAATGATATCTGCCTCGGGGGGAGTTTTGATGAGAAAATTAGTTAAGATGGGTAAAGTGTTTGGAACAGGGTGTAGCACGTGAAAAGCATAAATACCATTTTAGGTACTGTAGGCATTGATCTGCTGCTAATTGTCATGTCATATTTTCACCTTAGAGTGAACACTCAGAATCTCAGCCGCTGGAAGCCTAGTCCCCAGAATAGCTAGAGAGTAAGTGTTCTGCTGGAGTATGTATCTTTCTTCGTCTGGTCCTTCCATGACCTATTTCTCTGCACAACCCTGAGGACAGAGGACAGCGCATGTCAGGCATTTTCAAGCCCTGTCACTGGTCTGTGCATCCTGTAATTGCCTTGGCACCCTGAGGCAGTGACTTGGCCTTCAGAACTCTTACAACAGAAAGGGGCAGATAGCTGCCAACGTCCACATGAACATTTGTCAAACATTTGCTTCCTACTTTCCATACAACAGGCAAAGGTATACTTAGAGCTAGCTGTTCTTGTAAAAGGAGGGAGTCTAAACGCTGTTTGAAAGGGCAAGTTCAGCGTCCAGATTAGCCCTTATCTAATTGTGGAACCCAGTTATTTTATTATTATAAAGTTACAGGGAGTGAATGATACACAGGGAAAAGCACTGTACTAAAAGTCAAGAGTTTAATACTTAAGTCCTTGTTATATCATTTCTAGTTCTTGACTAGAATTTAAATATTTGGTAGTTGAAGTAACCCAGATTATCTTAAAGGGCTCGTTCTCCTAGGACATGTTTTTAAGAAAATTGTGAAAGTGAATATTCTAGTTTCCTCAGCCAGACCTACTCATTTGAATTCAAGGTACAGGGCAATTTATAACAAAAATAAATAGGAAATATTTCTTGTGAGAAAACCTTAGGTGGCAGTCCATTATCTATGCAGCCAGTGAGTTGTGAAGATTTGAAATTATTGTGCAGGGGTAAAGGCTGACTGGGCTTCTGAGTCTGTAGGGAAAGTACATGCTTGTTGGAAGCATTGGGCTCAATGTTTTGGGCAAAGTCTTGTGACAGTGGTTAGAAGGTGGTTTGATAAAGGAACTGAGCTGAGACCTTCCTCCCATAAAGAAATTCTGAGAGGAAAGAGAAGTAACAACTTAATCTTTAAAGACGATTCACCCAGTAAATGGATGCCAATAGGGGGGTGAGTTTTTTGTGTTTTTTTTTGCGGTACACAGGCCTCTCACTGTTGTGGCCTCTCCCGTTGCGGAGCACAGTCTCCGGACGTGCAGGCTCAACGGCCATGGCTCACAGTCCTAGCCCCTCCGCGGCATGTGGGATCTTCCCGGCACGAACCCGTGTCCCCTGCATCGGCAGGCGAACTCTTAACCACTGCGCCACCAGGGAAGCCCAAGGGTGAGTTTTTATACAGACATTGATTGTGATCCATGGTGAGGAGCCCTGGGAAGCCTGAAAGAGGAAGTGGGCAGGATTCTGTGTGGTTTTTATTTTCTCTTGTTAATGCAAACCTCTCCCTTCTCAGCTTTTCCTCTTTCACCTTGAAAGTCCCAATCATTGTTTCTGTATTCCTTCCCCTTTCCCTTCTCTCTCCAATCTGTCCCTCTCCTCTCTCTGCCTGAAGTGACTCATTTATGTTCATATTTTATAGTCTCTTTGAGTTATTTGGTGACCTGGAGTTAATAAAGATTGGCCTTTATACAGTTAGCATCTTTATTAGTTTGCTAGGACTGCTGTAACAAAGTACCATAATTTGAGTGGCTTAAATGACAGAAAGTTATTGTCTCTCAGTTCTGGAGGCTGGAAGTCCAAGATCAAGGTGCTGGTAGGGGGGATTCCTTCTGAGGACTGTTATAGAGAATCTGTTTCATGCCTTTTCCCTAGCTTCTGGTGTTATGTTAGCAATCTTTGGCATTCCTTAGCTTGTGGATACATCATCCTGATCTCTGCCTTCATGTTCACATGGCACTCTCCCTGTGTTTGTGTCTGTATCTGTGTCCAGATTTCCTCTTGTTATAAAGATACCAACCATATTGGATTAGGGCTTACCCCTAAAATGACCTCATTTTAATTTGATTGCCTTTGTAAATACCCTCTTTCCAAAATCGGGTCACATTCTGAGAGTTAGGACTTTAACATCTTTGGGGGGGGGGGTGGGCAGGGGTGAGGTGGACAGAGTTCAATCCATAACAGCATCTAAGGGAACAGCAATCAGGTGTCTAAATGGTTCAGTGAAGTAATTAAAGATGTTATGGAGCATTTCCTATGGGCTGGGCACTTTATACATGTTACCTTACTTCTTAAAAGAGTGAGATACGTATTATTTTGATCCCCATTTTACAGATGAAGAAAGCGAGGCTTGGAATAAGTGACCTATCCACAGTCACATGGATAGTGTGTAGCAACACTAGGTTTGAAGCTCAGGATTAACTCTAGCGTCTGAATTTGTAACCGCTGTGCATTCTACCTCTGGGATAGACCACCTGGCCTAGAATAAAAGATTTTTCATAGAAAGAAAAAGCTCTGTGCTCTTTATTTCATTTTTATTAAGTAAAATCTACTCACCTTTTACTCCATTTCTGACAGGAAAATTGAGCCCTATAGACCAGTTCCCCCTCTTATTGTTTAAGATATTATTCTGTTGAATTTTGGTAATTGCACAGTCATGTAACACCACCACAATCTAGATTAGAATAGATCCTTCACCCTAAGAAGGTTCATCCTGGCCCTTTACAAGTGATCCCCTTCCCTGTCCCCCACCCCCAGGACTAAGCATCCATTGATCTGTTCTGTGTCATTACAGTTTTGTATAGGCCTGGTTTTGGTTTATAAGCGCTAAGATCCTAAAAAAACCAAGTCTTCATTATTAACCAAAGAAGGCTGAACAAGGAAAGCAGAGAAGGTCCCTGCCTCCTGCAGTTACAGAGGGAGAGAAATAACTTTTTGTTAAACTTGTTAAAATAGTTTGATTTGTTAAGAATTAATTTGATAGCATTCACAAGATTATTAGGTTTCCTACTCTGTTATTTTAAAATTCATCTATTTTGCAATTTGAATTGACCTTTGAGCCATGTATAATTTTATAACATCATGCATTGGTCATTTGGAGAATATTGGCTTGCTGTTATACAGTTCTTCTGAATGTGGCATGTTGCCATATACAATAAAAAGATCATATTTGTTAATATCACCACTGATCTCATCAGAAAAGGCTTTGAGGGTTGGGAAGCTGTCAAGTTCGTGGTGGCCATCATAAGTTTCCAAAGATTTTAATGTCATCTTTAAAACTTGAATTTTATTATTAGCGACAAACACTGTAAGGTGTTTTCTTTGAAGTGACAGGCTCGCTTCATTCATTTTTGAGAAAATGTCTACCAAACCCAAATATGAATAACCTAGTTTATCTGTCAGCTATCCTTTCAAGTAAAAATGGTGTTCCATGCAAAAAGCAGTTCAGCTTGCAAATGAAACAGCTGCACAAGTGCTTTCTCTGAAACAACTATCAGACGTGGGTGTGAGGCAGAAGGACTCTATGTGTATTCTCCATTTCATGCCACAAAATATGTAAGAGACATCTGCTCAAGTAAGATAAAATGCAATTGTTTTTACTGCTTCATCAAGGACATTCACAAGTGACCTGGCTCCTTCCCCCATGCCCCAGCCCCTGCAAGTGCGTGGAGGTGAAGAATGCAATAGCTACTAGCATAGTTGGTGCCACTGTCCTGATTCATGCTAAAAAGCCAACATTTTACCCACTATTGCTTTTGCACCATCAGTGCAAATGTCAACACCCTTTAAAAATGCAAAAAATGTTAGTGTTATTGTGAAAGTAGTTTTGACCTCATGAAATTCTTGAAAGGATCTTGGTCCTCCCAGGGATCTGCAAACCACATTTTGAGAACTATTCTTCTAGTGGAAAAAGCAAAAACCAGAGTGAGCCTCTATCAAACAATATGTTTTCAAATCAGTAACACACAAATGATGGGCTACAGTGCTATATAAAGTAGATATATTGCAATCTTCTGAACACACAAAACGGAAAAAGTCTACAAAAGTCACCTTATAGCCATGAAAATATCAACTTAAGTAGAATTTTTAAAGAAAAAATCAGAACTTCTTGCCTTATCAGTAGATTGCAACACATTCAGCAATCAGAATTACAGATGGCACATGACATGTCTTATATAGGACGTGTTTTAGAGTTAAGCCTCTCACGACATGTTGAGTCTTAAAGAATCATGTAGTAAAAGACTAAGGAGCTGCCCTGTTTCATGAGGATATTTCAGAACTCAACTTCAGCCTGAATTTTCCTGGGTCCAGGCTACTGCCAACCAAAAATCAGGTTAGTATTTAAAATTTTTTTAAATTATTTAATATTTTATTTATATACAAATGTATACAACACAGATGTAAGTTATAAGGCGTAATAATGAAATGAACACTGATGAATTCACAACCTAATTTAAGAGTTAGAGCTTTGCCAATGCCATTTAACCCGTCGGTTCTCCTCCTCTTTTCTATCCCTTGCCTACCAGAGGTAGATGTTATCCTACATTTCATTTTTTTAAGTAAATAGTTTTATCACATATATCACTAAATCATATTTTATTTTTGTGCTTTATAAAATTGTTTTTAAACTGCATGTAGTCTTTTAAAACATGGCTTTTTTTCAGTCAGCTTTATATTTCTAAGATTCATTCATGTTGCATGTAGCTGTCATCCATTAATTTTTATCTCTGTATAGCTTTCCATCGTATGAATACACCATAATTTACTCATCCATTCTCTTGTCAGTGGTCCTTTGGGTGTTCCAAGTGCTTTTCTATCTTGAACAATGCTTGTGTAAAAATAGTTGTACATGTCTCCTGGTTCATATGTGTAAGAGTTTCTCATGGGTGTATAACAAGGTGTGGGATTGCTGGGTTGTAAGAGTCACACATACTTACCTTTACATGATAATGTCAAATTATCTTCTAAAGTTTCTGTACCAGTTTATAGTTCCATATAGGGTTTAGGAGTGTGGGTATGTGTGAATATATATATATATATATATCCACTGATCTACTCCTTTCCAATACTTGCTATTGTCAGACAATGTAGTGAGTATACAATGGTGTCTTATTTATTTTCTATTTCCTTGAGAAGATTGAACATCTTTCTGTATTTATATTCACCATTCTTGCTTCCTCATCCTTGAAGTACCTGCTGATGTCTTTTGCACATTTTTCTATTGTATCCTTTTTTATTGATTTGTAGGAGTTCTTATATTCTTGGTATTGATTCTTTGTTAGATATATGTGTTGCTAATATCTTCTCTCAGGTTGTGGCTTGTCTTTTCAGTTTCAAAGTTATCAATGTTTTGTTTTACGGGCAGCACTTTTTTGTATTGCTTACATCCCTATCCTGAAGTCATAGAGTGTTCTCCTGTTAATCCATCTGGCTGAGGCCTGCAATTCAGAGTTGAATTGAAACAACTATTGAGGAGTGTCTTAGTCTGCTGGGGCTGCCATAACAAAATACCACAGACTGGGTGGCTTAAACAACAGAAATTAATTTTCTTACAGTTCTGGAGGCTGGAATTCTCAGGTAGAGATGCCAGCAGGTTTGTTTTCTGATGAGGCCTCCTTTCCTGGCTTTCAGATGGCCATCTTCTTGCTGTGTCGTCACATGGTCTCTTCTCTGTGCATGATGATGTTTATAAGAGCAGCATCAGTTCTGTCAGATTAGGGCCCTAACCTTATAGCATCACTTAACTTTTATTACATCCTTACAGGCCTTATCCCCAAATGCAGTCACATTGGGGGTTAGGGCTTCAACATATGAATTTTGGGGGGGATGTAATTCATAACAGAGGGTGTCTTAATCTTTTTCTTGACTTTAAAGGGAATACTTTTATCATTGAGAATTATGTTTGCTCTTGTTCTTCAGTCTTTATGTGTATTTTATCAAGGTAAGCAAGGTTCCTTTTTTTTTAAGAGGTTTGGGGTTTTTTTGGCCACACTGTGTGGCTTGTGGGATGTTCCCTGACCAGGGATTGAACTTTGGCCACCACAGTGAAAGCCTGGAATCCTAACCACTGGGCCACTAGGGAACTCAGCAAGGTTCCTTTGATTCCTAGTTTGGTAAGAGGGTTTTGTTGTTGTTAAATCATGATTACATATTGAATCTTATAAAATGTTTTTTATGCATCTATTGAAATGATTATATGTATGGTTTTTCTTTTTTAATCTATTAACATGATAAATGCATTTACAGATTTTATACAGTTTAACTATCCTTGCATTTCTGGTATTAACCCAACTTGGTCAAGATGTACAGTTGACCCTTGAACAACATGGGTTTGAACTGCACAGGTCCACTTATAAACAGATTTTTTTCAGTAAATATATTAGAGTACTACACAATCCAAGGTTGGTTGAATT
The DNA here is from genome assembly GCF_964374135.1 of Grampus griseus. Taxonomy (NCBI): domain Eukaryota; kingdom Metazoa; phylum Chordata; class Mammalia; order Artiodactyla; family Delphinidae; genus Grampus; species Grampus griseus. The sequence continues at coordinate 35,622,629 of NC_138998.1, forward strand.
CACAGATGTATAATGGTAGATACATAGGGCTGACTATAAAGTTATACACAGAATTTTTATTTCTGAGGAGGTGGGCAACGTCCCAACCCCCAAATTGTTCAAAGGTCAACTATATTATCATTTTTATGGGTATGTTTTGTTAATGCTTTGTTTTAAGATTTTTGCATTTATGTTCATGAGTGGTTTTATGTTCATGAGTGGGTAATAATACTTTCCCATGTGCTACTTGTCTGATTTGATCTTGAGTTTATACTTACTTCATAGAATGGATTGGAGAAGTGCATCCTCTTTTTCTGTTCTCTAGAAGAGGCACTGTAGTGTAGTGGTAAAGGACATGGATTCCTCAGGTGCCAGACTATGTGTGGATGAGTTACGTAGCTGTCATTGCCAGGTACTGTGAGAATAACTTGGTGATGAGGCCAGTGGGACTGTTAATACCCAAACTCAAATTCCTTTTCAGAAATCCCCAAGTGATAAGGTCTATTAAGTTAAAAGCTAGAAAAAATAATATGCTTATAAGCCTTAAAAAAAAAAAGCAGGTGCTACTTACTGTTGAGTGATGTTACTGGCTATCATCCTAAAGTCCTACATTTTCTCAGTGTTTCCACTTTAATCACAAGTTTAGAATATTATAAATGTTAGAAATGTCAGTGTCAAACTGTAGACATGATTCAGTATCCTTATAAAATGGCTATGGAATGTTAAAATACTTACTGTAGCAACTGGATGCCCACAGGGTACTCTTTCTTTCCAGGAAGCCAGGTGGGATGTAAAGAAGAATTTTCAGAGATACAAATAAAAGAAAGAAACCCATAGATATTCACGTGGATTTCCCTTGTGTGTGCTCTGTATTTCTCTAGCTGTCTAAGAGTAACCAAACCTTTGTTTGTTGGCGAGACTGTCTTCAGAGCTTTAGGACAAAACAGATGCTAGGGAGAGTATTGTAAGATAAGTTACTAGTGTTCTAGTGCTTTGTTTTCACTATGCCGCTGGTCCTCTATTTCAGCTCAGAAGGTGACAAATGCCAACAGCAAGGGGAAACCTCACTTCTCTGCTGGCAGGAACAGATGTTGGAGTGTTCAGAGCTGTAATTGGCAGTTGTTTTTTCAGATTCTTCCATCTCATAATTTTGAATGCTGCTCAAAGGGAAGCTGCCCTATAACGATGACATTTGGAAACTCAAGGATTCCAAATGGAGAGTTTTCTGTTCTTAAAATTTACATTATTTAAATTAAAGCCTCCAATAATAGAACTCTTGCCATACTTCAAGCACGGAGATTCTTTCCTCAGCTGTGCTCAGCCTACTACTAATAAGCCCATCGGAGGCATTCTTTATTCTGTTACAGTGGTTTTCATCTCTAGCATTTCTTTTGGATTCTCTTAGAATTTCCATCTCTCTGCTTACTTTACCCATCTGTTCTTGCATGTCGTCTGTTTTTCCCATTAAGGTCCTTAGCATATTCATCACAGACGTTTCAAATTCATGGTCTGGCAATTCTAACATCCCTGCCATATCTGAGTCTGGTTTTGATTCTCGCTCTGTCTCTTCAAACTGAGTTTTTTGCCTTTTGGTGCATCTTGTAATTTTGTTGAAAGCCAGACAGGATGCACTGAGTGAAAGGAACTCCAACAGATGAGGCTTTGGCGGTGTGCTGGTGAAGAACCTAGGAAAGTGCTCCTAGTCTGTGATTGACTAGGTCTCTGTCTGTTAGTGAGCCTGTGGCCCAGGCCTGTGACATTCTCAAGTGCCACTCAGCCCACCGCCAACTCCCCACCCCCTTAGGTGGGATGGGATGGCTATCTGTGAGCTGGAGTTGCTATTTCCCTTCCCCCAGGCTAGTTAGCCTCTGATAAAACCGCAGTAGAGAATGGACTTGAGGATATGGGGAGGGGGAAGGGTAAGCTGGGACAAAGTGAGAGAGTGGCATGGACATATATACACTACCAAACATAAAGTAGATAGCTAGTGGGAAGCAGCTGGGAGTGGGAGATCAGCTGGGTGCTTTGTGACCACCTAGAGGGGTGGGATAGGGAGGGTGGGAGGGAGGGAGACGCAAGAGGGAGGGGATATGGGGATATATGTATACATATAGCCGATTCACTTTGTGATAGAGCAGAAACATACCATTGTAAAGCAATTATACTCCAATAAAGATGTTAACATAAAAATAAAATAAAATAAATTTTAAAAAAAACCTAGTAGATAAGGCTGTGGTAAAATTGTTTCTCTGGAGGGCTGGCCTTGTTGCAAAGAATAGAATGTTCGGCTGCATTTCCAAATGGTTGCATCTCTCTTCCCCCTGCTGGAATCATAAGAGGGTTTTCCTCTGATATGCGCTGTGAGAACCTGGTTTAGCGCCAGGAGGTGAAACTCACAAAAGCGTGGGAAACCCCCGCACCCCCTGGGGTTTTAACTCTCAGAGTTGTCCACACGGAGCCTCCAGCTGTGCATCAGTTACAGTTCCGGTTCTTCCCACCTTGGCACTGGTTCCTGCGGAGGTGTCTGCTCTCCTGCTTCCGCTCTGGTAAGTTGTGATTCTCTGTATCTGCCTGTCTATCTCTACAATTTGGGGGGTAGCAGTTTACCCTGTGACCTCTCTTTTCTGATGGCTCTAAGAAAAATTGTTGATTTTTCCATTTGTTCAGCGTTTTTTTTTAAAGTTTAACTGATTTTATTAAGAGCAGTCTTTTTTTAAAAAAAATTTAATCAATTAATTTATTTTTTATTTTATTTATTTTTGGCCGCATTGGGTCTTAGTTGTGGCATGCAGGATCTTTCATTGCAGCGTGCAGGCTTCTCTCTCTCTAGTTGGGGTGCGGGGGCACCAGAGCACGTGGGCTCTGTAGTTTGTGGCACAGCAGGCGCTCTAGTTGAGGTGCGCGGGCTTAGTTGCCCCACGGCATGTGGGATCTTAGTTCCCCGACCAGGGATCGAACCCATGTCCCCTGCATTGGAAGGTGGATTCTTTACCACTGGACCACCAAGGAAGTTTAGTTCAGCTTTTTATTTGTTAGCAAAAAGTGGTGACTTCTAAGCACCTTACATGCCACACTGGAAAGTAGAAGCTGGTACATGAGAGAACTCTTTAAAATTAAAACTTTTAATTTAACTTACTCCTAAATTCTCAAAGTGCTTTTCAGGGACATTAAGTGGTATGCTTAGTAGGCTGGGGAAAAGATTACTTGGTGTTAGGAGACAGAGGTAACATAATAGTAATTGTATTTATTAAAAGATAATTTCAAAACCACAAAACAAAAAATCACTGACTGCTTTTAAGACAATTAGTGAGAAAATATAAAGCATTCTGAATTGTTTGGAAGAAAAATGTCTAAAATGCAAGTATCATGAATTTGTTGTAGTAAATTTTATCTGTCAGCTTAGGCTCCGTTATGCTGTGGCGGCAAGCAGCCCCAAGATCTCAGTGGCTTATGACAAAGACCTGTTTTTCACTCATGCTGCATTTCCGTTGCTGAGGCTTCGCTCCATGTCATTTTTACTGTGTGACTGAGGTTGAAGGAGCAGGCTCTTCCTGTGACATGCCAGTCAAAGGAAAAGAGGATTTTGTTCCAAAGAGGCACACAGCACCTCTCTTCACACGTCTTTGCCAAAGCAAGTCACGTGGCTACTCCTGCATTCAAAAAGGTGGGCTCCAGGAAAGGGTACTACAAGTCACATGGCCACGTATGATATCAGTGCAGTGGAAGGTGTAATCTTCCTACAGAAAGGGTGTCAGATATTTTGAATATTAATGCAATTTACCCTAGTTTCTACCAAGTTCTTCTCTAGTTTATTGTGAGTTAGCCAACTAGAATTCTCTTATCCAAGTTGTTCCAGGACTGTGCTTTTTGCTACTGTGCAAAATTTCAATTGGCCATCTCCATACCTACTTTGAAGTTGAGTTGTTTGGTGTTTTTTTTTTTACGTTCACTTGCTAGAGGATGAGGGGACAAAGGAATCCTCAGTTAAACACTTCTGTGAGGAGCTCCTGGGCATTGAGTGGGAGTAAAGACACAGCACTTGTTTTCAAGTGCTGTTATTTACAAAACAGTTCTCTCCAGCCAGTCCTTGGTGTAGGCACATATGTTCCTGCAATCTGCATTGTGAGACAGATGGTAGAAAGCTCCTCTTTTATGCCACATCAGAGTTTGGTTCTTGAGAAGCATGTGGCTACCCCTGTTGCCATCATGTTGCATTTGTGTACTGATAAGGAAATAAGTTGAGTGATGGTTGGTTATTTCTTCTATACAGAGATGGGGATAAAAACTACTAAATTGGGAGAATTAGGAACAGGTTAGGAATAGGTAAGCTCTGTTAAATAAATGGGTAGAGAAAATGCAAAGCAGTGAAAACAAAAATTGCTTGTTCTGACAATAACTAGAGTACAAAGCTACAAAGGTCAGGTCAAAGTATTAAAGAGAAAATCTGTGACTCAAAGGTCACAAACTGGCAGCTCACAAGGATGAGTCTGGGCTCCTATATATGTTTGGGGGAGGCCACAGTATGTTTTAAATATCAGGCAATATTACATAGAAAGAATACAGATTTATGGCTTCTCTTGAAAGTGAAAATATTTTCCATTTTTGTTGATATTCCTGGACTTGGTAAAGTTGGCTAGAGCTGCATTGCTATCATCCCCTTGGGAGCTAGCATGAATCTCTAGTTCTCCACATGGAATCTAGGTGGATTAAAGACCTTAATATGAAAAGTAAAACTTTAAGGTGTAGGAAAGAAAATGCAAGAGAATATTTTTGTCATGTTGTTTGAGAACAGATTCCATAAATAAGACTCCAGATAGTCTACAGTATACATTAAAAATTATTTTTTATCAAAATTAAGGATTCCTATTCAACAATGGCCATCATAGACAAGCAACCTGTAGGAAAAGAGATTGGAAAAGCTATTTTCAATGTATAATACCAACAAAGAATTAATATCTAGAATATTCAAGGAATTCTTGAACATAATTTTAACTCATAGCAAGTAAAGTCAGAAAACAAAGACTGCTAATAAGTAATTAATAGAGAAGGAAACGTATAATCATTAAATATCTTAAGTGAATATAATCAGAAAAATGCAATTTAAAATAAAATAACTCTATTTTCCAACAATCCAGTTGGCAAGAATTATGAAATCAGGTATCATCAAATACTGACCAAAGATGTGGGGACATGAGAATCCTCCTATGTTGCTGGTGGAAATATAAACAGCTGTTCCAGTGAGCTATCATGGCAGTGCAGAGTGAAATTAAGGATATGTATGTACTATGCTTAGAAATTCCATGCCTAGAGAAACTTCAGCATCCAGAGAACCACTTGCATGGTTTTACAAAAAAGATGTCCTCAGAAAAACATATGAGAATGTTCATGGCAGTATTACGTGTTCTAACAAAGGTCAGAAATCACATAGGTGTCTATCTACGTCTAAATGTCTAAATGAAATGTGATACATGAATTTAATGGATACTATGCAACAGGCAAAGACTTGATATAAACAAGATTTACATATCATAATATAGATATACATATATCTAAATAAATCTGTATGAAAGATAGCTCGAAAGACCAAACTTTAAATGTACCAGAGTGGTTGTTTATACTACCTGGGAAGAGATTGGGACTGGGAATGGGAAATAAAGAGATTTAAAATAAAACAAACTGAAATAGAATATAATAGCCTTGTTGGTGCCACTGATGATAGCATACTGTGAATTGAGGAATATGGTCCATTCAATTCTGTAAAACCTGAAGTTATAAAAGACATCAACAAAAAAGAGTTACTATTCCTTTATATTTCAGTCAAAGATAATTCTTTTATTATTTTTTTTGAATTTGTAAAGGTGGAATAAATTCTGTGGTTTGTCCTGACTTAAGCAGCTCCACTGCCAAACATTAATCTAGTTGTTGCAATTTCTTATTATCCAGGCATACATTTGTGATCTTCCTATTTTGTTGTTTTCTGTGTGTTTGTTCATTTACCTGCACTCAATAAAGTCCTCCATGGGACTTCCCTGGTGGCGCAGTGGTTAAGAATCTGCCTGCCAATGCAGGGGACCCAGGTTTGAGCCTTGGTCCAGGAAGATCCCACATGCCACAGAGCAGCTAAGCCTGTGCACTGCAACTACTGAGCCTGTGCCCTAGAGCCCACAAGACATAAGTACTGAGCCTGGGTGCCACAACTACTGAAGCCCTCAGGCCTAGAGCCCGTGCTCTGCAACAAAAAGAAGCCACTGCAATGAAGAGTAGCCCCTGCTCGCCGCAACTAGAAAAAGCCCCCGTGCAGCAACAGACCCCACACAGCCAAAAATAAATAAATAATTTATATTAAAAAAAAATAACAAAGTCCTCCTGTGTATAACTGCCAGGTGACCTACTCCACCTTTGCCTAAGCAGTGTTTTTCTAGAAACCAGAAGGAAAATTTCTGCAAATTAAAATACCTTAGTGCTGCTGGATTTGAAGTGGCAGATGGTGGTTGGATTTTACAAGTCCCCTTTGCCCTCTTCCTTCATTTTCTGCCTGCTTTTATATTAATCCTCCCTGTGTAGATCTGGCTAAGTGTGTGAAGCACACTCCAAGGAACTCTGTTAATGATTAAGCCCAAAGCTAGGTCTCCAAAAAGCCATACGGCCTTTCATTTGCAGGGTTTGGGAAGCCCCTTCCGGCCCTTACCATATTAAATTTTGCAGCAACTGTGATATTTAGAGAGAACACACATGCAGGATGGGGTTGGAGGGTATGCCCATCTTCTCAGCACAGGGCCTCCCAGCAGGCTGGACTTATTGGATTTCTCACTTTCTTTCACCATTTGGATTTCCAAATACTTTTTATTAGTTCAGTCTTTAAAGTTGAGAAATTAAGCCAAATTGTAATGAAACACTGTAGCCTTAGTCCCCTGGGGCCTAAGAACAACTGATGAACTCTTCCAACTTGGCTGCACAGCAGCCTCCTGTGCTTGCCTCCTCAACCAAAGGGACACATCACACTTGCTGTGCCAGGATTTATGATTTATGAATCTTATACATCAGTTTTTTCAAAATCCTATACTTCAAGTTAATGTTTCTAGTTTAGGAGTAACTGAAGTGATTCCACAATGCTTACCAGAGCAAGATTTGTTCCTTAGTTTTGAGTCCTTCATTCATTCAATACGTATTTTCCGAGTATATGTGTAAAGTATATGGCTCTAACACTCACCAGGTAATGGTTAGGTTGTCCTTTTCCTTTGGTGATGAGCTGTTGTATTATTTTTTTTGGACTACTCTGATCATACTTCTGTGAGATGAGTAAATGCTGGAAATTAAGTTTCCATTCTCTTGTTAATTTGCTACATGGGTCTTCAAATTATTAAATAAGGAGTTGAAGTTCTTGGAAGCAGAAGGAAGAAATGGGGTGCCTTACACCTCTGACTTAAATTCTCACTCAGCAGTAATCTTTACTGTTAGGTTTTAGTAAACATCAGCTACTTTTCACACTGTGCTGGAGTGAGACATAGTATGGTATGGTATAGTATTTTATAGTATAGTACATTACAGTACAGTATGGTGGGTAGACCTCAGATTCACATAATATCTCAAGCATCAACTTTGCTATTATCTAGCCTTGTGATCTTGGGTAAGTGTCTTAAATTTCTGTGCCTCACTTTACTTAAAATTATAGGAGTGTTTGTGCTTGGAGTTATTGAAAAAAATTAGGTGAGGAACTGTAGGCTCACAGCACATAGTAGATGCTCATTAAACGTCAGCCTCTCCTACAGCCATCTAAGAGGAACATAAAGGAGGTAGAAGGCCCAGACCTAGTTCTCAGGGACTAAGAGTCTAGTCAGGAAGATGAGACGTAGACTCTATGTAAAACCACCAGGGAAAATGCCTCTCAGAAGAAACCTAAATAGCTTAAGTTAATTAACTCTGTCCCCTCATTACCACCAATTCTGGAAATGAAAGACAGACTTTTCTCATCAAAGCGTGTTTACACTTGATGTGTATAATTGTTGTCCAGAAAGCTTTCTATAAGCTAACAACCCTTCTTCTTGGGGGAAATGAAGCACTTGGGTTTTAAATTTGACTCAAACACACACTCACACTCACACACTCGCATGAACATTATAGTGACTTAGGGTTCCATCAGGACTTTCATCTGAAAGTTGTGCAAATGTTTCATCCATCTGGTGACTGCTCATAGAACATGTTATTTCTAGTGTTTGCAAATAATTATCTAAATAGATGTCTGCTTGAAAAGGTTCTATTCAATGTGTATATTCTGAAAAATAATTTCCTTTGCCATTTTATATATTAAAAGAATTGAAAACCTTCCTTACATTTACATGTCCTCATGCTGTTTGAGGTGCAGGTCATGGCTGTAGAGTTTGAATGTGTCATTTGATAGTGCTAGGTCCATGTGGGTGTGCCTCTATCCGGGGCCTCTTTCTGAAGTGGTTGTTTAAAATCCTCAGTGGTCTTATGCCAGCAGGTTCCATGGAAAAAGCAAGGGCCTTGAAGCTAATGAGACTTAGGTTCTATCCCACGTCCCTTGGAATGAGGTATTCAAAATTTGCAGGGATGGTGGTAGTCACATTTGTACAGGAGGTGCATGGAACCTTCTGGAATCAAGGATTGATGCTTTTCCTTTTCATGTTAACTGCTATTAAAAGATCTCTGATGATTAGAATCGTTCCAAGTGGTGAGCAGTGTAAGAAAGGCCACGCGGGATCTCCCCAAGGGGCACTTCCTAGGAAGGTGAACTCCAGCCCCATGACAGTGCCTCAGTTATCTTGGGGAAGGAGATGGTTCTGGACATAGTTTGTGTCTGAAGTTGGAACTTGAATGCTTACTCTTTGGCAGTGAGCTTAGCAACACTGGAGGAACTCTTAATAACCTGCTGCATGTCTGCTGACTTTACATCTCACAAAGTTGCTGGTGTCACATGCAGGGGCAGTGTAGCTGCAGGTTCTTCAGTGATCAGTTTCTGGAGGTGACTGTGCTATTCTGAAGCCTCGAGGTGGCGCCTGTGAGCTTCAGTTGCATTAGTGAACTTGTAGGATGGGGGGTGTCGTGGAGGTACAAGGGTGGAGGGTTGGGAATAAAGTAACTCTGGGTGTGGTGACAGCCAGGGAAGGGGACTGACTGACTCCTGTAGGGTTAGGGACTGGGCGCACCTAATTACTCCCCCTTGGAGAAGTAACTAACGAATTAAGAGCAGAGCTGGGACTTGAATGCAGGTCTTGTTCAGCCTCCCGTCCTCATTGTCTCTCCAGTCTGGCCATCCTTAATGAAATGATGTAGGGATCTAGAGGAGACAGGAGTAGCTTATTTGGCTAAACCTTTTCCTTGATGCAGGAATGCCCAGGGCTCAGGCGTCAGTGGCCACTATTCCTGAACCCATGCACAACTTAATTGGGGGTGCTTCTACATCCCCCAGTGCATTTTTTTTTTTTTTTTTTTTTTTTTGTGGTACGCGGGCCTCTCACTGTTGTGGCCTCTCCCATTGCGGAGCGCAGGCTCCGGACGTGCAGGCTCAGCGGCCATGGCTCACGGGCCCAGCCGCTCCGCAGCATGTGGGATCTTCCCGGACCGGGGCACGAACCCGTGTCGCCTGCATCGGCAGGCAGACTCTCAACCACTGCGCCACCAGGGAAGCCCCCCCAGTGCTTTTTTTGACGGGGTAAATTTAAGCTTCTGGCTCTTTCCTTGACTACTTTTCCTGTGTTATTCTCAGGAGTGAAGAATTCAGAGCTCTACATAGCATTGTTCACAACTCCTTGAATGAACTTGCACAAGCCTCAACCTCAGTGAGTGTTGGGGACAAAAACACTTATCTTACTTGCTTTACATGTTTGATGCTAGATTAAAGAGAAAAAATGTGTATGCAGTGCATTGCAACAAGACTGTATTAGAAATGGAAGAATACAAAGCATGCAACAAGAAGCATTTTTAAGGGTTCCTAGAAGATCAGAATGAAATTTAATATTCCCTTAAAGGAAATAAGTTTTTCCCTGTTAAAGCCCGTCAACAAAAGATCATTAGGAACACACTTATTAGAGTAAAAAGAAATTCAGTTTATTTTTCTCGCTGTAACAAGACTGAAGCACTCCAAAGGAACCATGAGGAGTTGGGAGATGCTTCTTACAGGATATGGGTTTGTGCTGGATGATTCAAGGTGAGTTTAAGGGAGTGGAGGCCAATTCTGGATGACATATTTCAGGCGGCAGGAGCAATTTTGTGATTGTGTATCTTAACAATATTTATTGATCAGATAGGAGAAACACAGTGGGATGGGCCTCTCCTTGGTGAGGTAAAGGAGCAGCAGTCATTCCTGTTAGGCAGAAGAGAGGGATGCTTCACCGTTTTTGTGGTTGCAGAGTGGCCTTATTCTGTCTCGTTCTAAATATTGTCATGGAGTGGCCTGGTTTAGACATTGTTTCTGTTCTGTGAGTATGGTTTATATTCAACTGGGAACATCGTGGCCTAGCTGCCAGCAGGACTGCTTTCTCACCTGGTTTTAGGTGTATTTATTTGTTCCCTTTTCTGGAAGGCAAAGAAGGAAGTCATATTCTAGAGGGGTGCCAAGGCTTAACACTAGGGTAGAGGGTCTCCAACTGGCTGTATAAAGAACAATTAAGTTACAGAACCAAAACGGGGAACAAAATCGCCACCAAAAACCAAGGAGCAGGGCATATCAAGGAGGGTGAATGGATGTGGGGTGGTCTTGAAGCAATTCCAGAGGTGGAATGCAGCTTCTCCTTTAAGTATGTGTCCCCTCATGGCTACAAGTGAGGAGTTGGGCGGGATTCCTGTTTCCTGACTTGACATCCAGGGACCAGAATCCCTCCCCAACACCAAGGCAATGTTTTCCGTTTTACCTCCCTCTTACCGTCTTGTGATCTCCTTTCTGTAAGGTCTGGGTCTATATACGTAATCTTCACTTCAGGTAAAAATGGGAGTGGTCAGCTATTAACACTGGTTACTTCTGGGAAGTGATACCTAAGGCTTTAGGGAGAAGTCATCACTCTTTGCTTAATACACTCATGTATTATTGAAATTTTATGAGTCAACTTATTTTTCAATTAAATTATTAAGAACAAAAATGAAACAATATAAGAAATGGCAGTGGTGGTGGAACATGTGTTTTGCCACTGGGGATTCTCCCTGAGGGATGATTTTAGAATTAATATTTCCCTTGTTTTGAAAGGAAATTCAAAATTCACTTTTGTGAAGGGGATGGTATTGGTGTCTTGGACCTGTTCAAAAGATAATTTTGATTAAAAGCTAAAAAATCATGATTCTTATACAAATATAAAATGAAAGGTATCAATGCTTTTAATTGATTCATTAATTAATGGGAGAACCAGTAAGATGTATAACCAGTTCAAGAGAATTCAAAGAGCAGACACACATAGACAACTAGGAATGCTGAACTGAATTTACTTAATAAATGTAAAACCGGTTTCTTGGAGAGAGGGAAATCAATTTGCACCTCTACCTGAGATAATTCATTTACAGTCTATGAATGAGAGACATTTGCTTGCTACCAGTAATCTACATTAACCGAAATAGTTCAAAGACAACGAAAGGCAGACACACCCATAATTATTCACTGGACAGGACACTACTCATCTTACTTGCCTGTTTTAAAGTTTTCACATTTTTTCTTGCCAGCTCAGAATAACATTTGTTAAAAGTCAGGTGTTTCTGCCCAAGACCTGTACTTATGATTATGTGTCTTAAAAGAGAAAAGGGAATTTGTCATAAGTTTATTTTGATATTTATATTTTGGGTGATAAATGACCAACCCAAAAGGACTGTAAAAAATAAGTCACTGATTTCAGGAACATGTTAATGACATAATTATCAGTGAATGGTTTTAAATTTGCTTTTATTTTCCATTTTATCTTCTGGAGTGGAGCAGAGAGCAAGTATCTATTATGATAAACAGGATAATTTTAAAATTTCTTTCTACCCTGTATATAAGATTATCCACATCTGTTTGCTTGGGTTTTTAAAGTTGTTTCGTGCACGCACACACAGACACACACACACACACACACACGCGCGCGCGTACATGGGCACACACATGCCCCATTCCCTAATGGAAGAAAGCTTTAAAAATCTGATTTAATTGTAACCAGGAGTGGGTTAGCTGTGAGTCTGATACCGACCAGGGTTCTTGGCTTTCCCCAATCAGTAGAAATTGATAAGAGGCCAGTTAAGAAATTCAGGCAAGGTTTTACTGGGGGAGGGGGCAAGCTGGTTCCTTATATGGGGTGAGGGTAGGGGTATGTCCATGGGGTCTGGCCTGAGGGGTGGCTTAGGTGTTTTGCCCACCCCTTTGGTGGTGTTGAGTGCAGGGGGCATGCGCAGTACCCTGTTTTTGCTCCTGGCTCTTCAGAAATGGTAGTTGGGTTTTTTGGTCTTTTTGTATCTTGTTGTCCAGGATTTGCCCCAACTGCACATGCACGCAGTTATTTTTAGTCCCTTATAGTTTCTTTGTTGCTCTAGAAGACATTTGTCCAGATGCACACACTGCAGCCTAGGGGCCCAGGTCCCAGCCTGTCTCAGGAAGGGGAGTGGGACTGTTGAGGAGAAGTTAACAGGAAGGGAGTCATAAAAACATGCTTATGTTCAGCTGATCCCTTTGAACAAAATTAAGGGAGTTTATTTCTCTCACCCCCTTTTCCCATGCTTTCCTTGTCATTTCTTTGCTATTTTTCATGTCACTGCAAGGTTGTGCTTATTGGGTGCTCTAATGTTTGTGTCTATAATGAAAATTAATGGAGTTTTATTTGGAAATGAAAAATTTTAAGTTTGGGAAAAGGATGAGGAAGAGAAGAGAGTTGGAAGAGAGATTTTGTAATTTTTAAAGGGAATAGCACTAGTTACTCTTCTTTCATACCAAACCAAACAAATTTATTACCAAAACAGGGAAAGGAAATTCAGAATTCCTCCTGATTATGGAAATAAGATGAAAATTTAAAATAAAGTAAGAGGGACATTTTGGAGGTAGTATCAGTCAGATTCTTCCCTGTATTTATTTGCTGCACTGGGACAGTATCCTTATGTCCCAGTGGTAGGGGGAGTTGCTATGACTCAAGGAGGGGCAGTAAAGTGTTTTCTGGTCCTCTCCTTTGTTTTGAAAGAATTACTCCCAAAATTTCAAAACATTTTTCTTAGCATATTGTTCACATTTCCTCAAATGTAGACTCTGCAAAACCAAAGAAGTAGACTGTGTTAATTATGAAGACAGATACCCTCCAGGGGAGCAGTTCTGCCTCTGGTTCTAAATGCTATAGCGTCTCCTTGCTTTAGGCTCCACACATTCTTAATTCCGTAGGGACTAGTCTGAGGTTTGCTTAGCAAGCCCTTTCTTCACAGATGGTGAAAATTAATACTATAAATAAGACTCTGATAGTGTCTAGGGTGGTAGTAATTTATATTCATAAGAGCAGCTATATTCCAGGCAACCTAGAAATATCATTTGGATATTTAGTTAAGTTAAACACATATTTATTATTTAGACTGCTAGGTTTAGAGGAAAATGGAAAAATTATGCTTTCTGGTGTGAGTTATTGAAATTACAAATCTGGCTTATTTTGAAGAGCTCTCTCAACCACAGTTTGGATGAATGAACCAATGAACAAAGGACTATCATATCCCAATTTAAGTTATTATATGTATCTCACTAAATTAAAATATTTTTTGTTCCCCACATCTCTCCATAATGGTAGTTTCTAAAGAATTGCATTTGGTTCAAGGCAGTTATGGGATAACATTTTGTGATTAAATAAAGTTTAATTAGAGAGCATGACTGTGAGTCTAGGAATGTATTAGCTTGTTTCACTGACCTGCATTTGAACAATGAGATAAATGATTTTAGCCAGGTTTCAAAATGCTTCTAGTGCATTCAGAAGTGACTTTGACAATTAAACCACAATAATCAGATATTACTGAACACTTAACAATTGTACACAGAAAACTATGTGCCGATAATAACATTTATTAAAGTATAAAAAGAAACATTTTCAATGCTATAAAATATATAGTATTAAATAGATCATTTAAAATGTGCAAACATCTTTTCTGGTTGGTTTTAATGTGCATGTGTGTGACACACCCTACATTTTCACCTAAGATTTTGTTGGGTTGATTTGAACTACGCCCTTTCTCAGAAAGCCAGAATCTACCACTTTTCAAGGTCTTAATGAATTCTACCCAATGCAACATTGCCATCTAAGGTTAGTCAGGCAGCTCAGCAATGACCTCCTGCAAGGAAATCTAAAACACAGGTAGAATTTTATGGATGTTGTAGGAAATGAAAATAATGGGTATCCTTTGTTTGTTTAGGGTCCCTTTTCTGCTGTTCACAATGTGAATAGTGTTTATGTTGAATTTCTTATATGAAATTTAATAACCTGAGTGAATAACTACCTTAATACCTAAGGGACAGAGAAACATTGTTAATTTCTGATGTTACCTAGGCACTTCGTTGTGTGCCAGTGCCTGTGTTGAGTGCCACACCTGCTATTTCACAGTCATGCTTAATCCTCATAACAAGCTTAGTATTGTCTCTGTTTTTACCCATGAGAAGACAAATATAGAATAGTTAAGTGACTTGCCTAAGGTTATGCATTTAGAGCCAGGCTTCTAAATCCTGGAGAAAGAGCTTCACACTTAACCATTGCTATTGTAAAGAAATAGATTTTTTTGACTTAAACAACAGACATTTATTTCTCACAGTTCCTGAGGCTGGAAGTCCAAGATCAGGGTACCACTGTGATTCAGTTCTGGTTAGGGCCCTTTTCTCACTGTGTGTCCTTACACAGTAGAAGAGGAGAGAGAACAAGTTCTCTGGTGTCTTTTCTTTAAAAGGCACTAATCCTATCATGAAGGCCCCAGCCTCATGACCTCATCTATCCCTAATTACCTCACAAAGGCCCCATCTCCATATATCATCACATTGGGCATCAGGCTTCAACATATGAATTGAGGGGGACACAATTCAGTGGATGGTAAGAGAAGGCTTCTCTAAGGAGGAGCCCTTGGAGCAGCTTCCTGGGTAAAATGAGGGAAAAGGGATAAGAAATGGCTATTTAAAAAATAATTCCTAATATACTTGCTTCTTGGTAATTAGTTTTTTTTTCTGAGGTCCTTCTACCATCAGGGCCACATCATAAGGCTTTTTATGCCAAGAAACGGAAAAGATATTCACCTGTAAAAAGAAGCTCATGAGATTGGTAAGAAGGAGGCTATGACATAAAGAAAGTTGTTTCCAGAAGGGAAAGTAAGTAGGAAGTCCTTCTGGTACTAGGAGAAGAGGGGGGCTGAAAAAAAGAGGAGGGCCAGATAAGAGTTTCTTTGCTCTTCCTGTTCTTAGGGTTGAACATGGGTTGGGTGTGGTTAAACATGTAAACAGGTTTGGGTCTGTCAGAGAGTGTCTCGATTAGAGAGACTAAGCTGTGGAGGGAAGCCTGGGTTTGTGATGGTACCTTGTTCAGTGTGGCACCACTGCATGGGCTCAATTCAGAAGTGAATGTTACATGGAGGTGTTTCCATGGATGGGCCTAAAATAGTGTCTCTATTCCCTGTGGCCTGTACCATCACACACTGGAGAGTCACAAGTAGTTGCAGACTGTGTGAAGTGGAGAGGAATTTGGAAGCTGAGAGGACGAATAGATTAGAAGCAGCCTGGAGTCATGGAAAGGAGGTCACAGAGTACAGGGCCTTGTGAATGGAGGCATGACTAGAGGTCTACAACGTTGTTGGTGGGTACCAATATGAAAGCCACAACAATGACAAGTGGGGTGAGGCCCACAAAGACCCAGAAGACGGCACATGGACCAGAGGCTCTTCCCCACCTTGTCGTGAACTTCACTTCAACCAAGAGGAAAGAAGATTTGGTCAGGGAGACTCCTTAAGAGGAAAGGAACCACCATAATGAAGATTCTAAATCTGAAATACACTGGTTCTTTACCTTAACAGAGCATTAAAAATGGAAAGAGATGCTCTTACCTTTATTTGGCAGAGTCAAGTGTTCCTCCCCAACATTATCCCAACTCTATCTCAATGACCATCAGCAGAAATGGAACCAGAGCAAGCTGGAGCACGATGGGAGCAGTTGTGGAAAATAAAGTTATATTTAGTGCACACTTGAATTATTATAAATTCTGATTCTGCTATCATACTGATGTATGACATAAATATTAGAAGTCACTTCTGGCAAGTTGAGCAGTAACCTACTTCCCTTAAAAATAAACTGATCGGCATGACCCCTCAGGCACTAGAAATTCCTTGAGCCTTGAGCAGATGTCATGTCAGTCAGCAATCTCTGGTCACATTTTCATCCTCATTGGAAATCCCCAATGGAGTGGGGGAGCTACTGGTAATGCCTCCCACTTTTTTTTCTTAAAGGCAGATAGGCAGTTGGGATATGTGTAATCCCCTGGGCAGGTCACTGACTAGAAAATTCATTGACACTGCTAAGGACTTTGGGACCTTGAGAATATTGGTTAACTTTTCTGAGCTCCAGGTTCTTATGTACAAAATGGAAATAATAGTAAAACAGTATTTGTTGCATATGGTTTTTGCAAGGGTTGGTGAGCAATGAGACAAATATACTGTGGAATATAAAACTATTATTGCTATTGTTAACATTATTACCATTGCTATTACTGTTGTTATTACCTGGTATATTTTGAACTGATAGTTGGGAGATGCTGATGTGGATAAATACCTAAGCACATGCAAAGCTGGGTGTATGGTTTTATCAAATACTACCTCATTATTCTCCTAAAATTCAACATTTTATTGTGTATCATTTCATTTTAAATTTATTTTATTTAGTTTTGTTGATTCTCATCATCTAAATGACCATTTCTAGGCAGGCACTGTATCTTATGGCACATAAATACCCATTTCTGTAACAGAGGTTCTAATATGATATGTCTAGTACATACAAAAGCTATATAAAATATGAACTGGAGGTTAGAAGTACTCATTTTCAACCGATTTATAAGATAGAAAAGTTCTTGAAAACAATGTTGAACAAATAATATAGGAAAAGCTGGATGCATATAAATTAAAAATTAAGAAATCAAATCCAGTAAAGCTCTTAAAATTTCCAAATCCTTCCCTTTATTTTCTTGTTTCATTCATTGCTTAAGATTATTTTATTGCCTTTCTCCCTTATTATTACAAAAATAATGCAGCCTTAGGCTCATTGCGGATAAAAAAATTAGCATAAAGAATACCCATTATCTGTTCGTGTCCACCCAGGAACACCAAAAAACAAACAAACAAAAACCCCACAATAAAAACCCAGAACAAAAAAACAACAACAAAACAAAGAGTACTCATTATTCTATGCACTTTAATAACTGGATGGATAGCCTTCTAGAGCACCTTTAATTTATTAAAAAATTGATCAAATCACACTTAATCTTTTGAAAATTATCAGAAGTTATATAACCAGTTCCATCCTGTGGACATTTAGGTTGTTTCCAACTAACCCTTCTTATTGGATATCCAGGTTGTTTCCAACGTTCTTTCGTTGCGTATTAGGTTATTTCTAACTCATTACTATTACCTATTGCTGCTGTAACAGATTACCACACATTTCGTGGCTTAAAACAACACAAATTTATTCTGTTACAGTTCTGGAGATCAGAAATCTGAAACCAGCCTCACTGGGCTAAAGTCAAGATGTCAGCAGGGCTGGTCTTTTTTGGAGGTTCTGAGTGAAGAATCTATTTCCTTGCATTTGTCAGCTTCCAGAGGCTGCCAGCATTCTAACCTCTGCTTCTGTCACTTTGCCTTCTCTTCAGCATATATCTCCCCCTATTTTCCCCTTATGAGGACACTTGTGATTACATTATTGGGCCTGCCTGGATAATGCAGGATAATCTCCTCATCTCAAGATCCTTAACTTTATCACATCTGCAGAGTCCCTTTTGCTCTATAATGTAACCTATTTGCAGGTCCTAGGAATTAAGACATGCACATCTTGAGGGGCAATCATCCAGCCAATAACAAAATATATAAATAGTATAAGCTGGTAGAATAGTCTGGGGAAAATACTAGGAAAAAGAAACCCTGAAAATTTTATGAAAAGTGATAAAAATGTTTAGAGACATACAAACAGTTGTAAAATTGCCAAAATTCCCAATATTGCCTGAAATAGGGACCAGTGTCCATTGGTATCCATGTCAACCAAGATATTTCAACCAGTTTGAAGTCTTGATCAACCTGTTTTCTATCAAGTAACCTAAAGTCCACCATGTAAGTAAAAGGAAAGATAAGTGAGGTAGACTGTGGGGCCTGTGTATCTCAGGATACAAGTCTCAGAGAAGTGAAAAATGAGCTAAGATCTGAAGGAATAGTCATGAATTAGGTGATGGGACATACGGGAAAAAGCTCCTAAAAACACAGGGAAGGAGGTGTGTATATGAGTGAAGAAAGACCTGAAGATAAAAGAGAACATTATGCTTTTAGGGAACTGAAAGCAGGCTTATGTGGCTAGTGGTGTATTTGGAGTTGGCAGTGGGAGGGGATTGCTGCAAACGAGGAATCTGTTTAGTTAACTAGGGGCTGGATCAAGGTGGACCTCGTAAAGCCTGTTGTTTATGGATTTTTATCTTAAGCCAGATGCAGGGCCCTTGAAGATGAGCTGAGTCCCCAGATAACAATATCATTAATATGGCAACATTCCCCAACTTGATCTGCAGATTTAACACAATCCTTATCAAATTTCCACTTTTTTCCCCCAGAAACTGATGAGCTGACTCTAAAATGCATATGGAAATGGAAAGGACCCCAGAATTGTTAAAACAATCTTGAAAAAGAAAAAGTCGGGGGACTTACATTTCCTGATTTCTTATTACAGTAATGAAGATACTAAAATGATGAAGATAGTACAACATTGACATAAGGATAGACACATAGACCAATGGAATAAAAACCCTCACATTTATAGTCAGTTGATTTTTGACATGGGGTCATGACAATTCAATGGGGAAATAATAGTCTTCCCAACAAATGGTGGAGAAATAGTTATTTACAATTAAAAAAAGTAACATGAACTTAGAGCTTACCTTATACCATACACAAAAATCAACTGAAAATGGATCATAAACATACATGTAAGAGTTAACATTTGAAAGTATCTAGAAGAACACATAGCTTTCTTTGAGTCATTAGCTATTAGGGACATGCAAATCAAAACCACATTGAGACACCACTTTATTTCCACTAGAATGGCTATAATAAAAAAGGACTGTTAATAAGAAGTAGTGGCAAGGATGTGGAGATATCCGAACCATCATACGTTACTAGAGGGAATGTAAAATGATACAACCACTTTAGAAGAGAGCTTGGCACTTTCTCAAAATGTTAAGTATATAATTACCATATCAGCAATTCCACTTCTAGATATCTACCCAAAAGAATTAAAAATATGTCCACACAAAGACTTGTACAAGAATGTTCATGGCAGTACTGCTCATAACAGCCAAAGAATGGCAACAACCCAAATTTCCATCAGCTGTTGAATGGACAAATAAAATGTGGTATATCCATACAACAGAATTTTATTTGGCAATAGAAAGTAAACAAAAGGAATAAAGCACTGATAACATGCTAAAACATGGATGAACCTTGAAAAAACTATGCTAACTGAAAGAAGTTAGTAAAATGATCACATATGATTCTATTTATGTAAATGCCCAGAATAGAGACATCTTTAGCAGCAGAAATATAGATTAGTGGTTGTCTGGGGATAAGGATGATGGTGGGGGAGACTGAGGAATGACTACTGATGTGTATGAGTTTCTTTTTGCGGTGATGAAAATGTTCTAAAATTAGATTTTGCTGATGGTTGCACAACTCTGTAAGGATAATAAAACCCATTGAATTGTACATTATAAATGGGTGAATTTTATGATGTGTAAATTATATCTTAATAATGATATTTTAAAAATGAAATCTAATACAAAGTACAGCATGAATAAACCTCCCGACATTATGCTTTGTCAAAGAAGCCAGACACAAAAGACCACATATTGTAAGATTCCATTTAAATGGAATGTCCAGAATAGGCAAATCTGTACAGACAGGAAGTAGATTTAAGTGGTTGCCTAGAGCTTGGCGTGACGGAAGACTGGGAGTTGAGGTTTCCTTTTTTTTTTTTTAATATATATTTATTTTATTATTTATTTGGCTGCGTTGGGTCTTCGTTGCTGCACACAGGCTTCCTCTAGTTGTGGAGAGTGAGGGCTACTCTTCCTTGTGGTGCACAGGCTTCTCATTGCGGTGGCTTCTCTTGTTGCGGAGCACGGGCTCTAGGTGCGCCGGCTTCAGTAGTTGTGACACACTGGCTCAGTAGTTGTGGCTCATGGGCTCTAGGTGCGCCGGCTTCAGTAGTTGTGGCACGCTGGCTCAGTAGCTGTGGCTCGCAGGCTCTAGAGTGCAGGCTCAGTAGCTGTGGAGCACGGGCTTAGTTACTCCATGGCATGTGGGATCTTCCCGGACCAGGGCTCGAACCCGTGTCCCCTGCATTGGCAGGCGGATTCTTAACCATTGCACAACCAGGGAAGTCCTGGAATTGAGGATTCCTTTAGGATAATGGAAATGTTCCAAAATTAGATTGTAATGATGGCTGCTCAAGTCTGTACTATGGTAAAAACTATTGAATTGTGCCATTCTACATAGATAAATTTTATGGTATATAAATTATATCTCAGTAAAGCTGTAAACATTTTTTTAGTGGCTTTAGGGTTGACATGGTCAGTTTCCTTCAGTGTGGGGATGGATTAGAAAGGGGCCAAAGTGGAGGGCAGGAAGGCATGCTAAATTTTTTAAATGAGAGTTAAAGCTGGTCAGGATTTTTCAGTTTCAGATTTTATTAAAAGTAGATGTTTGTTCTCTAGAAGACTGTGATGATAATGGTTTCCCAGCTCTAGTCAGTTGCTTACCATCTTCACCATTTTTGTTGCAGCCACAGCTCACTATAGCTATGTAACAGGTGATGCATCCTGGGAGAAAGCATGCGTTGTTTCTGAATGTTAATAGTTTGCTGCTTATTGAGTCAGCTGACTCAGAGGCAGGGCATTAATCAGGCTGTCAGAGTTATTTCCCTGAAAATAGAAGGAGCAGAAGAGATAGTAACCTGTGGCTTTCTTAAATCAGCAAGGCAGCCGTTTAAAACTTTGTATGCCTGTGGTGTCTGAGTGTCTCTCTCCTTGGCTATAATTGAAGGCTTTCTCTATTGAGACACACAGGAGACTCTTCTGCAACAAGTGGTTAGTACTGACGTGTTTAAAATAAAAAAGCAAAAGCCTGCTTCTTATACATCTCCAGGCCTCTCATCGATAACTTGCACCTCATATAACAATACACTTATGAAAACTGATTTATTTTTAGTCTTCTTTCAGGTAAGCCATAATGTCATAATATCACAAAATTCAATACAGGTAATAATTTTTAACTGTTGGAAACATACATTTAAAAAACTAGTATGGGGCTTCCCTGGTGGCGCAGTGGTTGAGAGTCCGCCTACCGATGCAGGGGACACGGGTTCGTGCCCCGGTCCGGGAAGATCCCACATGTCGCTGAGCGGCTGGGCCCGTGATCCATGGCCGCTGAGCCTGCGCGTCCGGAGCCTGTGCTCCGCAACGGGAGAGGCCACGATAGTGAGAGGCCCGCGTACCGCAAAAAAACCCACAAAAAGACCCAACTGGTATGTGTATCATAAAGACAGCAATTTAAACACATGTAACTGAGTGTTGGTTCATTCCTTGACTGTTTAGAAGGACAGCTCTGCATGGGAAATAAGAAAATGGAGTAGATTAGTGTATCCATTCATCTGATGCTGTGGCATGAGTATTACCCAGGATTCTAAATGATTATAAAGGTAAGGGAATGACAGAGAGGAATATAAAAGCCAAGTGATATCTAACAAGCTGAGCCTGACTACGAGACTGAAATCCACAGTGAACTCACTGTGGTTGCTGTCGTGCTGGGGCTTTGCTGAAACTTGCAGCAGTGTTCCCCTGCAGTTGATATGGAGTTTGAGCTTTTCCTGGAAACCATGTAAACAGCTTTTAAATACTTTTATAGGCTTTGTTATTAAGATGGTTCTCATAACCTTTAGGGGCTCAGGTGTTTTCCTTTGCTTGAAGGCAGAGACAAGCCTGGGCAGAATGTGTTATTGTTCTTGGAAGGGAACCTGACCTTCGCCAGGGCCCTGGGAGAACAGCAAGGATCAAACAAGTCTGCGAGAGGGTGGTGCAAACATGCAGCGCACAGACTCAGACCTACGAGTCTGCGTGTAACACGTGGGACTAAATACCCGTGGCCATTTGCAGCAACATTCTAATGTCTTTTGCTTTGATCAGGGGTTCTTGAAATCAGAGCCCCATGGAAATAAAAATTAGGTTCAAAGTATTATTGAGTAAACAATCTCACCTTGATAGTTAATAAAACAACTTGCTACTGCTTCCTCTGACAGCATATTATTAGGCTATCACTGAACAGAGCCTCGAAAGGCTCACCCCCAAACCAGAACATCTCTGATTCCTTTAGCACCATAGACCCTGGGAAAGGCCGGTTAGTCCAGAGAGATGGAGAGGGCTGGGCCGCGAAGAAGCTGGACCTAGGGCCCACCCTCCCGGACTCGGTCTGTGTCTTGTCTCTCTACTACAAGGCCTCAGAAAGGACATAGGCTTTGGTATCTGCATGTTTGCACGTACTAGCCATGTGAACTCATTTGTAAAGTGAACAGAAGAAAACCAGTCCCATAGGGTGTCATGAGGGCAAGGTGAGGTGTTGAACATCCATCACTGTGCATTTAATAAAAATGCTCTGCCTAAGAGCACAGATGATGTTTTTCCTCTTCTCTGCCTCATCTTTGATGAATTCTACTACATTTGGAGGATGTAGTCATGTGGCCCCAGCAAAATATGCTATCATCCTGGGAATTATTGGATACCAGATGCAGCTACACAAATCAGAAGCCTCATCAACACTGAATCCAGTTCCTGACCTAGAGGAAGAACGATGCATGTGGAAACAATTTGTACAGTATAAAATGCTAATTTTTGTTATTTGTATAAATTAATCAATTTTAATGATTTTTATGGCACCTAGTGCAGCTTTTGCCCAGAGGATTAAGACAAAACAACTTTGGTAATAAACATATCTTTGTGCAAGGGTAGCCCTTGGCAACAAGAAGGGTAATTGCTTAGAAACAGCTGCCTTCTGGTAAAAAGGAAGAGCAAACATGAGTGAGGAGTAGATCCAGATAGTTCTGAGAAAGCACTGGACCAAACCTTTTCAGCTCAAGAGAGGGGTTCTCAGGCTATTGGTGAGGAATGGTCTGTCACCCAGAGTGCCATTTTGTTTGGATGAAGCCAGACTCTGGAGCCTATCTGGGAAGAGATTTTCCTGGTAATCCATCTTTTTCTTTAAGTCATTTCAGTATCTTTTTTTTTTTTTTTTTTTTGCAGTACGCGGGCCTCTCACTGTTGTGGCCTCCCCCATTGCGGAGCACAGGCTCCAGACGCGCAGGCTCAGCGACCATGGCTCACGGGCCCAGCCGCTCCACGGCATGTGGGATCTTCCCGGACTGGGGCACGAACCCGTGTCCCCTGCATCTGCAGGTGGACTCTCAACCACGGTGACACCAGGGAAACCCCAGTATCATTTTTAAAGACTGAGGGTGGAATCTGTGGACCATACTCATATTAGAAAACTAAGACTAGTCAAATAATTGACAGACAGATGTCAATCAGGGGCCAAGGGCATGCCACCCACTAGCTCGCTTGTGAAGGTCTAGTCAGCTATGGGGGACTGTGGTGTGGGCCTGCAATTCCACCAGTGAAGTGGTAATGGGAGGCACTCTTTTGGGATTCCCCAGAGTCAGGTAGAGATTATACTTAACCAACAAATATGTACTGGAAATTCTTCAGTGGAGAAGTAAAGGAAATGACTTTGTGTGGAAGGGTCGGTGGGACCCAGGTGACTGATAATGATGATATTAGGGGAGTAACTGTGTGTGTTCGTGTGTAGAGGGGATTGCAGTGGAATGTGCATGTGTGGAGGAGTTGTAAAACAGAGGGGGGGATTTTTCTTACAGTAGTATTTTTTCTGTTTATCAAAGAAGTACAAGAATATTGTAGAACATGTGGGAAAATACGGAAAAGTATAATGAAGAAAATTAAAATCACCCATAATCTACCACCAAAAACTAACTAAAAGTACTGCATGGGTGTCAGTCTGGGCTGGCAATGAACATGGAAGCATGAAAAACATTGGTTCATTAAAACAGTAGGAAAAGGGATTTTTTTTCTTCTTTTTTCTTTTTATTTCAGTTTGCAGTGGTTTCTTCTAGTGCTTTTAATGGAAATATGTGTAGGAAAGAGAGCTGTAATATATTGGTAAAGTTTAGAAATTTAGATTGTATACACTGGTTTGTTAGCTCTTATCTTTGTGTTAAGCACATTGAAATATTTTTTTAAACTTTATTTATTTATTTGGCTGCATCGGGTCTTAGTTGCGGCATGTGGGATCTTTCCTTGGGGCGCACAGGCTTCTCTCTAGTTGTGGCGCGCAGGCTGTAGAGTGTGTGGGCTTAGTTGCCCCGCGGAATGTGGCATCTTAGTTCCCTGACCAGGGATCGAACCCGTGTCCCCTGCATTGGAAGGCAAATTCTTAACCACTGGACCACCAGGGAAGTCCCAAGCATATTGAAATTTTATGTTGTGAATAAATATTTTTCTAAAACATGATTCAAATGGCTCCTTTGTTTTCTGTCACGTGAATAGATTGTAATTGATTTTAGAAACTCCCTACTGTGTACATTTAGTTCGTCCAATTTTTTCACTATTATAAATAAAACTGTACTCAATATTCTTATGCATTATGTTTATGTGGATCTCTATTGCTTCCTTGGGATAAATACTTTGAAGTAAAATCAGATGATCAAAGGGTATACACATTTTTCACGTTCCTGATACATATTGCTGGACTGCATTCTGAAAATACTCTATGAATTTATACTCCCAGGGGGGATGTTTGAGAAGGGCCAAAGAAGGTGACTGGGAATCTATGATGAATTGACCTGGAGAGAGAGGTTGGAAGACGTCTCTGAGAGGGGCCAAGCAAGAAGGCACAAGAGGGGATTCTGAGGAAGGAGCCCAGAAATTCTCAGGGATTTGTGCCTGAACCAGTGACAAGGTCAGCCACGTGAGCTGAGGGCGACACTTCACCTTGAAGAGGAGATGAAAGAAAATGATGCATATGAAAAATATTCCTTGAACGCTTACGGGCTTTACAGAATTTTTCTAGGCAGCTTATTATCATCCTAGTCACTAATAAGAAACTTGAGGCATAGAAATTAAGTGACTTTCCCACCATCACACTAATACAAGTGGCAGAACACAGATTCAAAATGATGTCTTCTAGTCCAAATCCCCCATGGTTTTCCATTCAACTTTTTCTATACCCCTAAGGAAAGAGCTTGACCTGAAGTCTCCTGTTTTTATACTTCGTGATGAATCAGAATGCCCTTCTGCACTTTTGGGGCAAGTGCAGCTCCCACAGGGCTGGCTGAAGTGAGAATGAATGAGGCTGATAAACAAGAAAGGGACAATTTCTACAAAGTGAAAGACTCTAAACTCAGAATCTGCTATTCTGTCATGATATATTATTGCTAAGCCTAAAAGAGATTTTTATGAGGCTCTTTTCAAAAGGATTACTCAGCTCCTAGTGCAGATGCATAAATTGCAGGTGAGTGTGAGGCTCTGTGATTGATTGAGGCATGACAATTAGGTAGCAAGTAGTGGCAAGCTGAGTCCCCTGTGATGGGGCATGCACATGCTCACTGGAACGCTCTGTCAAGGTACCTCGTTAAAACTTTTAACACTGGTCATTTCTCCCAAACTCTCCTTATTAAAATGGCTAGCAGAAAGAAATGCTTGGTTCTAGGACTGATTGCCTTTTTATGGGCTGAATTGGGCATTGAAGGCAAAGAAGAGGAAGGACAGACCTGTCAGCTGCTGGGCTAGTTTGATATGAATGGATATGTAGGTGCCAGAAACCCTTCACTTGTTATTGGAGGACTGTTTCCTATTCATTCCAGGACCACTGCAGCAAACGAGTCTATTTTGGAGCCAGTATCAGCGAAATGTGAAGGGTAAGACATTCTTTTTTTTTCTTTTTACATCAGTTGTAGGAGGTGGGGGTAAATGAGTGGTGGGTGTGGGAATCAGAGTCTGGAACTGGAGCCATGATGCCAGCCCTGACTTTGACACTATTTATTTGACTCAGGATCGGTACTTGCTGTTTCTGTGCCTCAATTTCTCGAAGGTAGACATTCTAGGATTGCTTAGAAACAAGAAAGAAAAAAGACAGGTTTTATATGATATAGAACATTGCTCATCAGAGGGTGGTCTGTGGACCACCAGCATCCGCATCATCTAAGAGCTTGTTAGAAATGTAGAATCTCAGGCTGCATCCCACATCTGCTGAATCAGAATCTGCATTCTGACAAGACCTCCTGATGATTCATGTACACATTAAGGTTTGAGAAGCATGATGTAGAGTTGTGCAGTGTTGCAGATTTACTTTGAATTGTCATTAGACTGAAGTCTCCCCAGGTGAAAATGCACAGTGCTGGAATGCTGATTTATTTATGAGCTAGTGTTCATAGCAAGATTCCTCCAGTTGGAAGGCTTCTACCCTACTCCCCTCATCCCAAAAATTGTCATGTCAAGAAATGGGATCCATGACTGATAATCTGAATTTGCAAGGAATCCATTGTAAGAAAAGCAAACATGGGTTATATTTCTGGGTGTGAAACACACACACACTTTTGATATGAAAAGAATGCCAGAAATTAAAGGAAAATTACTGTCCACACTGTTCTACTACCATAACAAAGCAGCTCTTTCCTTTCATTTCCATATATTCTTTCTCAGCCCTTTATATAAATGCAACTGTAATTTTTTCATAATGTGGCAATAGCATGGACACAGTTTTATATTGGGCATTTTACATCATATCTTAATCACTTTCATGATGCTGCGTGGTAATTATAATTACAAACGCATGCTGTAAAAATTTTGGCAACTTCTTATACAACTAAATCTTTACTGATCATAACTCCTTCCCTTTGGTCATATTTCATGCTACATATTTGAAATAGCACTAAAGGGGTGGATAAACTGTATGTTGGCAAAAGGAAAGGATTGCAGTCAGTCTGTACTTAGCTCTTTCCTGGACCTTCTAATTCTTTTCCATTCTTACAGTGAAGCAAAAGGAAGTGGGAAAGAAGCACTTTTGCTCATGGCTACATTATTTAGAGTCAGTTCATTATTTATCAGAGAAGTTTTCACTGATTCAATCTTTAATAACATAAAATGAAAACCAGAGTTTGTCACAGTATAGTACACTCATATTTCATCAGTGGAATCACTTAACTTGTTCTTCACCCTTCATTGGAGCTTCTGAAGGTTATCTTCCTAGCAAGGTAAAATAGAAAGGCCAATATACATATTTTTAGTAAAAATCTACCCCCTCATTAAAAAATAGTTTGGTATATCTACTGTGATTGACACAGTGGTGAGAAGTAAGTATGTCCCATTTAAAAAATAATTCACTGTATCAGGGATATTTTGGGTTTTTTAAAAAAATAAATTATTTATTTATTTTGGGCTGTGTTGGGTCTTCGTTGCTGTGCATAGGCTTTCTCTAGTTGCAGCAAGTGGGGGCTACTCTTCGTTGCGGAGCGCGGGCTCTAGGCACGTGGGTTTCAGTAGTTGTGGCACATGGACTCAGTAGTTGTGGCACACGGGCTTAGTTGCTCCACAGCACGTGGAATCTTCCTGGACCAGGGCTCGAACCTGTGTCCCCTGCATTAGCAGGCAGATTCTTAACCACTGCACCACCAGGGAAGTCCCCAGGGATATTTTGATTTCCATCTCTAGTCCACTGTTCTTATTTAATTTTCAGAGTAGTCTGATAGTTGCTTTATATGTTCAGTCCAGGGATCTTAATTGTAATTGGTGAGAGAGAGTGGGTGGTGTGTGCTTACTCCATCTTGACTTTCACTCAAAGCCTAAGGATCCTTGAAAAGATTACTTCAGCATCTTCTGACTGCCAGTGTTGCTGCTGAGAAGTCTGATGACATTCTGATTCTTCATATTTTGTATGAAACTTGTTTCACATGATCCAGGGCATCTAAAAAGCCAGTTCCTTGTCCTGAATGTGGATCAGTAATGTAAGGCATCATTGCGGGGATTCTGCTTGTCTCCCGGCTTGTTGACTGAAACCCAAATTGCTCATCTTCACACCATACAAGCCTAAAACTTTCCCAGCACTTAAATCCATCCTAAACATATCTATTGGATATTAATAACATTCCATATTTACATTTTTTGATATATTTTCTTCAAAATTAGAGCTATATAATGACTTTTCACCAATAAACATCAACAGTTTCTATCTGTACCCAATTCCAATGTTCTCCTAGCCTCCCTCCCAATGGGAGAGCCCTCATGGGAGGCCTGGATAGCTGGCACTCAGGAGCTGGGCGTAACGGATAACAATTTCATTTTGGCGTCATTAACGTTTACCTATAACTGATCTAGATATGCAAGTTGGAGTTTGGAGAAGTCTCATTCTGAAACCCACAATTTTAACGGGATACTAGTTTTGGTTGGCCATCAGCCAAAGTGAACAGAAGAGGAAGACTTTTATTTTGAAAATGTTCAGAGCAGAGAAGACAGTGAAATGCAGGGAAGAACGGAGTATTTTAATTCTTGTTTTGGTTGATCTAAACAAAGGTAGGATTTAGAGAAATTTTCTGCGGAACAAAAGGTATACATTGTATAAGGATACTGTGAGTATCATAATGGAAATCAACAAATGAAAGAAAAATCATCCCAAATCCCACCCTTTCAGTAATTATCCTGTACCCATTTAAAATCTTTACCTGTTGATAGTTATCCAAATGTTCACATAATTTATGTGTAGTTTTAATTATAGTATAGAAACAACGTTGCATACAGACTGTTTTACCTACTATTATATGCATGCTGCAGTGTAATTTCTCTAATTATAGTTTTTTAATGATGGAAAATGTTCCTATCAAGTCAATGTACCATAATGAGCATGTAAATTCTTTCCAATTTTTCAATATTATAAATAATTCTAAAATGAACAGTTTGGAACGTACCTAGTTTTTTCTTTTGGGAAGAACAGTACCTTCAGATAAATTCTCTGGGGTGTAATTATTGATTCAAAGCAGGTGAACATTTTCTAGCTCTTGAAGTGTATTACTCTCTTACCTTAAAAAAGATATTGCTATATTTATTTCAAAAATGTGTATGCCAATTTGTATGGCCATCCATGTAAATTTAGAGGCCAGTTGTCTTAGGACGATAAAGCCCTCATGTTCAGACTCCTGATTCTCCAGTCTCCTCTACCCATGCCATACCTATTCCTACCCTGTTCTCCAAGTGTCCTGATCTTCCCATTCCTAGAATGTTAGGTTCTTTTGTTGTCATGCCTTCACACATACCGTGCCCTCTACTTGCGGCATTCGTCCCCTGTTTTTATGTTACCCTTCAAGACTTAGCTTGGCTGTTAAGTCCCCCAGGGCAAGGTTCCCCACCCCTTTAACTGCTGGTCCCTATGTCTACCCCTATCGCTGTGTTTATCGTTTTGTGCATGGCTATTTTTCTGTTTCTTTGCCTAGACACTGCAGTGCCTATCTTTTTCACTGTTGCATTTATAGTGTCTCACACCAGTGCAACTCAGTAACTACGTGTTGAATAAAAGGCAAAGCTAAACTAAACTAAAAAACCCAGTTAAAGAGACATGGAGGAAAAATCTAATCTGCCAACAGAGCTATTTGCTATTAGATATTTAATTCAAAAATATTTATTGAGTAGAAGATAGGTAGTTAGATACTAGAGCTACAGAGGACATTAAGAGAAAACATCCTTGAGGTCCTTGCTTTCAGATAGGTTAAAGTTTGCTTAAAACTGGGAAGAAAGAAAGAGAGTTGGAAATAGAATATTTATTTTTAATGGAGAAGAAATTGAAAAAAAATGTGCTGATGGACTAAAGGGAAGTACTTTTCCTTTTTGTGGCTAGGGAATGGAAAGGAGGAGGCATCTCATTCATGGTTAAATGTAAGAGTGATAGGAAAGAGACGTTTCTTAATTAAAAAATCTCAACACTAACAATCAAATCATGGCAGGAAAAATTATCTATTGGAGTCATAATATATATCGTATATATAAATATTATGTACTGCTTTTATATAGTCCTATCATAAGTATTTTTATGTATTTACAAAACTTTTATTATTATAATTAACAACTAGAAGAAACCAGGAGAAACCTATAGGAACGTAAGGAAGAGGGAAAGGAGACTCATAGGGTACCGGGGACTTCCAATGAATGGGAAAAAATGTATTGAGGAATTATTGCGTGGTGGAGAGAATTGCGAATATAAGAATATTTTTGTGAAAAGAGATAATCAGCTGTCCAAAAAGATGCTTCCCAGCCCAAACCAATCAATAATGAATATGATTCATACATGAACCCTTTAAATTGCAATATCTTTTTAGGAAATATTAACATGCTCACACAAGGCAGGTGCCCCCTGACATTTTGGCAAAATGCTCTCAGCACCAATCCCAGTTAAAAGCTGCTTTCCCCTCCACAGATCCACCCACTGACTAAGGCCTTACAAAAACTATTTCCTTTTCAGGTTCAACTTCCGGGGATTCCGCTGGATGAAAACCATGATCCACACCATCAGGGAGATTAATGAAAGGAAGGATATTTTGCCCAACATCACTTTGGGCTGTCAGATCTTTGATACCTGTTTCACCATCTCCAAATCCATGGAAGCGGCATTGGTATTCCTCACAGGGCAGGAAGAAAACAAGCCCAGTTTCAGAAGCAGCACCGGGGCAGTGCTGGCAGGAATTGTTGGAGCAGGCGGATCATCCTTACCAGTTGCTGCTTCAAGAATTCTAGGGTTGTATTACCTACCTCAGGTATTTCAGAATATGGTCCTGGGTACTAACTTATAAAGAAACACAAGGTATGTGAAAATTGCTGCAAAGAGTACATTAGGTGCTCAGGTGAGGCTGGGATAAGTTACACAGACAAAGAGGATGGTGGTAATGCTGATGCCCCTAATTTCTCTGTTCAGTCTGGCCTCAGCAAGTGTGACTAGTGATTTCAGACTGTTCTACATCCCTTAGGATCCTGCCTTAGGTTTGAGCTTGAGATTGTGACCTAGTGATTTGTATGTTGACATCTCCGTAGGCAGTACACTCGAAAACACTGGGTGAAGCACAGAGTAGGTGATTGAGAAATACTTGTTGGTTGATTGATAGATGGTATAAGGAACTCATTTTGTTTCTGGCCTGTATTAATAGTTATTAATCATGACCCTTTTTGTTCATACGCTAACATACTGAAATGAGCTGGGATGCTAACTTACAGATTATTTTAAATTCAGGGACAGTGACACATTTCAACCTAAGAATAGATGATATTAGGAAGAATGGATGAGGACACAGGGAGAGGGAAGGGTAAGCTGGGACGAAGTGAGAGAGTGGCATGGACATATATACACTACCAAACGTAAAATAGATAGCTAGTGGGAAGCAGCCGCACAGCACAGGGAGGTCAGCGCGGTGCTTTGTGACCACCTAGAGGGGTGGGATAGGGAGGGTGGGAGGGAGATGGAAGAGGGAGAGGATATGGGGATATATGTATACATATAGCTGATTCACTTTGTTATACAGCAGAAACTAACACACCATTGTAAAGCAATTATACTCCAATAAATATGTTTAAAAAAAGAAAAGAAAAGAAAATATAAGTAAAGTTCTATATTTATTTCCAGGGGTGGTTCACAAAAATATCAAGTCAGGACTTATTAGTGTGAAGGATGATTAAGCTTATTTGTGTTACTGAAGTAATGGGAGAAGTTAAAATAATTGTTAAAAAGTGGCATTTACAAAGTGTGTCTTATAAAGCTGCAAATACAAATGTAGGGGGAACAGGGTAATACTGAAGAACAGAACCAAGAGGAGGGGTCAGGTGACACAGCCGACACCTTCAGTGTGGGCTTCATGCAGCTTAGACAAATTGCTGCTGCTGTGAGCTCTGCTTTCCACCAAATACCGACTGTGGTCTAGGTACCTACTAGAAACCTCTAGATAGATCTTCTCATTTAAGTCTTGTAGTAAATCTGCAAAGAGGGTAAAAGAAATCTTACATACAACAGACACTTTTATGTGTGTTGTCTCATTTAATATGCTGAGCAACCTTAAAATGTAGATGTCATAACCCTGATTTCACTCATGGGGAAACTGATTTCAGCAGGTTTTAGTATCCACAATCTTACACTGATTATGTAGCCGGAATTAGAAATCAGGTGTCTCTGCTTCGTAAATGAGATTCTTTCCTACATATGGCTTCCATGATGTTGGTGCTTGGGAGGTTCCAAAGAAGAATGTAAACTTTAGCCAGTGGAGTAAGGATAGGACAAAGGATAAAGAGAAAAATAGGAATAATCTGTCACTTATGAAAGAATTGGCAGTCATGGAGCTATGTAATTATAATATAGGAGGTCTTATTGGAAGTGATGCAGTAATAACATGGGATGGCAATGGGATGGGATAGGAGAGAATGTGACATATCTTCTTAACTGCAGAGTCGCTGAGGCTGAGAGTAAGGTACAGCAGAAATGTATGTAAGATTGTCAGAAATTCACGTTACTGGCCATTCTACTTTCATTCTTAAGTTCTCACTGACAGAAAATAGGCACAAGGACCACTGGCAAGATGAGAAAAATACCTCTTCGTTTATCTAGCAAGTGCCTATAAAATGAGGGCCTCTAGTAACTCTTTTGGAGAATAAGACATAAACCTGAGGTGGAAGTGGAGTTTCCTACCGTCTTTCTCAGTCTAAGTCTTAGGACTTAAATACCCAGAAGGCCCGGCAGAGAGAAACAAGGAAAGAGAAGAGGAGAAAAAGAGAGAAAGCAGTGGAGAGAGAGAGAGAGAGAAGGAGGGAGGGAGGGAGGGAGAGAGAGAGAGAGAGAGAGAAAGGGAGAAAGAGAGAGGAAAGAAAAGAACAGAAAAGAAACAGGAACTGGGCCTGACAAATAGATTATGAGTCTGCTTACTCCATCATCTGTATGGATGACGAGTTAGATCAGAGAAAGAGCCGGGATGGCTTGAATCACACACCTAGTCTCAAGAAAACATAGATGAAAGGACTGGTCACCTCCCTTTCCGAGTATGTGACCCTGAGTATGAAAAGTGGTGCATTGAATGTCATCACCTTAATAATTAGCTCCTCCAGCTACCTTGGGGTGGAGTGAGGTGGGAATAGGGTGGATAGGGAGGCCCAAAGTGCTCCCCCTAACAGTCCCCACCACCCACGGAGCAGGGAGAGGAGTAGAAGTCCTTTTGTCTCTGGAAGGGTGTGAGAATAAAGGGAGAACTGTTAAGTTCCCTCCTTCTCCAATACAGATACTCAGAGGTTGTGTAATTTGAGGTTTGGCTATTGCTTTCTAATAACTGCATGAATATTTTCAGTTGCAGGTGGGTTACGCCTCTACCTCCTCACTTCTTAGTGACAAATTTCCATCTTATCTTCACAGTAGCCAGTGATAAGATCCAGTCGGAGGCCATGGTACAACTTATCCAACATTTTGGTTGGGTCTGGATAGGCACCATAGCAGCTGATGATGATTATGGAAAATATGGAGTAAAGATTTTAAAGGAGAAAATGGAGAGTGTCACCCTTTCTGTTGCATTCTCCGAAACCATTCCCAAAGTCCATTCTAATGAGAAAATGCAAAAAGCTATTGATGCTATCACGAACTCCAATGCCAGAGTCATTGTGCTCTATGCATCTGATATTGACCTAAGTCCTTTCATGCTGGAAATGGTTTACCATAACATAACTGACAGAACATGGATAGCGAGTGAAGCCTGGATCGCCTTCGCTCTCATTGCAAAGCCTGAATATTTCTTGTATTTTGGTGGAAGTATTGGATTTTCAATACCAAGAGCTGATATACTGGGATTAAAAGAACTTCTTTATGATGTAAATCCTGGCAAGGATCCAAATGATGTCCTGACCATTGAATTTTGGCAAACTGCTTTTAACTGTACTTGGCCCAAGAGTAGTGTTCCATACAACACTGACCATAGAGTGAATATGACTGGTAAAGAGGACAGATTACACGCCATGTCTGATAAATTCTATACTGGAAAGGAGAAGTTGGAAGATCTTAAAAATACCTATCTGGATGTGTCTCAGCTAAAAATTACACACAATGTCAACCAAGTTGTGTATTCTATGGCATATGCCCTGGATCATCTAAGTAGATGTGAGGAAGGACACTGGCCATATATTCCAGGAAACACCTGTGCATATATACTGATTTTGAACCTTGGCAGGTAAGTTATGGTTTGTTTTACTTCATGATATAGTTTGACATAAAAAGCATTCATACAATTAAAACCATTGATCTGCTTTTGTACTTCATAGACATGATTTTATCACATGCCCCCTAAAAGAATGGCTTGCTTATGTTACCTAAATGGGCATTTTAGAGTTTCCATTTGTTAACAGAGTTATTATTAGGTTTGCTGTGAATGATAGAAAAAACCCCCCATACAGTGCTTTAAACAAGATAGGTTTTTTTCCTTCACATAAATGAAGTTTGGAGGTTAGCATTCTGGGACTGAAAGAGTGGCTTAGGGATTGAGTTTCCTTCTACCTTGTCATTTCATCACTCTGAATCTGTGCGTTCACCTCATAATTCCATATGGCTACTTGGGCTTCAACCATCATGTCCACACTCTAACCAGCAGGAAGGAGAAAGGACAAAGATGCGTATATGGCTCCATTTAAGGACATTTCCTGGAAATTACGTACAATTCTCTTTACATCCCATTAGCCGGGATCTAGTTATATGGTCACATGTAGCTGCAAGGGAAACTGGAAGATGTAGTCTTTGTGCAGTGTCAGAGGGGCCATGCTAGGGTGTGAAGGCCAGGAGGTGAAGATTGTTAGGACCACCTTGGAGATTGGCTCTCACATCTCCTGTCTCAGGTCTGACGTCCCAGCAATTCATGTTGGGACACAGAAACCCTAATGGTCTCACCAAGATGCACACCTAATCAGAGGGCTCCTCTGCTTACATCCTTCAGTACCTCCCCTCTCCTATAAAGGATAAAGCATGAGCATCCCTGGTCTGACACTGTCAGCCCTCTACGATCTATGCCATCAGCATCTCTGACTCCATTGCTCTTTCCATGACCCTCACCACTTTATTTTCCAGCAACACCAAATTGCTTGTCCCAACAGGGTCCACAGTGGCTGGAGCCACTGCATCTTCACTTTATTTTTATTTTCAAATTGATCCCACGATGCACTTAGTTTTGTATCTCTTTAGCCTCCACCAATCTGTGGCAGTTCTTCATTCTTTTCTTTTTTTTTTTAATGAATGTGATACTTTTCATAAGTACAGGACAGCTATTTATGTTTTTCAATTTATGTTTGTCTAATTTTTTTCCTCATGATTACATTTAGGTTATGCATTTATGGCTATAATACTGTAAAGGTGATATGTATCCTTTTCTATGTCTCATATCAGGAGGTACATGATGTCACTATGTCTCATTAATGGTGACATTAACTTTGATTACTTAGAGTGATGTCACCATGTTTTTCCATTATAAAGTTACTATGTTTCCCTTTGTAATTAATAATTATATTGTGAGGCAATATTTTGAAGCTCTGAAAATATTGTTTTACGTAATGCTTTGATCCACAAAGTTTAGCATCCTTTGATGACGATTATTGCCTGAAACAACTATTACTGTGTTATTTTTAAAATGGTGATTTTTTTTTCTATTTCCCTCATTCCTTCTACATTTATTAAATGGAATTATACTTTTCCCTCACTAATTTATTTGCATCACATGGACTCATGGATATACTGTTCTATGAGTATAATAATTCATAGCTATCATTATGCATTTTGTTGCTCAAAATTCTCCAGGTTGGACAATTTGTATTGTATTGTGTTGTATTTCTCTGCCCCAGTCTTGAAGTAGCCATTTCTCCAGAGTCCTATTTCCATTTACTGGAGAATGGAATTTAGAAAGCAAGATCTGAGTACTAAGTTGTTCATTGGTACTAGGGAAATTGTGGTAAATTCAAAATGAGAAATTAAGTTATGCTATAGGTGAGTTCTTTCATTTTAAAAGAAATCCTCTGAGTACTCTTTTAACAAAAAGGATCTTTTTATATGGTAAACAACAATCTCTAATTTGTTATTTGAAGATTTCAATATTACAATTTAAATTTGCTCAAAAAGCAACAAATATGTGTTAGGATTGCAGAGAAAAGAGTTTTTAGGGAGGGTCAAGGGACCACATAGTGTTAGGGTGAATGGTGGTGGTGTAGTCCAAGGGAGAATTCATGCTCATCACACTCTCGGAATGATGTAAGTAAAAACTGAAAAGTAAGACCTCACAGTAGAGAGAGTTAATAGGCACATTTAAGGATGCTTCATAAATGCATCAAAAAGTAAAAAATTGTGATTTATTTAAAACCAAAATGATAATGCACTCCATAATCATTTTTCTCAGCTTATCTCATTAGCAGACTTGGTCAGAACATATATATATATATATATATATATATATATATATATGTAAAACCGTTTTACTCTTGTGGTTTATTTGGACATTTCTAAATTCTTTTTCATGCCTCGTGGTAGGGAACTGTCCTACCATCCAATGATGATAAACAGATGGAATTATGGAAAGGCTGTAAGGTTGCAGCCTTTGAAAATTTCCTTGCTTGAGTCTTCTGAAGACTGGGAAAGAAAAACATGCCTCTCCCCAGTGGACTTGGCAGTAAAAGTCACCCTGTTGTGAACTCTGATGTAGATTTCATGTTGACTGAGAATAGCATACAGTAAAAGAGGGAGAGATAAAAGAGCAAGTGACCTGGAGTAGCCCTACTGGGAGATGGTGATTATTATAATACTTACCTTTGTATACTGACTTACTAAAAGCTTCTAGCTATATTACCTTAATCTCTACGACAGAGGAAGGGCAGGGATGATTTCCCTTCTTTTACAGACTGGGAAACTAATGCTTAGTTAGGATATATGACTTGCCTAAGGTTATGTCATTTGACAGAGCCAAAATATGACTCCAAATCATCATACACCATAATTCAGG
This sequence comes from Grampus griseus, assembly GCF_964374135.1. Taxonomy (NCBI): domain Eukaryota; kingdom Metazoa; phylum Chordata; class Mammalia; order Artiodactyla; family Delphinidae; genus Grampus; species Grampus griseus. The sequence continues at coordinate 35,659,908 of NC_138998.1, forward strand.
CTCTTTCTGCTATGTTGTTTCTCTGGTTTGTGGAGGGTTAGGGATTGGACTGGGCCCTCTGGTTGGGAGACATAAGTCTAGCATGTGGTGCTGACAAAGACCAAGGACACAGGATATATCTCAGTGCAGACTGGTTACCTTCATACTAAAGAACGTATGCTCTTACCCCAGCTAAGGTTGACTGGGTAAAGCAAGAGTACTAGAGGTATTATTGTGTTAGGGGGTTCCTATTTATGTCTATGAAGTTATTCTGTAGGTGTACAATCAGCTCCATCCACTTTTGTACTCATAGCAATGGCCTCTTTGGCACACCCTTGTCTCACATATTATTCCCTTGGCTTAGAATCTCTTTGATTCCAGTATTTGTCAGGCAACTTGCTACTATTTTTTTTTCTTTTTCTGAGCTGCACTCTAATCCTAGGTTTATCAACACAATTCTTTTCTCTACACAACAAAGTACAAACACAATACAAAGTTACAAAACTCAAAACAGAAACTGTATAGTACTGACTGTACAATAAAAGCCAAAAAAGCAATGTACACATTGCCAAGGTAACTTGCCGGACCACCATGAATACCAACACAACGTGGGGGGGGGGGTGCTTCTGTGGTGACCCGACAGAGCTGGCTCTCAACTTACGAGTTTCAGAGAGAAAGGGAGATGTGTGTGTGCATGCACATGAGTACATGTGAAAAGAACCATTTGGGGTATTACGCCCTAGAGGTCAGAAGAGGACTCAAGCAGAGGAGCAGGGCCAGGCTAACTGGAACGGCAGCTGCGTAAAATCACACCCTTTCCTGTGGGACCCTGCAGGCCAACAGGTTAGGGCACGAGCAGGCCACCAGATCGGCCCCAGGTCACCTGTGGAACGGGAAAACATGCTCCCAGGCTGGGGCTGTACCACCTCTTGGAGCCCCCTGTTCATCCCTGCTGGCTTTGTCACTAAACTGACTCTCAGGAACTGTGGAAGCTTTCTAGCCAGAAAACTGGAGGGCATCTTTATAAGCACGACCCCAAACCAACAACACTCCTGCAGCCGGAACTCTGCCGCCAGGGGAAATGTAGCAGTTACTGCCTTCACCTTCGAAGCCTGCCTCTGAGTGAGGGATTTCTTTCCTACCGATCTTCCTTAGTCTAGAAAAGTGACAAAAGTGAGTTGGATGGGAGTCCAAGTCACAGGGCAGAGCTTCAGTGGCCCTGCGTATCGGGAGGAGTTGAAGCTGGAGCGGCTCCTGCGGCTGCGGCGGCGGGGGGACCGCGCCAAGGGGAACGCGACCTTCTCCTCATCCGTGGGGGTGACCTGCGCCACATGGGAGGCGGTGGCGGCATTCTCCTGGGAGGGCTGAATCGCCGGGGGTCGGGGGAGGTGGCCGAGGCCAGGGGTCCAGCAGAGCGGTGGCAGTGATCTCCTGGCCATCGATGTGTCCTCCGTCCATGTGCTTCAGCGCCTTCTCGGGCTCATCTGGATTTTCAAACTACACATATACGTAGCCTTTAGACAGATGCGGGTGCATCCTTTCTACAGGCACGTCAATCATTTTAATTTTCCCATAGGTGGAGAATATCTCCATGATATGATCCTTGGTCACATTCCTGGTGAGCCTTCCAATGTGCACTGTGGTGGGTTTAGGCGAAGGGCTCCGCCTTTTCCTTTCCTTTTCATCTCTTTTGGGTGGTTTGGATTTGGAGCGGGAACGTCGCCTGTTGTCCTGCCTGCGCCGACAAGGACTGGGAGAGCCAGGCGAGCTGCCGGAGCTGGAGCTGCGGGATGTGCTGGAACTTCCTGAGCGGCTCGATGCTGAAGGTGAGCTGGAGCCGCGGCTGGAGCCCATGCTGGTGCTCGAGCCCGAGCTGCAGTTCGAGCTGGACCGAGACCTGATGCTGCTGCTACCACTGGAAGCGCTGCGCCTCTTTCGAGTTTTATCCCTGTCACGATCCTTCTCGCTCGACTCCTTGGTGGCCCCCATATCTTTAGAGCGATTCTTGGACTTCTCATCAGAGCCGTCTTTGCGCTTGGTAGGAGAAGGAGCCCCAGTGCTGCACTTTTGTATTATTTTCTTTGACTCCTAGCAAGCTCTTCTTTTTCACTCCTGATAAATCCATTTTCCCCTTCTGAGGTGTTCAAAGCAGCAATGGCGGCCTCACTTATCTGAACTCTCCCTTCTAACTTGAGTCTGAGAAACGATCCTTAATCGATAGCAATTTACGCCAAAGTGCAGCATCTTCCAGCCGCCGTGATCTCCTCCCCGTCTCCTCAGCCTCTGAGGCCGGCGCCGCTCTGACGTCAGGATTAGGGAGCGGGAAGGCCTAAGTTTTTTTAAAACCCAGCTCAGATGGCTACTTCCTGGGGAAACCTCCTTCAGTTTTCCTAAGGCAGTTAGTTAGCCACTCCTTCATCTATGCCCTCTCAACACTCTTTCCACATCAGCAACACAGAGTACATTGAATTTACCATTTGTACCTGTTTATTTGTCTAGCCCTTCTACTGGACTGTGAACTTTGGAAGGGTGGGGAATGGGTCTTGATCTCCCCGTCTCTAGCACCTGACATGCAGGGAAGGGAATGATGGTAGTAGGGTAGACTGGTACCTATTAGTGAAGAAATCTAAGAGGGAATATCCTCTCTTCCCTAGGTTTGTAGGTATTAGGAAATATTAGGCATCACTTTACCTTGGTGTAGATCAGTACTGTCTAATAGAAATTTAAAAGCCACACAGGTAATTAAAATTTTTATAGTAGCCAAATTAAAAAATAAAAAGGAACAGATGAAGTTAAATTTAATATATTTTATTTAACCCCAAATAATACTTTAACATTTAGTCATAATCAGGATAACTTAATATAAAAATAATTACATGAAATTATTAAGGAGAGAGTTTACATTTTTTTGAACTAACTTTTGCAACCCAGTGTGTATTTTACCCTTATAGCCCATCGCAATTTGGCCAGCCACTTTTCAAATTTCAATTGTCATATGTGGCTAGGAGCTGTTGTATTAGACAGCAAAGGTATAGAGGAATAGGAAAAAATTCAGTCCCATGAATTAGATAGGAGTTTTGAGATTATTTTCTTTATAAACCCTGTTTTCTAGGCAATCAAATTTTTAAAAATTGTTTTTTTCCCTGTTGTTTTCCCCCCTTTTTTTCTAGTTAATGTATTATTTGAAGACACTTAAGTTTACAACCCATAATGGAATGAGAATAGAAGTTGATGATAATGGAGATGTGGCTGGATACTATGATATTCTAAATTGGCAATTAGATGATAATGGAGAGATAGCCTTTGTGAAGGTTGGAGAATATATATTCACAAACTCTAAATTTGAACTCGTAATGATTAAGAATATGACAATATTTTGGAACAATGAATCATCAGAAGTTAGTTACTCTGACATCTTATTTTGTTTATATATAGAGAGAATTGCATTTCTATACTCTTTTAGGTGCTATGGAATATCAGAAACCTAGAGCTGGCTATTCCAAGTTAATTTTCCCGAATAAAATACATATCTTTTCTATATATAGGTTCAGATCTTTTGTTTTTGGAACTTTTTTTGATTATAGTTTTAAATATTAGTTCTATGATTTTGTTTTCCTTCTTCAAGTACTCCAAAATGTTTGACTTCCTTTGTCTCTTCCTTTTATTCACTTTCTTTCTGATAATTTTTGCTTTATTCTTTATCTCATCCTTATTCTCTTTATTGTTTTCCTGCCTTTATTCAATGCCCCTTATTAACTTTTTACTCAAGTATATATATTTTGAACACCTTGTGACTTTTATCTTAATTTTTGAAATAGTTTCTTTCCTGAGATAAATGAACTTTTTTCATTTCTTCCAGTCTTATATCCATTGATGTTTTAAATTTTAAAATACCTGGTTCGAGATATTTTTGACATCTACAAGTGCTTTTCTGAGAATACTTAATTGAAGTGCTAGGATATCTATTTAAAGTGTTACAGTATTCTTCTGCTTAATGGTTGTGTGTGTATGTTTTAGAGGGGAATTTTAACTTACTGGAATATTTTTAAAAAAATTTTATTGAAGTATTGTAGATTTACAATGTTGTGTTAATTTCTGCTGTACAGCAAAGTGATTCAGTTATATATATATATACTTTTCTTTTCCATTATGGTTTATCACAAGATATTGAATATAGTTCCGTGTGCTACACAGTAGGACCTTGTTGTTTATCCATCCTATATACAATAGTTAGCATCTGCTAATCCCAAACTCCCAATCCTTCCCTCCCCCACCCCCCTCCCTCTTGGCAACCACAAGTCTGTACTCTGTATCTGTGAGTCTGTTTCTGTTTCATAGATATGTTCATTTGTATCGTATTTCAGATTCCACATATAAGTGATATCGTATGGTATTTGTCTTTCTCTTTCTGCAATGAACATTGGGGTGAAAGTATCTTTTTGAATTATGGTTTTCTCTGGATATATGCCCAGGAGTGGGATTGCAGGATCATGTGGTAGCTCTATTTTAAGCTTTCTAAAAAAAAAATTTATTGGAGTATAGTTGCTTTACAATGTTGTGTTAGTTTCAGGTGTACAGCAGAGTAAATCAGTTATACATATACATATATCCACTCTTTTAGATTCCTTTCCCATATAGGCCATTACAGAGTATTGAGTAGAGTTACCTGTGCTATACAATAGGTCCTTATTAGTTATCTATTTTATATATAGTAGTATGTATATGTCAATCCCAACCTCCCAATTGAGCCCTCCCCCCCCATTACCCCCGGTAACCGTTAAGTTTGTTTTCTACATCTGTAATTCTATCTCTGTTTTGTAGATAAGTTAATTTGTATCCTTTTTTAGATTCCCCATATAAGTGATATCATATGATATTTGCCTTTCTCTGTTTGACTTACTTTGCTCAGTATGACAATCTCTAGGTCCATCCATGTTGCTGCAAATGCATTATTATTATTATTATTTAAGGCTAAGTAGTATTCCATTGTATATATGTACCATATCTTTTTTTTTTTTTAACATCTTTATCGGAGTATAATTGCTTTACAATGGTGTGCTAGTTTCTGCTTAACAACAAAATGAATCAGTTATATATATACATATGTTCCCATATCTCTTCCCTCTTGCATCTCCCTCCCTCCCACCCTCCCTATCCCACCCCTCCAGGCAGTCACAAAGCACCGAGCTGATATCCCTGTGCTATGCGGCTGCTTCCCACTAGCTATCTACTTTACGTTTGGTAGTGTATATATGTCCATGCCTCTCTCTCGCTTTGTCACAGCTTACCCTTCCCCCTCCCCATATCCTCAAGTCCATTCTCTAGTAGGACTGTGTCTTTATTCCTGTCTTACCCCTAGGTTCTTCATGATATTTTTCTTCTTAAATTCCATATATATGTGTTAGCATATGGTATTTCTCTCTCTCTTTCTAACTTACTTCACTCTGTATGACAGAATCTAGGTCTATCCACCTCATTACAAATAGCTCAATTTCGTTTCTTTTTATGGCTGAGTAATATTCCATTGTATATGTGTGCCACATCTTCTTTATCCATTCATCCGATGATGGACACTTAGGTTGTTTCCATCTCCGGGCTATTGTAAATAGAGCTGCAGTGAACATTTTGGTACATGACTCTTTTTGAATTATGGTTTTCTCAGGGTATATGCCCAGTAGTGGGATTGCTGGGTCATATGGTAGTTCTATTTGTAGTTTTTTAAGAAACCTCCATACTGTTCTCTACAGTGGCTGTATCAGTTTACATTCCAACCAACAGTGCAAGAGGGTTCCCTTTTCTCCACACCCTCTCCAGCATTTACTGTTTCTAGATTTTTTGATGCTGGCCATTCTGACTGGTGTGAGATGATATCTCATTGTAGTTTTGATTTGCATTTCTCTAATGATTAGTGATGTTGAGCATTCTTTCATGTGTTTGTTGGCAATCTGTATATCTTCTTTGGAGAAATGTCTATTTAGGTCTTCTGCCCATTTTTGGATTGGGTTGTTTGTTTTTTTGTTATTAAGCTGCATGAGCTGCTTCTATATTTTGGAGATTAATCCTTTCTCAGTTGCTTCATTTGCAAATATTCTCTCCCATTCTGAGGGTTGTCTTTTGGTCTTTTTTATGGTTTCCTTTGCTGTGCAAAAGCTTTGAAGTTTCATTAGGTCCCATTTGTTTATTTCTGTTTTTATTTCCATTTCTCTAGGAGGTGGGTCAGAAAGGATCTTACTGTGATTTATGTCACAGAGTGTCCTGCCTATATTTTCCTCTAAGAGTTTGACAGTTTCTGGCCTTACATTTAGGTCTTTAATCCATTGTGAGCTTATTTTTGTATATGGTGTTAGGGAGTGTTCTAATCTCATACTTTTACATGTACCTGTCCAGTTTTCACAGCACCACTTATTGAAGAGGCTGTCCTTTCTCCACTGTATATTCCTGCCTCCTTTATCAAAAATAGGAGACCATATGTGCGTGGGTTTATCTCTGGGCTTTCTATCCTGTTGCATTGATGTATCTTTCTGTTTTTGTGCCAGGACTACACTGTCTTGATTACTGTAGCTTTGTAGTATAGTCTGAAGTCAGGGAGCCTGATTCCTCCAGCTCTGTTTTTCGTTCTCAAGATTGCTTTGGCTATTCGGGGTCTTTTGTGTTTCCATACAAATTGTGAAATTTTTTGTTCTAGTTCTGTGAAAAATGGCAGTGGTAGTTTGATAGGGATTGCATTGAATCTGTAGATTGTTTTCAGTAGTAGAGTCGTTTTCACAATGTTGATTCTTCCAATCCAAGAACATGGTATATCTCTCCATCTATTTGTATCATCTTTAATTTCTTCCGTCAGTGTCTTATAATTTTCTGCATACAGGTCTTTTGTCTCCTTAGGTAGGTTTATTCCTAGATATTTTATTCTTTTTGTTGCAATGGTAAATGGGAGTGTTTTCTTGATTTCACTTTCAGATTTTTCATCATTAGTGTATAGGAATGCAAGAGATTTCTGTGCATTAATTTTGTATCCTGCTACTTTACCAAATTCACTGATTAGCCCTAGTAGTTTTCTGGTAGCATCTTTAGGATTCTCTATGTATAGTATCATGTCATCTGCAAACAGTGACAGCTTTACTTCTTCTTTTCCGATTTGGATTGCTTTTATTTCCTTTTCTCCTCTGATTGCTGTGGCTAAAACTTCCAAACTTACGTTGAATAAGAGTGGTGAGAGTGGGAAACCTTGTCTTGTTCCTGATCTTAGTGGAAATGGTTTCAGTTTTTCACCATTGAGGACGATGTTGGCTGTGGGTTTGTCATATATGGCCTTTATTATGTTGAGGAAAGTTCCCTCTATGCCTACTTTCTGCAGGGTTTTTATCATAAATGGGTGTTGATTTTGTCGAAAGCTTTCTCTGCATCTATTGAGATGATCATATGGTTTTTCTCCTTCAATTTGTAAATATGGTGTATCACGTTGATTGATTTGCGTATATTGAAGAATCCTTGCATTCCTGGGATAAACCCCACTTGATCATGGTGTATGATCCATTTAATGTGCTGTTGGATTCTGTTTGCTAGTATTTTGTTGAGGATTTTTGCATCTATCTTCATCAGTGATACTGGCCTGTAGTTTTCTTTCTTTGTGACATCCTTGTCTGGTTTTGGTATCAGGGTGATGGTGGCCTCGTAGAAAGAGTTTGGGAGTGTTCCTCCCTCTGCTATATTTTGGAAGAGTTTGAGAAGGATAGGTGTTAGCTCTTCTCTAAATGTTTGATAGAATTCGCCTGTGAAGCTGTCTGGTCCTGAGCTTTTGTTTGTTGGAAGATTTTTAATCACAGTTTCAATTTCAGTGCTGTGATTGGTCTGTTCATATTTTCTATTTCTTCCTGATTCAGTCTTGGCAGGTTGTGCATTTCTAAGAATTTGTCCATTTCTTCCAGGTTGTCCATTTTATTGGCATAGTGTTGCTTGTAGTAATCTCTCATGATCTTTTGTATTTCTGCAGTGTCAGTTGTTACTTCTCCTTTTTCATTTCTAATTCTATTGATTTGAGTCTTCTCCCATTTTTTCTTGATGAGTCTAGCTAATGGTTTGTCAATTTTGTTTATCTTCTCAAAGAACCAGCTTTTAGTTTTACTGATCTTTGCAATCATTTCCTTCATTTCTTTTTCATTTATTTCTGGTCTGATTTTTATGATTTATTTCCTTCTGCTAACTTTGGGTTTTTTTGTTCTTCTTTCTCTAATTGATTTAGGTGCAAGGTTAGGTTGTTTATTCGAGACGTTTCCTGCTTCTTAAGGTAGGATTGTATTGCTATAAACTTCCTCTTAGAACTGCTTCTGCTGCATCCCATAGATTTTGGGTCGTCGTGTCTCCATTGTCATTTGTTTCTAGGTATTTTTTGATTTCCTCTTTGATTTCTTTAGTGATCACTTCGTTATTAAGTAGTGTATTGTTTAGCCTCCACGTGTTTGTATTTTTTACAATTCTTTTCCTGTAATTGATATCTAGTCTCATAGTGCTGTGGTCGGAAAAGATACTTGATACAGTTTCAATTTTCTTAAATTTACCAGGGCTTGATTTGTGACCCAAGATATGATCTATCCTGAAGAATATTCCATGAGCACTTGAGAAAAATGTGTATTCTGTTGTTTTTGGATGGAATGTCCTATAAATATCAATTAAGTCCATCTTGTTTAATGTATCATTTAAAGCTTGTGTTTCCTTATTTATTTTCATTTTGGATGATGTGTCCATTGGTGAAAGTGGGGTGTTAAAGTCCCCTATTATGAATGTGTCACTGTTGATTTCCCCTTTTATGGCTGTTAGTATATGCCTTATGTATTGAGGTACTCCTATGTTGGGTGCATAAATATTTACAATTGTTATATCTTCTTCTTGGATCGATCCCTTGATCATTATGTAGTGTTCTTTTTTTTCTCTTCTAATAGTCTTTATTTTAAAGTCTATTTTGTCTGATATGAGAATTGCTACTCCAGCTTTCTTTTGGTTTCCATTTGCATGAAATATCTTTTTCTATCCCCTTACTTTCAGTCTGTATTTGTCTCTAGGTCTGAAGTGGGTCTCTTGTAGACAGCAAATATATGGGTCTTGTTTTTGTATCCATTCAGCCAATCTGTGTGTTTTGTGGGAGCATTTAGTCCATTTACATTTAAGGTAATTATCGATATGTATGTTCCTATTCCCATTTTCTTAATTGTTTTGGGTTCGTTATTGTAGGTCCTCTCCTTCTCTTGTGGTTCTTGCCTAGAGAAGTTCCTTTAGCAGTTGTTGTAGAGCTGGTTTGGTGGTGCTCAACTCTCTCAGCTTTTGCTTGTCTGTAAAGGTTTTCATTTCTCCATCAAATCTGAATGAGATCCTTGCTGGGTAGAGTAATCTTGGTTGTAGGTTTTTCTCCTTCATCACTTTAAATATGTCCTGACACTCCCTTCTGGCTTGCAGAGTTTCTGCTGAAAGATCAGCTGTTAACCTTAAGGGGATTCCCTTGTGTGTTATTTGTTGTTTTTCCCTTGCTGCTTTTAATATGTTTTCTTTGTATTTAACCTTTGACAGTTTGATTAATATATGTCTTGGTGTATTTCTCCTTGGATTTAACCTGTATGGGACTCTCTGTGCTTTCTGGACTTGATTAACTATTTCCTTTCCCGTATTAGGGATGTTTTCAACTATAATCTCTTGAAATATTTTCTCAGTCCCTTTCTTTTTCTCTTCTTCTTCTGGAACCCCTATAATTCGAATGTTGGTGCGTTTAATGTTGTCCCAGAGGTCTCTGAGACTGTCCTCAGTTCTTTTCATTCTTTTTTCTTTATTCTGCTCTGCAGTAGTTATTTCCACTATTTTATCTTCCAGGTCACTTATCCGTTCTTCTGCCTCAGTTATTCTGCTATTGATCCCATCTAGAGTATTTTTCATTACATTTATTGTGTTGTTTTTCATTGTTTGTTTCATCTTTAGTTCTTCTAGGTCCTTGTTAAATGTTTCTTGCATTTTGTCTATTCTATTTCCAAGATTTTGGATCATGTTTACTATCATTATTCTGAATTCTTTTTCAGGTAGACTGCCTATTTCCTCTTCATTTGTTAGGTCTGGTGGGTTTTTATCTTGCTCCTTCATCTGCTGTGTGTTTCTCTGTCTTCTCATTTTGCTTATCTTACTGTGTTTGGGGTCTCCTTTTTTCAGGCTGCGGGTTTGTAGTTCCCGTTGTTTTTGGTGTCTGTCCCCAGTGGCTAAAGTTGGTTCAGTGGGTTGTGTAGGCTTCCTGGTGGAGGGGACTAGTGCCTGTGTTCTGGTGGATGTGGCTGGATCTTGCCTTTCTGGTGGGCAGGTCCACGTCTGGTGGTGTGTTTTGGGGTGTCTTTGGACTTATTATGATTTCAGACAGTCTCTCTGCTAATGGGTCGGGTTGTATTCCTGTCTTGCCAGTTGTTTGGCATAGGATGTCCAGCACTGTAGCTTGCTGGTCGTTGAGTGAAGCTGGGTGCTGGTGTCGAGATGGAGATCTCTGGGAGATTTTCACCATTTGATATTATGTGGAGCTGGGAGGTGTCTTGTGGACCAGTGTTCTGAAGTTGGCTCTCCCACCGCACAGGCACAGCACTGACTCCTGGCTGCAGCACCAAGAGCCTTTCATCCACACGGCTCAGAATAAAAGGGAGAAAAAGTAGAAAGAAAGAATTAGTAGAAGTAGAAGGAAAGAAAGAAAGAAAGAAAGGTGGGAGGGAGGGAGGGAGGAAGGAAGGAGGGAAGGAAAGAAAAAAAGAAAGAAAGAATATAAAGTAAAATAAAATAAAGATAAAATATAATAGTTATTAAAATAAAAAAATAATTATTAAGAGAAAAAACAAAAACAAACAAACAAACAAAAAAAACGGACGGATAGAACCCTAGGACAAATGGTGGAAGCAAAGCTATACCGACAAAATCTCACACAGAAGCATACACATACACCCTCACAAAAAGAAGAAAAGGGGAAGAAATCATAAATCTTGCTCTCAAAGTCCACCTCCTGAATTTGGGATGATTCGTTGTCTATTCAGGTATTCCATAGATGCAGGGTACATCAAGTTGATTGTGGAGCTTTTATCTGCTGCTTCTGAGGCTGCTGGGAGAGATTTCCCTTTCTCTTCTTTGTTCTCACAGCTCCCAGGGGCTCAGCTTTGGATTTGGTCCCTCCTCTGCGTGTAGGTGGCCGGAGGGCGTCTGTTCTTCACTCAGACAGGATGGGGTTAAAGGAGCAGGTGATTCGGGGCCTCTGGCTCACTCAGGCCGGGGGGAGGGAGGGGCATGGAGTGCTGGGCGAGCCTGCGGGCGGCAGAGGCCGGCGTGACGTTGCACCAGCCTGAGGCGCACTGTGTGTTCTCCCGGGGGAGTTGTCCCTGGATTCCGGGACCCTGGCAGTGGCGGGCTGCACAGGCTCCCCGGAAGAGGGGTGTGGATAGTGACCTGTGCTCGCACACAGGCTTCTTGGTGGCGGCAGCAGCAGCCTTAGCGTCTCATGCCCGTCTCTGGGGTCCGCGCTTTTTGCCGCGGCTCGCGCCGGTCTCTGGAGCTCCTTAAAGCAGCGTTCTTAATCCCCTCTCCTCTTGCACCAGGAAACAAAGAGGGAAGAAAAAGTCTCTTGCCTCTTCGGCAGCTCCAGACTTTTCCCCGGACTCCCTCCCGGCTAGCCGTGGTGCACTAACCCCCTGCAGGCTGTGTTCTCGCCGCCAACCCCAGTCCTCTCCCTGCGCTCCAACCGAAGCCCAAGCCTCAGCTCCCAGCCCTGCCCGCCCCGGCGGGTGAGCAGACAAGCCTCTCGGGCTGGTGAGTGCTGGTCACCACCGATCCTCTGTGCGGGAATCTCTCCGCTTTGCCCTCCGCACCCCTGTTGCTGCGCTCTCGCCCGCGGCTCCGAAGCTTTCCCCCTCCACCACCCAGAGTCTCCGCCCGCGAAGGGGCTTCCTAGTGTGTGGAAACCTCTCCTCCACAGCTCCCTCCCGCTGGTGCAGGTACCGTCCCTATCCTTTTGTCTCTGTTTATTCTTTTTTCTTTTGCCCTACCCAGATACGTGGGGAGTTTCTTGCCTTTTGGGGGGTCTGAGGTCTTCTGCCAGCATTCAGTAGGTGTTCTGTAGGAGTTGTTCCACGTGTAGATGTATTTCTGGTGTATCTGTGGGGAGGAAGGTGATCTCCGTGTCTTACTCTTCCGCCATCTTCCCCACATCTTCTTTATCTATTCATCTGTCAATGGACTTTTAGGTTGCTTCCATTTGCTGGCTATTGCAAATAGAGCTGCAATGAACATTGGTGTGCATGTGTCTTTTTGAATTATGGTTTTCTCTGGGAATATGCCCAGGATTGGGATTGCTGGGTCATATGGTAGTTCTATTTTTAGTTTTTTAAGGAACCTCCATACTGTTCTCCACAGTGGCTGTATCAATTTACATTCCCACCAACAGTGTAGGAGGGTTCCCTTTTCTCCACATCCTCTTCTGCTGGAATGTTTCAATTTTCATTTTTTGTTTTCTTCCTATAGTAATCTTATATGGAGACACAATTCTATCTTTAGTTGTTTCTATGGACAAGGATGTGGGTTTTAGGTGGATCACAAGTCTCTATTTCAAGACTGCCTTCTTTTGTTAGTAGAGTGCAGAGCAATTTATTTAAGAGATGACTTTTGTGTGGAAAGGGAAGGCTTAACTTGTCTTTTGATTTTATGGTTCACTCTTGTTTCTATGGAGTTCTTAATTTTCCTTTCTTACTTTTTACCCTTTCTATCACTTCTCCCTCTGTATACTTTCTGGTCTCACTGCAGGGGTGAAACCATCGCTTTGAGTCCCACCTTCAAGACCTTGCCCTATAGCCTGACATTTTCTTTCTAAGAATGTTGTGTCTACTCTCCAATAACCTTAGCTTGTCTGCTCCCCCTTACTCTTTTCTGCACAGTTTCCCCAGAGTTCCATCATTTCCCATACACCTAGGGATGAGGAGGGAGCTATAGAGGTGGCCTTGCTGGAATTTATTGGCTATTTCTCTAGTTATAATTACTTTGAAATTTATAATATTTTCAGGCTCTTTATGATGCTGAAGTTGTGGTCATGTGTGGTTTTATTTACTCTTTTTTTCTTTTAAATCTGTATGGTGTTTTTCAGAGACTGTGTGGAAAGATTCACAGTTTAGTAGTTACCATGACCCTGGGACAACCCAGAAGTCCTTCCCTTCCCTCTCTGACCATAGTTCTGGAGGAACTTTATTTCTTCCTCCTTATTTTTTTCTTATTTATTCCCAGGGTCAAAGAATGCGAAGTAGGATTTACAAGTTCATAATATAATTTGATGTAAGGAACATTAGCTTCCAGTATATATATATATATACATATATACATATATATACATATATATCCATATATATATATACACACACACATGGGTGCATAGACATGTCAATAAGTTTTAATATATCATTCAAAAAATCCTTTATTGAGAAATTATAGGAGAAAAGGGTGAGTTTCATAACTTTCAAAATTCTTTAAAAAAATTGTTTTCAAAATCGTTCTGGAAAGCAGTGGATATGAGGTTTGAAGATTTGGTTGTAAAGTACTTACTCCAGATAAAAAGCTGTTATTTTCGTTATTACTGTTATTAATACTGAATTATTATTCGTTATTCATTATTATTACAATTTTAATTCCTCCACTTCCTATAGCAACAGGTGGGCTTTGCTCTGCAGAACTGCAGGTCTGAACATTTTAGAAGAGAAGCTAGAGACAGGGTGCCCTGATTACACAATGTAAAGATAACACCTAGAGAAGCACTGGGGAAACCTCATCACTTACCAGACTGCTGAACTTTTTACCCTTAATGAAATATCAGTTCTAGGAGAGAAGAACTGTAGGGCTTTTGATATTCCAGTTTAGTGTTTATCTGTAGTGTTACAGTAAACCGATAGGGTGGTGGAAGAACATTGGCAATTTAATCTTCCATGTGAATCTTCTGGAGGAAGCAGCAGGAGTGAGAGAGAGCTATAAGTGGGTGTCAGGACAGCCAGCAGTTTTTCTTTGCTTCTTCAAGACATTTTTTGGGGGAGGATGTCTTTCTTCATCTTGTTTCTTATTCATGTATCTTCCTTCTTCTTGTGTGGCCCTTTTGAGCTGGGATCTGAGATCCCCAAATAGTCTTCTGAATCATACTGGGAAAGGACATAAGAATACAAGAAAATTAAGATTTCCAAGCTCCTAGGCTGTGCCAGATAGCAAGGGGATCTTTTTATCTCTTTTTTTAGTCCTTGGTTTTCCATGGGTATCAATAAACATATACAGACTCATGTATACTCATAGATACATACACACATACATACATGCATACACGCTAGTTCCTCCCTTTCTTAACCCGACCTTAGCAGCTCTTGAATACATTTTGGCAGGATAAAAATCAAAACTGAGTGTTTGCCACTGTAGGGGCCATAGTTCTTCTGCATTTTATTTCTTTGGCTTAGAGCTGCTCTTTCCAATACAGTTGTCCCTAGCCACATGTAGCTTTTAAAATTAAAATTAACTAAAATTAAAAATTTGCTTCCTTAGTCACATTAACTACATTCCAAGTACTCAATCGCCACATGTGGCTAGGGGCTACCATACTGGACAATACAGATATATAACACTTCCATCATTGCAGAAAGACAGAGCTGCCCTAGGCCTAGCATATAAACCACCTTCTGTGGCCCAGAGACCTCTCCCTGAATGGGGCCTGAGACTCTTCCCTTTTGTATTCCTGGTGCTAGCCATAGAGCAGGTGCTCAGTATAATGTTTTGCATGAAACAAGAGAAGATGGTATTGCTTGTATAAGCAAAGTTCATAGAATGCTCATTCTACTAAAAATTGATAGAAAAATAGTAAAATGTACTAGTAGATTTCTATTTTAATAATGTTTCATTAGAGCATAGTAATTTTATTTTTCTCATCTTTATTAAAATTAGGGTTATTTTTGTTTTTTTAAATAAATTTTATTTTATTTTTTCCCCCCGGCCATGCTGTGCGGCTTGTGGGATTTTAGTTCCCTGACCAGGGATTGAACCCGTGCCATCCTCAGTGAACGTTCGGAATCCTAACCACTGGACCACTAGGGTATTCCCAAGGTTATATTTGTATAATGAAATTGGTTCAAATGTAATTCAGTACAAATTCACTAAACATGTGCTATGAGTCGACCTCTGTGTTAAGCACTGCAAAAAGACCACTGCCCTTGCAGCACTTAAAATCTAATCATTAATTAATTGAACAGATATTTATTGAACACAATATTATATGTGCTAGACACTGTTCTAGGAACTGGGAATGTGTTCATGTACAAAACAGAACAAATCCCTGCCTAATGGGACTAACATTTCAGTGGGAAGAGACAGGCAATATACAAGATAAATAAATAAGTTATATAGTATTTTAATGGATGATAATGTTAGGGAGAGAAAAATAGCAGGAATTGAGATAGAGGGTGCTGGCAGGAGTGTTGTAATCTCACATAGTGTGGTCAGGGAAGGCCTCACTGGGGTGACATTTGAACGAAAACTGAAAAGACAGTGAATCCATGCATCATCTAGGGGGAGAGAATTCCAAGCAGAGGAAACAGCAACTTTTAAACCCTGAGGTAAGGGTACTTTTGGCATTTTAGAAGAACAGGAAAGAGTTCAGTGTGGCTGGAAAGAGTGAGAGAGAGAGGGTAGTGGGAGAGGAGGTAAGAGGGGTGAGAGAGGGTCAGATCACATAGAGCCTTGTGGGCTGTTGAAGGACTTTGGCTTTTACTCTGAGTGAAATGGGGAGCCACAGAAGAGTTTTGACAGAGGAGAGTCATGATCCAACTTAGAGTTTACAGAATTATTCTGTCTGCCATGTTGCAAATAGACTGAAGGGGACAAGAGTAAAATCCACTGGATTTGCTGATGGACTGGCCTTGGAAGTGTCCTGCACCAACAATTAGTAGATGGTATGAGGCATGATTTAACTCATGATAATAAACTGAATCTGGAGGTTGGTAAGCAGATGGGCCTGAGTGAAGGTATGTGTAGGCAAGTAATAGAAGATATGGTTGGAGATGATGGGTGAGACTGGTGGTGTCAGTGACAGAACTAGGGAATTCGGGAGGGAGAATAGGGTAAATGGGGGTAGTTTTGGACATGTTGAATTTGAGGTGATGGTGGAATCTCAGAGTAGGGACATGTTGGGAGTTTAGGATATGGAATTAGAGGTCAGGTGGGAAAAGTTGGTGCTACAGTCAAGTTTTGGATGTTCTTAGGTAGAGGTGCTGGTTGAAGACAAGAGAATGAATGAGCTGCTTTATATTGAGAGATAAAAGCAGAGAATCAAGGACTAGAGCCAAAAAAACAACAAACAAACAACACCCACAGTGATGAGGTAGGTAGAGGAAGTAGAACCAACAGAAGAAATAAAAGGACCCAGTGGAAGCCAAGGGAGCCTGCATCTCAAGGAGGAGTTGATCAAGAGTGCCAGATGTCCAAGAGAGAGAAAGGAGAACGGTACTAGAGGAAGAGCTGTCAGACTTGGCAAGAAACATTTTAGTGAGGTGAGTGGGCTGGAAGCTAGATCATGAGGGTTGAGAAGGGAAGGGATACTGAGAAACAGAACAAAAAGACATCAGCTTACTGTGATGATTTTCAAAGAAAGGTATATGGAGAGCCCTTTTCAGAACACTGGGTCAGGAGAGAGGAAATATAGTCATTCTGTGGTGATACACACACACACACACACGCATGCACGCACGCATGCGCGCGCACACAACCCTTTTAAGAAGCCTGTCTATTGTGTTTAGCAGTACATACTTAAGTAATCTTACATACCATAACTGAGCTCATAGATTTCTGATATTTTCCATTGTTATCTAATTCAGATTTATCTTGGGAAACTCAACATAGGAAAATTCTGATTTCCAAAATAAATCTTTTCACTTTCCAAAATGAATCTCTGCTTAATGGAGAAATACAGCTTCTCTCCTTTTTAAATAGGAAGCTCCTCATTTACATTTAGATATAAACCGATTTACAAACATTGCATTTATGGTGGGTTTCAATGTGTACAACCATGTAGAATGTAAAGGGAGACCTATGGTTACCACTGGGTTTTCTAAACTCTTTTTGTGAGAAAATATTCCAGTGCTGTGCCTTGTCCACTTTTCCTTTTTGCCATACAATTTTCCACATGGAATAGACCTTTCATTGTTGTTTTCTACTGATTCTGTATGACATATCTTCAGACTGTGTTGGGATGACTTTGCTGAGAAGAAGTCTTTCTCAGGCACTCAAGATGATTCTTGGGATCCCCCCTCAAGCAGAAACAGACTTGACAAATTATCCTCTCCTCAGAGCCCCATGGACATGAAGCCTGGTCTGAGTCTTCAAGATTAGAAAGAGTTAGGTTTGGGATTAGCTTTGATAATTTCTAGAATCAACCACAGGACTTTTCTAGAATCCCATTTCTAGAATCAACTATAGGACTTTTAGCAAAATTCCTCTAGGCTTTCCATGTTATTTTTCTCTTTGTCTGTTATTCTTGCCCAGCTATCCTGGGTTTCCCAAGATATTGCAAAACTTCCACAGAAATCCAGGTGGAAACTTTCTTAGCCTGGCAAGGTAGAGACAAAGGGCTTTGTTACATGCATTGTATTTATCTTTGCTAGCTTCCCCATTCAGTGTGTACTGACCTGTGTCAGCCTGGGACCCGCAAGGGAATTCGTCATGGGGAACCAATATGTTGCTTTGACTGTATCCTGTGTGTTGATGGGCATGCGTCACAGGAACCAGGTAGAGATGGTCATTTTTTCACTGGTATTAAAATGGAAGGATATTAAACATGTTCGGGCAGAGAGGGCCTTGGGAGCCTTCTTTATAAATAGATGTGAACAACTTATGACAAAAATTATAATCCATCAAACTATTGGATGTTCTGTGCAGTGCAAAAAATTATAACATTACGTTTTTTTAATATAAATTTATTTGTTTTTATTTATTTATTTATTTTTGGGTCTTCATTGCTATGTGTGGTCTTTCTCTAGTTGCAGCAAGCGGGGCTACTCTTCATTGTGGTGCGCAGGCTTCTCATTGTGGTGGCTTCTCTTGTTGCGGAGTATGGGCTCTAGGTGCGCGGTCTTCAGTAGTTGTGGCATGTGGGCTCAGTAGTTGTGCCTCGCGGGCTCTAGAGCGCAGGCTCAGTAGTTGTGGCACACAGGATTAGTTGCTCCATGGCATGTGGGATCTTCCTGGGCCAGGGCAGTGTTAGTTCCAAAGCTGCTACATTTGGGAAAAAGACCAACATCCATGAATTTAAGAGGGGAAAAATTTTTTTAAATGATATGTAAAATATGAATACATGGGTTTGCAAAAAAAAAGTGTTTAGAATTATTTCAATTTCTGAAATAGATTAAATATTAGTTATGGAAAAATGTGAATGAGTAGTAAGTAAGTGAATTACAGTCCTATGTTTTACAGAATTATCTCTAATTTAGAAATATAAGATTTAGAAGTACACCCCTAAAGGCAAAGACCATAATTACTCAAAGTCTGTAGGACAAGTGAATTCTATATCTACTGCTCTATGAATTTTTCACTACAACCTGTTGAATTGCTGTTCTTGACCAGAATTTTACTTGGGCTTGGTATGCTTAGCCCTATGGAGCATGTTGCAGCAGGTTTATTTTTGTCTCTACCTTCTGTTCAAGATAACAAATTGTATGTCTCTTGCCAAAAGGCCCTCTATAGCAATTTAGTTAAAAGAGGATTTTAAAAATGTAAAATTTTCCACAAATGGAAAACAAGCACAAGGTAATCTGAGCAACTCTTTGGACCCCATGTGGCCCAGTCTCTGCACAGAAACAACAAGAGGAGTCCAATCCAGCAGTTGGACGTGATTGAAAGGGAATTCCAGTCTTTACCTGCATCTCTCATAGGACAGTGAAGAGATCCACTTCATAATCTACCACAAATTCATCTCAGATTTTTTCTTACGTTGCAATATTCTCCTTTAGAGCCTCTGCCCAGCTAAATGCCCCAAAAGTTTTTTCAACCTTAGTCAATGTGGTTGTTGTTTTTGTTTCCTTTCTTCTAATTCTCAACCTTTCTTTACCTCTTCTCTCAAATCTGCATCTGGAGGGTGAGGAGAGGAAAGCTGAGTGGGCAAAGACAAAATTCTCTTCAGTAGGTGGAGGAGAAGCTGAATGAAAGATTGAAAACCCTTGTATTTTATCAACCATATCCCTGTCACAGTACTCTTAATTGTTTCACCTTAGTAGCTTTAATGTTCCCATATATTTGTGGATTGTTCTTGGGCTTATGAGGGTACACACCTCCCTTCTCAATTAGATAATTGGAAGAAAAAGAAAAGGCATCTTACTGAAAAAGGCCCATGCAGGAAGAGCTGAAACCAAGACGGGAGACTGAATTTCCAAAATTGAAATCAATTCTCAATCTGTAATGTTAGCTGCACACTCTAAAGACCATTTTATCACTGCTTTTTTTTTTTTTTAGATATTATATATTCTCTATAGAAAATTTCAGTGAGTCTTGCATTAGGCTTTTGGCTCCTCTGGGCTATTCGCAGCTGAAGAGGACAAGTGGATTTCTTTGCAGTCAGTCCTCTGTTCTTTGTTCATTAGATCAAAGGGAGTGTGAACAATGTGGTGAAGACTATTGGTCCAAATGCACAAAAGAGCGAGTGTGTGCTGAAAGAGGTGGAATTCCTTGCTTATGATGAGGTCCTGGGATCCACTCTTGTCATTCTCTCCATCTTTGGGGTGTTTGTGGTTTCGGCAGTCACAGCTGTGTATGTGATATACAGACACACTCCGTTCGTGACTGCCAATGACCGGGAGCTGAGCTTTCTCATTCAGGTTTCTCTTGTCATCACGTTGCTGTCTTCCATGTTCTTCATTGGCAAGCCATACATCTGGTCCTGTATGGCCCGTCAGGTCACTCTGGCACTGGGCTTTTACTTTGCCTGTCTTGCATTCTTGGAAAGACTATTTCACTGTTTTTAGCCTACAGAATTTCCAAATCCAAAACCAGACTTATATCCATTCACTCTCTTTATTGGAAAATCATTGTGCTAATCTCTGTTCTAGTCGAAATTGGCATATGTACAGCCTACTTAGTATTAGAACCCCCAAGGGTGTACAAGAACATGGAATCTCAAAATATAAAGATTATTCTGGAATGTTATGAAGGTTCTGTAGAATTTTTGTGCTCTGTATTTGGGATGGATGTCTTCTTGGCCTTGCTGTGCTTTCTTACAACCCTTGCGGCTCGCCAGTTGCTGGATAATTACTATGAAGGAAAATGCGTCACCTTTGGGATGCTGGTCTTTTTTATTGTCTGCATCTCTTTTGTCCCTGCTTATTTGAGCACCAAAGGCAAGTTTAAAGTGGCCATGGAAATATTTGCAATCTTGGCATCCAGCTATGGTTTATTGGGTTGTATATTTGCTGCCAAGTGCTTCATTATTTTGCTGAGGCCAAAGAGGAACACGGATGAAATTGTTGGTGGAAGAGTTCCCACTGTAGATAAGAACATCCAACTGACTTCAGCCTCTGTGAGCAGTGAGAACAATACCATGGTGTCAGCTGTTCGGATGAGTAGAGTCATGGGTTGCATGTGTCCCTCAGAGCTGCAGTGGTGGTATGGTTCAACATTCCCTTTCAGGTGGTTCCCACAGCAGCTGCCTGATGTTCTGGGGTAATTCTGAGGATTTGGGTTCTGGTAGTTTAGTCAAAGCATGGCATATGAAGTCTCATACCATTTATCAAGAATTCGAATAACTGTTACTATTTTTTTTAACATCTTTATTGGAGTATAATTGCTTTACAATGGTGTGCTAGTTTCTGCTGTATAACAAAGTGAATCAGCTATACATATACATGTATCCTCATATCTCCTACCTCTTGCGTCTCTCTCCCACCCTCCCTATCCCACGCCTCTAGGTGGTCACAAAGTACCGAGCTGATTTCCCTGTGCTATGCAGCTGCTTCCCACTAGCTATCTGTTTTACATTTGGTAGTGTATATATGTCCATGCCACTCTCTCACTTTGTCCCAGCTTACCCTTCCCCCTCCCCATGTCCTCAAGTCCATTCTCTACGTCTGTGTCTTTAGTATTGAAATTGTAAACCACTTCATTAAAACCTTTCATAATACTTTGGTATAAGGAGTGCATGGCAGGGAATATAATAGGCACAAGTAACCTAACATGGTGGATATAAATATTTGGGTCTTGAATATGCTTTTTCCCCCTATATCATGGGTGTCTGATCTAGAAATTTACATTAGACAAAGTCACCTTGTGGGGACCGAAACAGACATCTTGTTCTACATCCTGTTAATGCCTCTACGGAATAGACAGCTTTGCACTGACTGAGATAAGAATTACATACAGCTCATAAACTTTCCCTTGGAGCAGAGCATTTGGTAAGAGAATTTTTGTTTCAGAGGACTCTGCATCATACAGAGAATATTGAAGGAATTGAGATGTGAACAAAACTCAGTTCTTTCTTGAATTCATAATGAAAATCGACAAGTTTCTCCCAGAGGGAAGGCAAGGCCTACCTGCTCCAGATTTTCCTGGAGAGTAAGTAGTAAAGTATTTAAGTTTCAAAACAGTCTTCTTAAAAAATAAAAATGAAGGGAATTAAGTGTCAGCAAAGCAGTTATTAAGTTGATTATATAGTGAATATCCAGCTGGCAAAAAAAAGCAAATGTTTACCTACAGCAGGTATTAGAATGAAAGATTTTTCAAGATAAATTAAGTGATAAATATTTGCCCTCTGGTTATCCAGAGTTAACTGGACTGTTATCAAAATGTTTTCAATCTTCTTTCAGCTATGAAAGTTTTAAAATGACCTATATATATTTATGTGCATATGAATTAAGTGTGTAGAAAAACAGAACTTGTAGAAATGCTGATCAGCAATGGGTTTGGGAAACTAGAGAAAATAAATGTTATTAAAAACAAAATATCAACTGAACTTGCCTGTTTAATGTTTACTGGTATAACCTTACAATGTTAAGATGCAAATTTTATCTAAAGTGTTCTGAAGATATCACTTGATGATTTGGTACACATGCATTGTTATAGAAACTGGCTTATGGCAGATAAATTGAACAATATGTGATTGTCAAAGGATGATGGTCTAATTTTTATTATTGATTTATTCTTTGTAATTAGTTACCTATCAAGTATTAAAATGTTTCTCATAACATTCCAAGATAATATCTCTTTAGATGAATGTGTCATTTAAAAATTATTTCTTGTGAAAAAATGACTGTATTCTCTATTAGCACCCGTTGCCTCAGAAGAGAATCTCATATAGAAGTCACTAGTGATACTCCCTGCTGTGGGTGAGCATTTTCTGGTAACCACATGCTAGGCCTTGGGGAGCAGCTCAAAATTAATTTCAGAGTGTTGCATCAAAATAATGTGGTTATCGGCTTAGGGAGTAACATAAAGACTAATTGCTTGAAAGAAAAAAATTGCAAATCAACACTTTACTCAAGGCTGACCTAGACACATGCAGGTCTGAGCTCTTTTGTTTTTTTGGGTTTTTTTTGTGGTACGCGGGCCTCTCACTGTTGTGGCCTCTCCCGTTGCGGAGCACAGGCTCTGGACGCACAGGCTCAGCGGCCATGGCTCACGGGCCCAGCCGCTCCGCGGCATGTGGGATCTTCCCGGACCGGGGCACGAACCCGTGTCCCCTGCATCGGCAGGCGGACTCTCAACCACTGCGCCACCAGGGAAGCCCCCTGAACTCTTTTGAAAATGTTTATCAGGGCTGCTCAAGTCCACAGTATAATATTAATTCCTTTGGGTTAAGCAAAGAAAATTCTTGATGAAAAGTAAACATATTATTGAGAAGGGAAAAATATTCCAACTGCCAGATTAATTGCCTTAAAACACGGCTCTGATCTTATTACTTCCTGGCTTGTCAACTCCCAGTGGCTCTCCACTCTCTACTGCATGAATCCAGCTGCCTTAGCTTGGCGTTCAAGACACTACAAACTGTTGTCCATCTTATATTTCAACATTTGTCACCTGCCACCTTCCTGCCCACATTCTTATAACACAATCCAACTGGACTCCTGCAATTGCTAGAAGCTACCTTCTGTTTTCCTGTTATCATGTTGCTCACACAATCCCCCTTTTCCTCTAATGCTTTAATAGTACTTCAGTCATCCGTCCATCCGTCTGTCCATCCATCCATCCATCCATCACTGAAAGCTTGGTGTGCATCAGATTCAGAGTTAGACACTGAAAATGTACAAAGACAAGGCATTGTTCCCCACTTCCAGGTACTTACCATCATTTGGGATGATAGATAATAAATTAACAATTATCCAGTCATTTGATAAAGCTTTGATTGTGGGAGCATAGAGGAAAGGCTGGGTGAGTCAGGTCAAGAAAGTCTTCCTGGGTGAGGTGACACGTGAATGAATTCCTGAAGGACAAGAAGGAATTAGCCATATGAGAGAAAGATACACTAATGTGTGCATTCTACCTAGCCTAGTGCTTGGAGCATGGTACATGCCAGCTTTCTTTTCCTTTTCTCTAAAGGACTTTAGAGAAACTAAACTAGGACTTTATCTGTGCCTCTTTTATGTCACTAGCCATTTTCTGCCTTATGCTGTGGTTATCTGCTTCTCTGTCATATCTCTATTGCAATGTTATAATTTGTGAAGAGACCTTGCCATATATATATATATATATATATATATATATATACATATGTATGTATATATATATGTGTCATTCTATCTATCTATCATCTATTTCTCTTTGTAGACTTAACATCTAGAATATACCTTGTACTTAATTGGTGTCCAATGATTTTATTTTAAAAAAATGAATGAATGGATGAATAAAGTTATCAAGATAGCTAACCACTCACCTCACAAGGCCCAGGGGCAATGTTTCAATGTAAGTTAAGGAAGCCTGGAGCACAGAGAGGTGGAAGAGGTAGAAAGAGCCTATTGGGGGAAACACAGTGCATTTCCAAGACAGCAGGGACCAGTTTGAGAGCAAGAGGTACTTCAGTTTGGGAAGGGAGAGGGAACACAGGACTGAAAGGAAAGGTGAGTAGAATGGGAGTGGGCAGTCTTGAAAAGAATTTTTCTATGGTATTCATTTGACTATCGTCCCATGGTATTTTCTCCTTCTTATAGTCTCATTTTTGAAGAATAAATGCAGTGTTTTATCCTCCCTCACAATTTCTTCCCTTTTGAGCTGTCATTATAAAAAGCAGAAGTTTGGAACATCTGAAGGCAGAGTAATTATTTATAACCTCAAGGTAGACTTATTTACAAAATATGTAAAAAATCTCTGTGAAATAGACTTGCTTACATTTTTAGAGGATTGTTATACATTTCCCCTGATAGTTTTGGAAAAGCAGTTTGGCTATAAAAGGCATAATGTGAAAATACAAATAGCCCATATATATTAGTTAGGGTAGGTTAACTGCTGGAACAAACAACCCCTAAATCTTAGAGGTTTAACAGATTAACACTTAACACACACTAAGACTAATGTATGGGTTCTTTATCAGACTGCTCTCCTGGATGGCTCCCTTCCAAGCAGTGATTCAGGGATGCTGCTGGATAATCTATATTTGTCCCACCAGACCCATTCTCTGCCCCTATAGACTGCATCACATTAACTCCCTTGCCCTATGGCTTCCAGTGGGTTTTACTTATGAGAAGCGCCAATGGGAGACTGCAGAGTGAGAGGAGAGATCTGGGTCTTTGTTGTTTCAACCATGGCTCATTCTTCTACTTGTAGTCCTCTCCCATGACTATGGCTCTCACCAGATGCTATGTTTAATGATCTGTCCCATTCTCCTTTTCCACCTGAGTGTAAGAACAGCTTCCCATTGTTCCTAGTCCAAAGTGCTTTGCCATCCTTTGTTAGATCCTTTAACTTTGCCCACTCATGTCAATAGTCCTTCTTTAAACTCTCTTCCCTTCTGAGTGTATCAGCTGTTTCCTGCTGGGACCCTGACTCATACAGTGACCAAGTTTCTTTCATTTTATCATGCTGCATTTTTCAATGCAAGCTTTGCAGACTCCAATTCATTGATGAATGTAAGTAGGCTGTGGGAAGGTCTGATGGTGACTAGTCTGGGTATAGGCCATATAAACCCTTGAAATATTAAACAAGAGTACAACTCAAGGACAAAGCTTCCACTGAGGAGAAAATACTAGGAGTAGGATCCGAACTGGTCAGGACAAGGACAACAGGGGCAAAGAAATAAAAGGTTCAGTCCAAGTGATCAAAGTAAACGTTACTGATTTAAAACTTTGTCATAGGGACTTCCCTGGTGGTCCATTGGTAAAGAGTCTGCCTTACAATTCAGGGGACGTGGGTTCAATCCCTGGTCAGGGAACTAAGATCCCACATGCCGCGTGGCAACTAAGCCTGCGCACCACAACTACAGAGCCCATGCATCCTGGAGCCTGTGCACCACAACTAGAGAGAAGCCCGTGCACCGCAACGAAAGATCCTGCATGCCTCAACAAAGATCCCGCGTGCTGCAACTAAGACCTGATGCAGTAAAAAATAAATAAAATAAATAAATAATATATAAATCTTAAAAAAGAACTGTCACGTTGAAATATATGATAGAGTTGGACTTAGGTCTAAAGGTTTTAGATGCTTTAGGATGATGATTATAGTCAGTTATTTTTGCTAATGGGATGAAGCAATAGTAAAGATAATCTCAAATTATTCATTAGCTATTACTGTCATATGACTAATTTTATCAATAAACGTTCCAGGACTATTTAGTGTGTTTGTTGCAAAGTGGTATGGGATGTTACTGACCATTTTCCCATCAATATAACATCACTCAGAACACTTTGGAGTGCCTCATGGAAAT
The DNA here is from genome assembly GCF_964374135.1 of Grampus griseus. Classification (NCBI taxonomy): domain Eukaryota; kingdom Metazoa; phylum Chordata; class Mammalia; order Artiodactyla; family Delphinidae; genus Grampus; species Grampus griseus. The sequence goes on from NC_138998.1 coordinate 35,685,787, forward strand.
GCTTTGGAGTATGGAACACATTGTTTTGAATATCCTCAATTGTGAAGAATTTATTTTTTCAGAATGATTAGATTTTTTACATATTTATTTATTGTTAAACATTGAAAGGAAAATATAAGAGAAAAACAAAAGGTATGTATAAAGCTGAATGGAATAAGAAATGGGGTAAAGCAAAACAAAAATGCAATGTTAATTACCACTTTGGGAAACTATTTGCACTATCTACTGAAGCTGAACATATACCTACCCTATGACCCAGCAAATTTACTCTCAGGAATATACTAACTAAATTATGTCTGCACGCTTACCAAAAAGATGAATTGGGTAATTTTGATTACTTAAGCAAGAAACTACCAAATGCCCATCAAAAGTATAACAGATAAATAAATTTAGATGTACTCACACATGAAATACTGTACAGCAATGAGAATAAAAGGACTGCTTTGCGGGGAAAAGACTGCAGGCAGGTGAGCTTGAGAGCTAGGAGACCAATTTAGAATGATTACTGTCATCTAGGTGACAGATCATGATGGCTTGGACAAAGAGCAGAGCTCTCAGCAGTTTGTGGCTAAGCAGACACTGTCACATCAGATTTCCTGATATAATTTAGACATTTGACAGTTGCACATTTGAAGTGCATGTTCAAAAGAAGAGGGGACACATTGGTAAGCTACCATTTACGCACCTAGTATTACTTCCAAAAGTAATCCCATTATTTTGTACTGGCTTTTACTGCCTTTTGAAATTCTGTTTAATAAGGGAATCATTTAAGCTGATAAAGCCACCTGGATAGAAAATGATTTTCTCAGAGTGGTTGCCAGAGCTCTTTAGTACTTAAAAAATTGAATGAAAGATTTCCTGCTTCTTTCCCATGTTAAAGTCTAAATATCTGCAGGTAAACACAGACCTTTTTTCCATTCTATCTTTATTTTGTACAGTAATTCTTTTAGAAGTGCTGCTAAGAGAAGAGCGCATATTCTGGGTGGTGTCCAGAGAATGAAAATGGATGTAGGATGCAGATGCTGTTTCTGTTCTTTGAAAAATTGCAGGCTAACACAGAAACCATGGCTTGGTAGAAATGATGTGTGAAACAGAAAGACACAGTCTCTCTGAGTCACTTATAAATCTGATGACATGCAAAGAATTTAGAGTTATAGCCTAACTAGCAAATGCCTTTTTTCCTACTCCCAAAGACATCAAAATTAAGTTCTACCCTTCTCTTTGAAGCTTCTCTCCATGTTGCTGTGCTTTTTTGGGCTGCAGTACATTGATTTATAGGTAAAGCATAAGGGTTTCTAAAGCTAAACACAAATTATTTACTACATTCTTACTGGTGGAAGTGTTTTTGGCCTTGCTTTATCAATTTCACTTTAAAAGTAAATCTCCCCACAGTGGTAAGCAGATTGACAGAGTAGCCAACATGCTTAGCTAAGGCCTTTGATTGGGGGAGACAAAGATACAAGGACTTACATGGTACCCTAGTCTCTCAGAACTGGTTGGAAACAGCAGAACAAACTGAGTAAATGCAAAGAATTTAGAATAACATGGCTTGCAATCAGTAGTATACTTTCCTGCTGTTTAAACCAAGGTGAGTTACCTTTTTTCTCTAAGTACAAGTCCTGGCACATAGTAAACATTCAATAACTTTTAGCTGGTGTCTTAGTCTGCTTGGGCTGCTATAGCAAAATGCCACAGACTGGGTGGCTTATAAACAAGAACCACTTCTTTCTCCCAGTTCTGGAGCCTGGGAAGCCCAAGATCTTGGCAGTGACAGATTTGGTGTCTGGTGAGGGCCTGCTTCCACATGGTGGGAGGGATCTCTCTGGGACTTGTTTATAAGGGCACTAATCCCATTTATGAGGGCTCTGCCCTAATGACCCATCACCTGCCAAAGACCCCACAACCTAATACCATCACCTCAGGAGTTAGGACTTCAACATATGAATTTTGGGGGGGACATAAACTTTCAGACCATACCCTCTAGTTACATTGGTAACTAACCCTAACCCTAACCTGACCTTAACCCTAATTTTAACAGAGAGAAGTGAACTGTTACCTATTAGTATAATTATTATTAGCTAGATATCTCCTGTCTATTTAGTCCCAGCCCCATGGACTGTGCATTTTAAATTCCAGTGGGGCAGTGAGCCCTCCTTTAGTTCCTGTGATAGTCAGTGGTGTTTCAGAGTCTCATAGTTCCTGAGATCAGAAATCTGGGAATCATTATAAACATTTCCTTTTCCTTTAGCTGTCACCTCCATCCACCTTCCAAGCCCCACATACAGCACGATTATCCACTAATTCCTGTCACCTCCATCCTCAATATGGCTCTCATATCAGTTCTTTCCTCTTTATTCACTTAATCCATCAGACACCCTTTGCCCCAATACTTTTTGTCCCTCTTATCCTGCTTCTCTCTGCAGCAAGTGTCCTCCTTCTAAGATGTGTATCTAATTTTGTCACCTCCTGGCTAAAATCATTTACCATTCAGTTCTTGTTCTTTGTTAATCTTTCTCTCTGGATACTCTTTTTCTTGACCCTTTGTGGCCTCCTTTCCCTGTAGCTAAATTATTTACAATTCCTTGAATTCATCTCCTCTGAGAAAAGGTGACTTCTTCTTCCTGAATATTACGTCATTCTCTATCCTCCTGTTGCCAGCTATCTTCCTCCAATCCTTGCAGACTCAGGTAACATGTCACTTCTCCGTGGAAGTTTTCTGAGCAACCTCTCTCCACTAAGTTGACTTTAGGCACCTTCTCAGTGCTTTGTAGCACTCCACGCCTACTTTGATTGTAGCATTTACCATCCTGTATTGTGATGGCCTTTGGAAGGGAGCACCATGGGCTCAGGGAGCTCTGTATGTTCATCTTCATATTTCTTGTGCCTGGGAGAGGGCCTGACACATGATAGGTGCTCAATAAATGCATTCTGCATACCACCATCCAGTACCAGGTGGCTGCTGTACTGGGAGGCTGGTGTTTTGGGTCACTGTAATCAAGATACAGAAGAAACTACACATAATAAGTTGTGTTCATTTTTAAAGTTTCTAAGCAGCACTGGCATCAGGTTGTATTTTAGTCCATGATTGTGGCTATATTGGACCTTCCTCAAACATAGCCCTGCTCTGGGACTTCCCTGGCGGTCCAGTGGTTAAGACTTTGCCTTCCAATGCAGGGTGTGTGGGTTTGATCCCAGGTCAGGGAGCTAAGATCCCACATGCCTCAGGGCAAAAAACCCACAACCTAAAACAGAAGCAATATTGTAACAAATTCAATAAAGACTTTAAAAATGGTCCACATCAAAAACTGTTAAAAATAAGCCAAAAACATAGCCCTGCTCTGTTATAAATGCCATAGTAACAGGTACATAAAACACCATAACAGAATCTGAGATCACTTGCCTCTGGAGAAACAGTCTTTAGCCTATGGACAAACCACCATAAGCCATAGTCACCCATCAAGGTCAATATAACATGTTGCTGGCTTGGGGTTTTCCAGGCCACACCAGCTAAAGCTGGTTTAATATAAACCTCTGCAAACCACTAAGATCAAAATGCCGTGCCTACTCACTGAAGTTCAAGGCTCACAACCACATCTCCTGGTCCTACCAAAAGCCTATCTGCATGAGTATTTTGCCCTCCTCATTTCCATACCTTTGCTTAATTATGAAATGTTGCATTGAGAATGCACCAAGCCAATTAAACCCTCCTTTCTGGGTTTATAACAAATTAAGATATGTCAAACATTAGCACATTTGAGACCAAAATGCCATCTTTAATAGGATAAACACCTAGTTGAGGATGTAACTTATTGTGAGAGTCAAGGGGGCTTCCTGAATCTGATCCCAAGAATTAAGTCAAATTACCTCTCCAGTCACAGCAATCTGGGATTGAAACAGGCCTCCCCACAGTGAGGAACTGGCCAGGTAAGACTTGAGTTGTGGGAAAGCAAGGGAAAATTGCCACATCCTACGAACATCTCATTCCCAAAGAAAATGACAGACAGGGTGTCTGAGCTGGGCATGTCATTCCACTTCCCCTCAGGGGTGAATAAGAAGCAGAGAGATGCCAAGGGTATTAGACTAGTTGAGCTTCCTCAATATGGAAGGGGTCAGGAGTAGGGAAGAAGCATTCCTACCCAGCACTGGCTCATGATAGGGATTCAAATAACTTCTGTGATTTATCAATAAAAATGTATATATAGGAGGTGTTATTGTTCCATATCATTATTTTGTTCCTTTTAGTTCCTGTAGTTGCCTGCTGTACTGGACTAATTATGGGTAAATATATAGTAATTTTGCAGCGGTCAAGAGGAGGAGGGATGAATCATTTATGGATGGCTTACCATGACTAGTGGTGGTTACATAAAATGTCTGCCTTATTTCTTACCTGTATTTTGATGCTACCCATCACAACACAAACTGGAAAAGTTTCTAAGCCTTGAAGCATGGAAAAAATAATAGTGAACTTTTTTCCATGATTTTTTGGCATTCTTTATTTTCTACTTCAGAGGAAGTGAAATATCCCTAAGAACAAGTTGACTCAATTTATTTTCAAACTGTAACCTCTTTTCAGACTTCTAATTTAAAAGCCAGTAATGGATACATAGCTTTGACCATAACACATTAATGTTGCATTTTCAAAGCAGGGTAATATGGGGCCATGGGAAGTTTCGCAGATTTAGAAGCCTAATCACTTAATAATGTCACTGTTGCTATCATTATACCATATCAGGTGGCTGCTGAACTGGAGGCTGATGTTTTAGGTCAGTGTAACCAAGATACGGAGGGAAGTGGCAAGCATAGCTGACCTTTCAGAAAGCCTTATGATGTAAAAATGTCCCAACAAGCAGGCTTAGTGGGGCTCCCAAAGGAAGTACAAGGGTAGTAAAAAAGAAGTACTGTGCCTCTATTTGTCCATTCATGGCGATGGCATTTCCCTGGGAGATTGGGATATAAAGTCTGGGGTTGGACGAGGTGACTTATAAGCTACTTAGGGGCAGTTATTGGCAAGAGTTAGGATTCCACTGGTCAGTTTGAAAAATCACCAAGTGCTTGCTCATTTCTTGCTGTGGCTCCAACAGTGAGGTCTATTTGCCAGTGAGGGGAAGGCAAATGGAGGAGAGGAGGAGAGGCTGTGGGAGAATGATGACACAGCCCTTATCTTGGGGGTCTACATTCTAGTCAGGGAAACAAAACAGATGCACACAATCATTTGAAGAATGCCAAAAGTTTGGTCAGTAAAAGAGACAGTTTAAGGACATGTGAAATACCTTGGTCCCATCACTTAGCATCCCTGAGACTTTTATCCTTTCTGTCTAAATTTCCTCATCTGTTATAAGGCTGTCCTAATAGCATCTACCTAGTAGTGTTAAGAGAAAATTGTATGAGATGATGCTTATAAGGTGCTTATGATTTTGGCCTTAAAAAACATTAAATGCTAGACTTGTGCCATTAAATCATTGTAACGCAAAGTGCAAAGTGCCTGAATCATGTTTTCTCTGATTTCTGTGGAAAAGTTTTATTAACATTTAATGTTACAGCATTTTGTACAGGGTTGACGTGAGAAACCTTTACTTACCTCAAAGCCAGAATTTTGCATTGTCCATTATATAACTCTTCTGTATACACCTGAATGATAAATCCTTCCAAATCCAAAAATGAAATGAGAAGAGGATGTGAAAGGGAAATTCACAAAAGAAGACATACAGTCAGCTAGTGAATATCAGAAAACAAAGATGCTCAACATCATTAATAAAGAAATGAAAACTAAAATGTCAATGAGACATTATTTTCGTGGGCCCCATTGTAAAGATTAAAATGTTAATTCTTAGTATAAAATGCAGAAACTGGTTTTCTCATATTTGTATAGGTAAAAATTGGTTCAAACTTTCTGGAAAGAAACTTGACAATATTAAAAAGAATTTTCCTGGTTTCAACCCAATAATTCCACTTATTGAAATTTATCCCTGGGAAATAGTCATGGATATATGAAAGGATTTATCTTCAGCATTGCTTTTATTTGATGTAAACTCCCTCTCAAATCCTTAAATTACAAGAGGAAGTTAGCTAAATAAATTATATTATGGAAATACAGTGAAATACTATACAACTATTTAATTTTAGGGGCTATTTGACAGAGAATAGCTTTATTCATGTAGCCTTATATGAAGAAAGTACAGAGTATTCAAGATTTTATTAAATGTTCGTATTGAAAAATGACATTCGTAATTACCATTTTTCCAATTATGTGGGAAAATATTCGTATCATGTAGTTAAGAAAAAATAGATTACAAAACAATATTATAGTATAATTGTAATTTTATATAAAAGTATATTTCTAGATGATATTGGAACGTTATACATCAAAATGAGAATAATGATTATTTCTGGAAGCTAGGATTATGTATGATTTTAATTTTACCATTTATGTTTTCCTATCTTTTCTGATTTTTCTTTTAAAATTTAGTTTTAATTATACAAGTAATCACACACACATATTCACTGTAATAAAATACTCAAACAATACAGAAGTGGAGAGTACAAAGTGAAAGTCCACTTTCCATTGCGTTTCCCCCAAGCGCCCAATGCTGATGCTTGTTAGTTATGATTTTGGGGTGCCTTCCCAGATCCCTTTCTGGGGGATCAGGAACTCTCTACTACCTTCTCTGCATCATTCTAGTTTGCCGGCCATAGACTGGCTGCTTTCAGCCATCTTTCCTGGGCTCTTCTGGCCGCTGTGCTCTGCTGAATGTGGGGCTGCTCTGAGAGGCTCTCAGTATCCCTGGCTCTGCCAGGGGAACAGGGTCTCCCTGGGAGTCCCTCTGACCCTCTCCTCCATGTTACTGACCTGAGAGCATCTAATATTGTGCCCTTTTCTTCTCTCTTCCTCCTCTTCTCTCAGTCAGATGTTTCCACCTTCTCCTTAGGTGGGTGTTAACTCCTGAACTTTCTGTACCTTTGGTTTTTGAAAATTTCTCAGCTGGCTGAGGCTTGGTTTATAAGGGAATCTTTAGAATACTGGGATTCATTCTCAATAAATCTTGGCATTCAAGAATTTCTTTCTCCTCTTCCTGCTCCTCTTATCCATCCCTTCCTCTATTTCTCCCTCTCCATTTCCCCCTTCCTCTCCTCCCTCCCTCCTTCCTTCCTCTCTTTCTGCTGTAGACTAAAACATCTTATTTATAAGTCCTCTACCTAACACTGACTCCTTTCATTTTTATTTCTGCTCAAACAATCCTCAGCCTGTAGCTGAATTGGGAGAAGTTCAAATACAAGGAAAAGGGGGGAAAAAAGAGCACAATGACATATTTTTAAAAAATTCTTATCAAGGTACAGAGTTAAAAAAGGTTATACTGCACATACAATTTTTAACATCTTTATTGGAGTATAATTGCTTTAAAATGTTGTATTAGTTTCTGCTGTATAACAAGTGAATCAGCTATACATATACACATATCCCCATACCTCCTCCCTCTTGTGTCTCCCACCCCTCTAGGTGGTCACAAAGCACCGAGCTGATCTCCCTGTGCTATGTGGCTGCTTCCCACTAGCTATTTCACATTTGACACATACAGATTTTTTAAGGTCAAGTTTATAGAGGTCTAACTTATACATAGTAAAACTCACCCTTTTTAGGTCTATAGTGGATGAGCTTTGCTAAAGGCATGCAGCAACATAACCAAGACCACAATCAAGATGTAGAACATCTTCATCACCCTAAACGGTTCCTTCCTGCCCTTTTGTAGTCAGTCTCTTCCCCCGACCCTCAGCCTCTTGCAGCCACTGATGTGATCTCTAGTTTTGCCTTTTCTAGAATGTGATATCAATTGCAGGATGTAATTTTAAAAATCTGACTTCTTTCACTTAATATGATGCTTTTGAGATTATCCATGTTGTGTATTAGTACAAGTTCAATCTTTTATTAATAGGTAGTATTACATCATATGAATATACAATAATTTGTTTATTTACTTATCAGCTAATAGACATTTAGGTTGCTTCTGTTTTTTTGGTAATGATGAACAAAACTACTATAAACATTTACGTATAGTTCTTTCTGTGGACATACATTCTCATTTCTCTTAAGTAAATATCTAGGAGTAGATTGCTGGGTAGTATAAGTGTATGGTTAACTTTGAAAGAAACATTAAAATGTTTACCAAAGTGGCTATACCATTTAGCCTTACCACCAGCAATGTATGAGAGTTCCAATTACTCCACATCTGATATGACACTTGCTATTGTCATGGTTTTCCTTTTTTTGTTGTTGTTTAATCTTAGCTTTTCTAGTAGGTGTGTAGTGGGATTTTGTTGTGTTTTAAATTGGTATTTCTCTAATTTTAAATGATGTTTAGCATCTTTTTGTGTACTTATCTGCCATTGGTATCTCTTCTTTGGTGACGTGTCTGTTTAAAAAATTGAGTAGTTTCTTATTTTGAACTGGAAGATTTTAAAATATACTTTGGATACAAGTCTTTTGTCACATATGTATTTTGTGAATATTTTCTTCCAGTCTGTGGTTTGTGTTTTCATTTTCTTAGTAGTGTCTTTCAAAGAGCGGTAGTTCTTAGTTTAAATGAAGTCCAGTTTATGGATTTTTTAATTGCTTGTGCTTTTTGTGTAATATCTAAGAAATCTTTGCTTAACCCAAGGTTGCAAGTCATTTTTAAAATTTTATAGTTTTAGGTTTCACATTTAGGTGTATGATCCATTTTGAGTTAATTTTTGTATATGGTATATGGTAAGTTTTGCAATTCATATTTTTGCACGTGGAGAACCAATTATTCCAGCACCATTTATTAAAAAGATTATCCTTTCTCTATTGTATTGTTTTGATACCTTTGTCAAAAATCACTTGACCATATATGTGTTTATTTCTGGACTTTTTATTCTGTTCTGTTAATCTATATGCCTTTCCTTATGCCAATACCACACGCTCTTGATTACTGTAGTTTTATAGGATGTCTTGAAACCAGGTAGCGTGAATCCTCCAACTTTGTTTCTCCAAAGTTAGTTTGTCTATTCTAAGTCCTTTGCTTTTCTATATAAATTTAAGAGTCAGCTACTCAATTTCTACAAAGAAGCTGGAATTTTTATTGGAATTCCGTTGAATTGATAGCTCATATTTGGCAGAACTGATATTTTAACAACACTGAGTCTTCCCATCTATGAACACAGTACATCTATTCACTTACTTAGGTCTTTTGTGATTTGTTTCATCATTGTTTTGTGGTTTTTAGCATAAAAATTGTGCACGTTTTGTTAGGTTTATCCCTAAATATTTATGATTTCTGATGGTATTATAAATGGTAACTTTATTTAAATTTCAGTTTCCAGTTTTTCATTGCTGATTTATAGAAACACAATTGACTTTTGTGTACTGATTTTGTATTTTACATCTTTGCTAGACTCATTTATTATTCTATTAGGATTTTTCTAAGTTCTTTGGGACTTTCTTTGTAAACAGTCAGTTTTATTTCTTCATTTCCAATCTTCTATTATTATTATTATTATTTGCTGTTTCACACTGGTTAAGCCCTGCAGTACAATGTTCAATAAGTTTTTTTTTTTTTTTTGGCTGTGCTGCATGGCTTGTGGGATCTTAGTTCCCCTACCAGGGCTTGAACCCCGGCCCTTGGCAGTGAAAGCATGGAATCCTATCACTGGACCACCAGGGAATTTCCCAATGTTCAATGAATTTTAAGAGCAGACATCCTCAGTATGGATATTTTCAATCTTTTAAATTATTGTCACTTTAGTGAATGGAAATGGTATATCATTAAAAAAGTTTGCATTTCCCTGCTTACTAGTGAGTTGAATATCTTTTAATATATTTATTGATTATATGTGTTTCTTGTGATAATTGCCTCCATATATACTTTGTAAATCTTTCCTTCAATTGTTTAGCTTCTCTTACTTGATTTGTATGTATTTTTGAAGTATTCTGGTTATTAATCTTGTATATGTTGCAACTATTTTCTCCCAAGATGTTGCTCATCTCAATTGAATAAAATGGGCTTTGGAATATAGAAGTTTTAAATGTTATGGAGTCAAATGTATCAGGCTTTTTTTCTTTTATGATTTCTGAGTTTGTAGCTTGCATAAGAGGGCTGTTCCACTCCAAGATAATACAGATATTGTCTTATAGTTTATTTTTCTACTTTTATAGTTTTACTTTTGAACATTTAGCTCTTTAATCCATCTGGAATTTCTCTTTCTGTGTAGTGTGTGAAAGATGTACTTTTATAGTTGTATAAATGGTTAAACCAGTTATTCCAACACTCATTTAATCGAATGTCTTATATTTCCTCCACTGCTTTGAAAGCCTTATTTATCTTTTAGTAAATGTTCATATGTCAATGAGTGTCTTTCTGTATTCTGATTTTTTTCCCTTTGCCTTATTTTTATGAAGTTTTGCTAGTACCATACAATTTTTTTTTTAATTGGGGTATAATTGCTTTACAATGTTGTGTTAGTTTCTGCTGTATAACAAAGTGAATCAGCTGTACATATACATATATTCCCATATCCCCTCCTTCTTGCACCTCCCTCCCACCCTCCCTATCCCACCCCTCTAGGTGGTCACAAAGCACCAAGCTGATCTCCCTGTGCTATGCAGCTGCTTCCCACTAGCTATCTATTTTACATTTGGTAGTGTATATATGTCCATGCCACTCTCTCACTTTGTCCCAGCTTATCCTTCCCCCTCCCCGTGTCCTCAAGTCCATTGTCTATGTCTGCATCTTTATTCCTGTCCTGCCCCTAGTTTCATCAGAACCATTTTTTTTTTAGATTCCATATATATGTGTTAGCATACAGTATTTGTTTTTCTCTGACTTACTTCACTCTGTATGACAGACTCTAGGTCCATCCACCTCAGTACAAATAACTCAGTTTCGTTTCTTTTTATGGCTGAGTAATATTCCATTGTATATATGTGCCACATCTTCTTTATCTGTTCATCTGTCGATGGACACTTAGGTTGCTTCCATGTCCTGGCTATTGTAAATAGAGCTGCAGTGAACATTGTGGTACATGACTCTTTTTGAATTATGGTTTTCTCTGGGTATATGCCCAGTAGTGGGATTGCTGGGTCGTATGGTAGTTCTATTTTTAGTTTTTGAAGGAAGCTCCATACTGTACTCCATAGTGGTTGTATCAATTTACATTCCCACCAGCAGTGCAAGAGGGTTCTCTTTTCTCTAAACCCTCTCCAGGATTTATTGTTTGTAGATTTTTTGTTAATGGCCATTCTGACCGGTGTGAGGTGATACCTCATTGTAGTTTTGATTTGCATATCTCTAATAATTAGTGATGTTGAGCAGCTTTTCATGTGCCTCTTGGCCATCTGTATATCTTCTTTGGACAAATGTCTATTTAGGTCTTCTGCCCATTTTTGGATTGGGTTGTTTGTTTTTATGATATTGAGCTGCATGAGCTGCTTGTATATTTTGGAGATTAATCCTTTAAACAAGATGAAAAGACAACCCTCAGAATGGGAGAAAATATTTGCAAATGAACCATACGATTTTGATTTCTAGAGATTTTCATGTTTTGCTCTTGTAGAGGGATTCTACTTGGGACAACCTGTGAAGAGGCTTAATTAACATCCATTCCAACCCCTTCAAAAGTGGGAAGGCTAAAGGCTGGGTTGCATAGATTCTCTTGTAGTTGAAGTTCTGTTTGATCTTTAATATTTAGAAGGCAAAGTGGATTGAAGTGTTTTGGAGGCTGCTCTTCGCCACTCTGCTGGTGAGCACACAGGAGGATACGTTTGGTTTTTCTACAGCAGTTGTAGCAGAGATGCCATTGTCCGGACCCTGCTTTGGTGCAAATTGTGACAAATATGGAGCATGATGCAGTCAGTAAATACCTGCAGTCAGTAACTACCTGACTCTGTGAGAAGCAGCTGCTCTATTGGAGGCCTAATTCTGCATTGAGGCTTTGGGAGATGGTCCTGGACACTCAGCCCAGGTTTGTTTTATTCAACTTCCCAATTGATCTGGTACAGTAATTAATATTTAGAATGATTCTCCTTGTTGTTGATTAGATGAATTCTGTTTTCTGAAGATGAGCGCTGACACAATACATCTGCCATCATATTTATTCTTTGTTGGTTGGGAGATGGGGTATAAGGAAGACTTAATTCTTATAATATGCTCTTTTGTCCTTTTTGTCTTTTGTACCAATATATACGTTGCCTATTCTAGTAATAATAATAATAAAATCCAAGTTCACAAAACATTTGTAAGTGATGAAAATTTCATTGTAGATTTTGCAGGGAGATGGTTTGGGCTAGTCTTTGCATATCTCCTGATAAAACTTAAGAAAAATCCTCCATAGAGACTTCAGTTCTCCTCCCAAAGTTCTTCTCAACTGTCATTTTCTAAATTTCTTTCCCAGTTCATTTCCCACAGGCCTCTTTTTGCTGTCTGAATCCCTCACTTTCTTCCCCTCTCCACACATATCATGAGATTATTGCAATATTAAATCACTTCAGAATAAACAAACTCAGAGAGAAATGTTTCCTTGGAAAAATAAAAGAAACCATACAGGTGTGCACTGTTTTGAGCAGCTGGTGTTTCCCATTAAAAGGTTTAGAATTCTAAGCAGTAGTTAGAAAGTGTCATTCTTCCCAGATTTGCATAAAAAGACCTAGACTCATTCATCTTGCCCTGTGATTAAAGGAAGCCAAGTAATTAGCTTCCTCAGGATCTGTTCATCTCTGTTATTAAAATATTGTCTTTAAGATTCAAATCCAACCTTGACTTTTTGCTTTGTGATGTCCCGGCGGGGACTGCAAACTGCATTTTCTGCTTCGCTAGCTGGCTCTGTTAGACTCTGTCAATAGGGGCGCTAGAGGGAGCCTGGAGGTTGGCAGAGGGAGAAGAACTTGTTGCTTTCTGCTCGCCTTCTGATTCTGAGTGTCATTCCAGCAATGCTTCTTTACCCTGGCAGCAGCAGTTCATCCCCTTAGTAGCAGCTGAGTCCAGTTTGCAGCTTTTGTAGCACATGTAAAAGCAGTTTCATTGTGTGTCCCCTCAGAGACACCAGCAGGCTGATGCCCCACAGGGGATCGTTCATCTGGTTCACAGTTGTATCTCCAGCTTCTAGAACAATGTTTTATAGAAGGAATCTAATAAATATTTTATAAATGGATACATTTTAAAACTTAGGCTGGAAATATGGTAGATTTCAAATGTCAAAAGAGAGTGTCTTTTCCACCCCTCCAAATCAAGATACTATCTTAGGGACTTTGCATTAATTTTACTAAAGTAGACATTAATTCTTCCATTTTTAGATGAGGAAATTGAGGCTTAAAGGCTTAAGTAAATCAAATACCCAACTTTACTAATCTTATAAACAACAGAATTGGACTTCAAACTCTGGGCCCATCTGAGCCTTAAACCTGGGCTCTTTTCCCTCTGCCCTACAACAATTGTAACATTTTATGGACCAGGGGGGAGAGTCACTGACAAGTATACATGTTCCGACGTTACATATGTATACATTAAGGGTGTGTATCTATGAGGAGCAAAGATTTTAGAAATAGTACTATTATAATTTTCATAAATCTAATGAAAACTCATGGAAATTTGTGATAAAAATGCTTTATAAACTCTGAGAATGACCAGCAGCATACATTCTGGGGAGACAGGAGACTGTGGGTTCTATTTCTGGCTCTGAGGCTAATTAGCTTTATGACCTTGGGTGGCCCCAGGATCTCCTTGTGTTTCACTTCTCTCATCTGCAAGATGAGGGCTGCAGTTGCTGGGACTTCTAATGCTCATACCATCTTAACTTGGCAATTCTATATGTGATATAAAAGTGAACTAGCTTGCACCATGCAGACAGTGGGAATCATCTAAATGTAAGTCAGGTAATAAATAAACAGAAACACAGACCCACTATTCTTCCATTGAAATGTTTATATTACCACCCATGAAAATTTATTCTTATAATTTATGGATTGTGCTCTAGGAAGAATTTGCAAAAACATTAAGTAATGTAACATATTTTTTCCTTTTAAAGTTTGAGTTAGCTACCTTGAAGCTAAAATGATTTCTGAAGGTCTGTGTTGTTTAGAAACTTTATTCTTCACATTGGAAAATTAAATGGAGGACTCGGTTTTCTCTTACTGGCATCATGGAAGGGTCTATTGAGAGTCTTATCCCATTAGGTGAATGAAATAAGGCTTCCTACTTATTTGTTCTTGAATTATTTCTAAAAGGAGGCACTAAAATATCTTGGTTAAATTCTCTTTGCTTTGTGGCTTTGAAATTCAGTTATTTTGGGGGGATGTATCAGAAAGAATTTTTTAAATGACTCAGTTAAACAGAATAGTTGCATCACAAGTTAAATTCACTGAAATGTCTATTAGTTGAGCACATGAGGAACCCCCAACATTCTCACGGATTTATGGATCTCCAAAATTTGTGACCACTGTAGCTTAAGGTAATAAAGATGCCACCTCCTTTCCTCCAAAGGTGCCACTCTCTCTCACCTCCAAGGGAGAGAGTGGAAGAGAGAAGGGCAGAATTTCAGTAGAAAGTGCCCTGGACTGGGGCTTGGTAGTCCTGAGTTACAGTTATCCACTGGCCAGGGCTTTCTTTTCATTTGGGGCAAGTGCACATCTTTCTCTGGGACCCACCTGTAAAGGGAAGAGTGCAGGAAAATATCCTTGAGACTCTTTCTGGTTCTACTAATCTATGATTTTAGAGCTGAATTTTGGGGACATCCATAGTCTAGAGGAGACTGGGTGAAGGGGAGCTGTTTGATGGAGTTGCCTCAGCAGAGGCTGATTTTGAGTAAGGAATACTTGGAACTGAAAAGGCGGAGAGCCCACCACGATGGCATCTTCCCAGTGGCTGTGTTTGGATCCCTACCCACAGACAAGCACGCAGCCCAGGATTACCTTTGGTTGGAGTCCTGTTCCAGATAAGTAAGGCTGTCTGGGGTGATACTAACAGAGACCTAACTGGCTTTTCCAGAGGAGTCAGGAGAGGGCTTTAATCTGGTGCAGGCTATTTGACTAATTGGCATTGTGCAGCTTGTCCTGGGAGCAGCAGAACAAGAGCCAGTTCTCCCAGGAGGAGAAAGTACTATTGGTTCAAGCAGTTATATTTAATAACCCATGACCTCCTGAGACAGATACTGATAAGAGAAAAATGTTATTTATTCTCCCTTCACAATCCAAAGTGTCACATTCTTCTAGGTCAAATTTTTGTCTTTCATTTCCACCTGATTTTAATGCAGATAATTTCTATTTTAGTAACCTCCAAGAATCCTATCTATCAAGGAGAGAAAGAAAAATGGACCAAAGAAAAAAATTCCTTAGGTTAAATATTTTCAAATTACAGTTTAGTTGGCTGTTGATGCAGTAAAACTAGTGTCCAGATAATGGTCTCATTCATTTAGACTTTCAGTCTTGTTGTTTTATTATAGTTAGTCATGTTGAAGAGTCTTGGGACTGGAGGGGACTTTTTAGAGACAATCTAGTCCATGGTGTGCTGGTAAACTGGCTCTCTGAAAACAAAGGTCCAGATTTGTAGCCTTTGCTGATTTCTGTGGTGTGAATACTCACAGTAGCCAGTTTCAGGGTATCAGTGTGATGCCAGTGAATCTGGAGTTGGGAGATGCACAAATTGGCTCTGGTGATCTGGTAAGAGCCAGTTTCAGCACATCCCTGAACATCCTCAATGAGGAGATATTCTAAGGGATGCAGAGATGATGCAGTGTATTAGTGGAGGATATCTATAGGACAGATATGATTTAAGGAGTGGGCAGCTTCTGAGAGGTACAATGAGCCAATGTGAATTTTAGATGATTCTTAAAAAATGAAATTGAAGCATATAAGTGAATATAAATGTCTGATCTTGGGATGAAAAAAAATAGCTTTTTCCTAAACTTAAAAGTGATTTTAAAAAGGGGGAAAAAAGTAATAGAAGAAATTACACGAAAGATGCCAATAGTTTCAATTACATAAAATTTAAAACTTCTTAATGTCAAAAAAAGCATACAACACTAATGGAAAAAGCAATAGTCTGGAAAAGCTCTGTACCTAAATATGAGAGAGAAGTGGTTAATAACCTTTATATGTAAAAAATTCATACAAATCAATTAAAAACACTGACACTATAAAAGTAAATGAGCAGAGGATAGATGAGGACATACTAATGACTAATAAAACCAGATAGCAAGTATATGCAAATTAAAACAATAAACATGTTAAAAATGAGCATACCCAAATCTGGATGGGGTGTGCCAAGCAGTGCTTTCTCATATTGCTAAAAGGTGTGAAAACTGATATAATTTTTTTTTCTGGTAGCAAATTGAAATTTAGACCTTTTGATTTCATAATTCCACTTCTAGGAATTTAGAAGCTAAAAATAAAAAGGATGAATACAAAGGAAAAATTAAAATAGTTTGTGGAATAATAGTTCATAAGTTATGAAACATTCATTTGCAGTAATATTATATAACCATTAAAATATTTCTAGGTTTTTAATGACTTTGCTGTGTAATAGAGCAAAGAACCTCGAGTTGGGTATATGGGATAATCTCAACAATATGAAATATACTATATCACTAATATGTATAAAATTGATAATTAATAAAAACCTGCTATATATAAAGAAAAAGAAATATAGTATATGACAGAGAAAAGAATGGGTGAAGTGTGCCAACAGTGGTTATTATAGGAGGGTGGCATTATGATGTCTGTGTCTCTATTTCTGCTTTGTAAATAACATCATCTATATATCATTTTTCTAGATTCCACATATATGTGTTAATATACAATATTTGTTTTTCTCTTTCTGACTTACTTCACTCTGTATGACACTCTCTAGGTCCATCCACATCTCTACAAATGCCTTTTGGGTAAACTTTGAAAAGACTTTTATAAAGTGTCATTTTCTTTAACATCCCAGCCATTAGACTTTTTGTTTAGTCCTCTGTCACTAAGAGATTTATAACCTATAAGCATAAAATAATATAAAATATGGACAACAGTAATTAAAATTACATGGATGAGAGGATTTCCAAAAATGTTAAAAATGGATACCTTTTTGTCAAATGTCTTTGACATTTTGAAAGAAAGTCTCAAATCTATAGTAAGCTATCACGTGACATCAGCTATTTGCCAAATTGAGCAGCATTTGTATTGTGCTTTACCCTTTAAAATGTATGTACATTCATTGTCTCACTTCTTTGCTAATCTTCACAAAACTCAGGAATCAGGAACTCAGGGTCAGGAATAATTACTGTCATCTCCAGTTTACCACTAGAAAGCCAACTCAGGGCTCATGATTCAAACCTGGATCTTCTCATGAGAAATCCCAAGCACAGTACTGTACGCCAGTTTTTCTACAGTTTTCAAGTAATCCAATAGGGTCCTGACAACAAAACCCAGAAATGTAAAATAAATTTTTGTTACAAGAGTTTTTAGATTTGAAGCTCTATTTTAATTTTGGAGACCATGATACCATCTGGAATTGCTATCCCATTTAAAGCTGAGACAGTGAGTCATGATTCTCTGACCCATATATATTGTTTACTAGTTTTCTTTTCTCTTCTTCCTAAGATTCTCTGTACTAGACAGGAGACATATGGCTGAAACCTTGTGACAGCCAGAGCTGTTGCACTGTACAGCTCCAGGGAGCACAATTCACATCATAATCTATGCAAATGGAATCTTCTGGAATGGTGTAGTGCCCAGTCTGTGTAGCTGTACATGGCTTTGGTGACACTGGCATGAATCTGGCCTTTCACTGTGGTACTCAGTTCAGATAGTGTTAGTCCTGAGGATGGTGACCAACATAGGGGTCTAAATCCTTGCATCCCAAATTTTGCCCCAGTCCTAGGTGATATATGTAGCACAGAGGATACTCCAAGAATACAAATGTTTTGTTATTAACTAAGCTACAACTCTCTTACCCTAACTCAGTGGTTTTCAACCCTGGGCACAGTGGCAATGTCTGGAGATAATTTTGGTTATGACGACTGGGTACCTAGTGCTATTGGTCTCTGGTGGGTGGAGAGTCCAGGGATACTGCTAAGCATCCCAAAGAGCATGGGACAGGCCCCCTCACAACAAAGAATTGGCTCAAAATGTCAAGAAAATGTCAACTTCCTTTTGGTGAGTTGGGCTAGTTCATTTTTGAATCTTAAGGATTTTCTTTGCTCTTTCAGTCAGGGCTTGAATAGAAGAAAGCTAGAAGGTTCCTATCTCCTAAATCCACACCCTCTTGGGAATTTTCTATTTCCCCTTAGAAAGAGAGAAACAAAAGTTCTTTCTGAGGTGAAATCTTCTGAGCCATTTACCCAATGTCCTTTCTTTCCTATAAGTTTTGGTGCAGCCAGTGGTGTGAAATATTTCTTAGAGCAGGACATGCATGGTTGGAATCCCCCAGAGGGCATGGGCCTTGAGCACCCCTGAGAGTTCTCACTACTGCATCCCTGAACCCCTACAAGTGGAGAAGAAAGAACGTGTACCTCTAAGGGAATGAGGGTCCTAGCCTGAAGCAGGCCACTGACATATCTTTGAATTCTCTCATTTTATCTTAAAAATGCATAGGAATTTTTTCTACTCTGAATGTCTATATTAATTTTATATAACTTAAAAAAATTATACTTCATTTTGTTTCTCCAAGTCTTCAAATAAAATTTAAGCTCCATGAACTTGTACGTGTTTACCCTGCTGCTTTGCTTACAGGGCCATGTAGAGTTTCTCTCCATTGGCCCTCTTCAGGGAACTAGGAGGAACCTACCCCCTTTCTACATTAAGGAGAGAACGCCTGATTACTTTGGGTTGGGCCAGGGTTAGAAATGCTGAACTGTGCTGTGGTGTTCAGCTGCACCTGAATCAAAAGGAATGGTCCATCATGGTACCCAAACTCTTAGGAGGGGAGTGTTGAACACACCAGTGGATGCATCATGAGTGACAAAGGGGCTCTTTTTTTTTTTTTTTTTTGGCCACACTGCATGGCTTGTGGGATTTTAGTTCCCCTACCAGGGATCAAAACAGGGCCCTCGGCAGTGAAAGTGTGGAGTCCTAACCACTGGACCACCAGGGAATTTTCTGAATGCTCCTCAAAAGAAGAGGGATGAAGGGAAGACAGCTGTAGTCTTGGGACTCGAGGTATAGCAAGAGTTTAACAGTGTTTCAGCCAGAAAGCTAGGACTGTGCCTTGCTGGATAAGATACCAGACCAGTTTCTGTGGAGAATTCCAGGGAGAGATGCCAGAAGACTGGCCTTTGGAGGGAGGCCCGTGCCCTCAGTTGTCCGTCAGCCCCCTGAGGGATATGGCAAAGTTGGTCAAATGGCTTAAGCAGCAATGACTCTGGTGGCTCCACTGGGACCCTGGCCAGATGGCCTTGAACTGACAGCACAACGAGTAATGTGGCCTGTGCTGGCTGTTATCAGGTAATGAAACCCAAAGATTTGTATGGGTGGGGCAGCTCAGAGAAGGTGTTCATGAAGAAACATACTAAGGAAGTATCACGAGGATGAAATATCTCAGAGACAGACTATGGGTGGGTTATGGGTTATGGAGAACTTTTAAGACTCCACCTGCAGGAGGTGTGCATGTTTAAGGCCCAAATCCACTGGGTTGGTTTCGAGCAAATCACTGGGCAGAAGTGCAACAATATTCATGTCACTTTGAAGAATAAAACTTTTTCAGCCTAAAAGTTTTCTGATTAGTAGTGAGATTAGGGGAATTTTTTCGTTAGGCAGTAGAGAAGGGACAGTGGGACATGTTATAATGGCCTGGACCTGCCGGTGCAGGTGAGAGGCACTGGGGTGGGATTCTCTTGATTGCCTTCCAGCTGCAGGATTGGCCTGAGGATCCGGACAAGCCTCCCTCTTGTCACAGTTAATGGTGTGTGTGTGGTGGGCGGGGAGTAAGGGGAAGCCAGGGCAACGAAGAACTACAAGAAGAGTGTAGGCGATCGGAATAGGCCACCCCAAAATATCTCCATTTGGCATAAGGATTACTTTGAGCTGAAGACAACTGAGAAACAGCAGATGCCAAAAGAAGTTCTCTGCCCTCCCCCACTTTTTGCCTAAAATCAGACATAGACTCTTGTTTTGTATTGAAGTATAGTTAGTTTCAGGTGTACAGCAAAGTGATTCAGCTATATATATATTCTTTACAGATTATTTCCATTATAGTTTATTACAAGATATTGAATATAGTTCCCTGTGCTCTACAGTAGGTCTTTGTTGGTTATCTATTTTATTTTTTTATGAGTTTTTGCATTTCTATTGCCTATTTTATATTTCTATTTAAATGTGAGAAAGTTAGCTGTTTGATTCCATTTATACATATTCCAAAACAGGTAACAATAAGGTTATCTATTTTATACACAGTAGTATGTATCTGTTAATCCCAAATTCCTAATTTATCCCTCCCCCTCCTTTCCCCTTTAGTAACCATAAGTTTGTTTTCTATGTCTGTGCGTCTATTTC
Organism: Grampus griseus; assembly: GCF_964374135.1. NCBI lineage: Eukaryota > Metazoa > Chordata > Mammalia > Artiodactyla > Delphinidae > Grampus > Grampus griseus. The sequence goes on from NC_138998.1 coordinate 35,706,260, forward strand.
TGTATGTAAATAAGTTCATTTTTTAAATTCCACATATAAGTGATATCACATGATATTTGTCTTTCTCTGTCTGACTTTACTTAGTATGATAATCTCTAGGTCCATCCATGTTGCTGCCTATGGCATTATTTCATTCTTTTTTATGGCTGGGTAATGTTCCAGTATATATATATATATATATATATATATATATATATATATATATATATATATACCACATCTTTTTTTTTTTTTTTGCAGTACACGGGCCTCTCACTGTTGTGGCCTCTCCCGTTGCGGAGCACAGGCTCCGGACGCGCAGGCTCAGTGGCCATGGCTCAGGGGCCCAGTCGCTCCGCGGCATGTGAGATCTTCCTGGACCGGGGCACGAACCCGTGTCCCCTGCATCGGCAGGCGGACTCTCAACCACTGCGCCACCAGGGAAGCCCCTATACCACATCTTTATTCATTCATCTGTCAGTGGACAATTAGGACTTTTTAGTGATGGCCATTCTGACTGGTGTGAGGTGATGCCTCATTGTAGTTGTTGTTTTTTTTTTTAATAAATCTATCTATCTATCTATCTATTTATTTATGGCTGCATTGTGTCTTTGCATGCAGGCTTTCTGTAGTTGTGGTGAGCAGGGGCTACTTCGTTGTGGTGCGCTGGCTTCTCATTGCGGTGCCTTGTCTTGTTGCGGAGCACGGGCTCTAGGTGCGCGGGCTTCAGTAGCTGTGGCGCAGGGGCTTAGTTGCTCTGTGGCATGTGGAATCTTCCCAAACCAGGGATCGAACCTGTGCCCCCTGCATTGACAGATGGATTCTTAACCACTGTTACACCAGGGAAGTCCCCTCATTGCAGTTTTGATTTGCAATTCTCTGATAATTAGTGATGTTGAACATCTTTTCATGTGCCTTTTGGCCATCTGTATGTCTTCTTTGGAGAAATGTCTGTTTAGGTCTTCTGCCTGTTTTTTGATTGGGTTGTTTGCTTTTTTATTGTTGAGTTGTATGAGCTGTTTGTATATTTTGGAAATTAATCCCTTGTCGATTGCATCATTTACAAATATTTTCTGCCATTCTGTAGGTGGTCTTTTCGTTTTGTTTATGGTTTCCTTAGATGTGCAAAAGCTTGTAAGTGTGATTAGGTCCCATTTGTTTATTTTTGCTTTTATTTCTATTGTTAAGACATTGACTCTTAATCACTGGAGACAACTCTGGACTCTTAACAGCCACTGAAAAGAATCTACCTAACAAATCTTACTAAATTAACCCTTATCTTTCATTAGTTTTCCTCCACGTCTTATTTTCCCAAAATTTTCCATCCCTAAAAGCCTAAACCACTTTTCCTTTGTCTTGTTGCTTCTTCTACAGATTCGTTGTTTTCTGTTGAGGTGCTATTTAAGTCTAAGTTCTAACTGTCTCTTTGAGTTACTCACTTCCCTGCATGTATGTGTACTGCATGTGTTAATAAACTTGTTTTAATCTTGTTAATCTGTCTTTTGACAGTTTAATTATCAGGGTCCCCGGCCACTGAACCTAGGAGCATAGAGGGAAAAAATTTCTTCCCCGACAAGAGGAAACCGCAGGATGCATCTAGACTTGAGCTCAGATCATGGAGGATGAGACTGACAGCCCTAAAGAGGCAGGCAGGCCAAATGTTGGCTGCTCACCTGGCATGGTGGAGAGTCTAGAACCTCTCAGCCTCTTAGCTGAGATCCTTAATGTAGAAAAGATGTACAGATGCCAGGGGGTGGTCAGGAAATGAGCTTGGAGCCCCAGGCTGGCTCCCTATGGCACCAGTCTCCCCTCCTGTGGACACTCCAGACTCTCCCCACACAGGGCTGCTCAGCATTTCTGCCCTTCTTCTCCATACCTTCCTCCTCTCACCTCATCTCCAGATCAGCAGGGTAGTAGTAGGTTGTGTCAGTCAGCATTAACCAGGAAAACAGAATCCGCATCTGGTACAGAGGGAATTTAGTATGGTGAAGTGGTTTTTGGAAGAGCTGTATGGCCAAACTGGAGACAGTGAGGCAGCCCAGAAATTAGCAATAGCAAGAAGCTCAGGTGATAAATGGAGAAAGTCATGTAGCCCAGGAGGCACAGCTACCTGATGGGAGCTAGAAATGAGGTTGGGGCTTGCTCGGTAGCACCGAGGAAGACAGAGGGTGGAGTTTTCTTGACAGGAGCTGGAATCCTGGAGATGAGAAAAATGCTGCTGGAGACATTGCCCAAAGCAGAGAGTGGGGGGTGAGCTTTCTGGCTTCCCCTTCCTTCTGTCCCAATATCTTCCCTTCACCCCACCTGCAGCCCCAGGCTCAAATAGGCTGAACCCAGATGCAAGTCAGTAGGAAGTGAGCCTAAGAAATGTGGTTTGCAGGTGTCAGCCTCTTGCAACACAGAGCAAAGCAGGGGAAGTATGGGGGGAATGGAAGCAAAAGCAAATGGAGAGCTAATCAGCACACGGATGAAGATGTCAGGACAGAGGGAGGGTTCTAGGATCCTATAGTTTATTTTAGTCTATGCATAGACTCTTACCAGACCTTATAGGACTAGCTTCTGTACTCTAAGCACCCCTGGATCTCGAATGCCTAAAGGAAGTTGTGGGGATCTCTGGGCTCTTAGACCCAGCCAAGGTGGTGAGCACAGAAGTATGTGGTCTGGTCTGAGTATGTGTCCTAAGGAGGACAATTCTCAGCATCTCCATTCTGCATACAGAACCCATGAGCTGGCATGTGCATCACGGAGAGGCACTCTGACAAGCTCTAGCTAACAGAGGCTCAGTGGGATGGGCCTGAGGAATGAGTTAACTTCAGTGATTTCCCTGGGCCTGTGGAATGGAAGGCAAACTAAAATTGGAAGCTTCCAGCAGGAGTGAGGGGTGCAGCTTGTGGAAAAGAGATACAGTTTGTGGAAAGCAGAGCAGCACTGGGTAGAGTTATAGCACTCTGTGCCTTTTGAGGTGTTTTAAAGGAAATCAACGATATAAGGAGTCTATTACAAACCTCATAATGGCATTTCAGGGTCTGGAGTGAAACAGGAGGGGAGAATTTTGAATTTTGACTCTGCTGTTTACCAGCTCTGTGACCTCAACAAAGTTATCTAGTCTCCCACAGACTCAGTCTTCCCTCTATAAAATGAGGATAATTGTAATGCCTCGTAAGATTGTTGAGATGATAAATATAAAACGATTTTCTCTATGCTTGGTATATAGTAAGCACGCAATAAACATTGTAAAGTTTTACTGAGTGCTCACTGCATGCCCAACAATAATTTTTGTGTTGTTTATAACAATACTTAGAATAATAATTATTATTGTGGGGGTTGTTATACATATTAGCCCATGACTAGAGTGGGACTTCTAGAATGGATCTACCATAATCTGCTATCTTAAGATTCCCTCAGGAGATAAAAATGGGGGTCAAGCCCTCCCCAATGTCCAGGATATAGCAAAGGAGGACACCTGTCTTTGAATGTCAGTCTATAGGTGAGCTACAAAGATGTGAATTGTATAAATCCTCACACTGCAGCAGCTGTGTTTAGGGAGAGATGTTTTAAACACATGGTGTTGTCCCAGCTGCCATATAAGCTCTCTAAGGCCCTTTTGCCATCAGCCTATGCCGTGAACCTCTATCTAGAAACTGGTGTTGGACATAGCTGAGAGGTCCAATATTATGATAGGATCTTGCCCAGCAAGGTGGTCAGTCTGGTATATTGCAAAGAGCAGGGAATTTGGGTCAAAGGATCTGGATTCCAAACCTGGCTGAACGGGATCTTAGGCTTAATAGACTCTGAGCCTTAGTTTGTCCATTTGTAAAATAGTGATAATATAATCTGTACTCTTCTTAACCACAGAGTTTTTGTGAAAGTTTTTGGAAATGATAAACATTTACATGTGCTGATATTATCATTTTGATATTATTATTACTGCTCTCAGGCACAATAGAAAGTCTTCTTTATCTATATAAATATAGAAAAATAATAAATGTACTAAAGGGATGAGAGGAGATGTTTTGTTCAGAAACCTAGAGAGATCTGATTTAGCGAAGAAGCTTTTGCCTACAGAAAGACAAGTACTGCATGATATCACTTACATGTGGAATCTAAAAAAGTCAAACTGATAGAAGCAGAAACTAGAATGGTGGTTACCAGGGGATGGGGGTGCATAGGGACAATATTGGTCAAAGGGTTTAAAGGTTCAGTTATGCAGGGTGAATACGTTCAGGGGATCTCATGTACAACATGGTGACTATAGTTAACAGTATCCTACTGTATACTTGAAATGTGCTATGAGAGTAGATCTTAAATTGTCGTCACATACACACATACATGGTAACTATGTGAGGTGATAGATTTGTTAATTAACTTGAGTGTGGCAATCATTTCACAATGTATATGTATATCAAAACATCACATTGTATATCCTAAATGTATACAATTTTTCTTTGTCAATTATACCTCAATAGAGCTGGAAATAAAATTTAAAAAAGGAAGCACAGAAGAACATTGGAGTCTATGTAATTGTGCCCTTCACCCCACAGTGAGGTACCACCCCTCTGTCCTCCTATGGTTGTGTCAGTTAAGAAGTAGCTTCCAAAAAAAAGGCAGTTTCTGAATCACATGCAACTGCCCAGCACTGCAGACTTTCTAGGATGTATTTCATAATGACTCTTAAGACAATTTTCTGAATCATTTGGGAGTAATGCTTCTCAGATCTTCATTCTGACATCTCAGTTAGAGACGGACACTTTGATGACATATGTTGGATGAGCCCACTGCTCTCATTTAAGAAAACTGCCTCTATTTGAATCCAGATGACTAGATTCCTTTTCCCCAAACATCTGCTTGGCTTATGTAAAGGGAGCTGGATGGTGTTCACAATCAGAGCTTAAAAATCTGTATGGGTCTGTCTGTAGGTTTCTCTCTTTCCAGAAAAGTTAAAGACGAAATGAATTCAGATTTATGTTAAGTTTTGAATTAGTCTGTCCTCATTATAGTATTGGGTAAGTCATTTGCTCAAAGGGTATCAAAGTAAAATGGCTTTCCAACGGAATACCAAGCAATTACTTCTCTGTAAACTTTCCCACAGTCCTTACATACGGACAGGCTCTTCTGTTCGATCACCCATCTCTCTTCTAGATACTCAGGATACAGGCTAGTCTTACATCCTTTGATTAATAATACGCCCTTTGAGGTTTGTGATTATACAGAATGATGTTTCATTGTACCAAGTTTTCAGCCTGAAGTGGAGACCATGGAGACAATGAGAAGTCACGTCAACATTCAATTCAGTTCTTTTTCACTAAAATCCAGTTTGGAATGAACCAAAAGAGCTCATCTGAAATTATAAATGACTATGAATACATTAAAGGGATAAAACAAGACAGCTCTTTGGAAAAGAGCAAAGGATAAATTAGTCAAGAATTACACTAAACTATCAACGAAGAGATTTTTAAAATATTATACTTCACATTTTCTTTGCTCTTTTTTTCAGGTTTTGTGATCCTTTAATGTCTTTTCAGCTTTAGATACTCAGGATTAAAATAATTACTTTCTATATAGTTTCTTCTGTTTCCTTGGTAGATCTTTCTTCAGAGACTCAGTTCAGTCATTCTCCAAACTTAGTTTTCTGTTAAGTGTGGCCTCTGAAATCTAATACTGGTCTAGGAAATCGGAAGCTTATAAGAATTGTGTCAGGGGCTTCCCTGGTGGCGCAGTGGTTGAGAGTCCGCCTGCCGATGCAGGGGACGCGGGTTCGTGCCCCGGTCTGGGAGGATCCCACATGCCGTGGAGCGGCTGGGCCCGTGAGCCGTGGTCGCTGGGCCTGCGCATCCGGAGCCTGCGCTCCGCAACGGGAGAGGCCACAGCAATGAGAGGCCCACGTACCGCAAAAAAAAAAAAAAAAAAAAAGAATTGTGTCAACTTCACATACACATACACTCTTATTTTTTCTTTCTTTTTTTTAAAAGTCTTTCCTCTGAAAAGAATCCACATCAAGTTTCAAAGAGTGGACAGTGGCTGTTGCCCCACTGATAGAGCACAACTCACGTCCAGCTCACTCATGACCTTCCTTCTGCATTTCCAAATTCCTCCTTCTCTTTTTCTAGACCTGTCCAAGCCATCACTGTCTGCCCCATGTCTTAGACTTCAAACCTGATAGTTGGAAACATTGGATTCTGCTTTCCCCTCTTTCCATCTAATCCAGTTAGCCACCAAGCCCAATTCCGCCGATGAAATATTTTTCTAAACAATTGTGTTCAAGTCACTCTTCTGAACCAGAAAGATTCAGTGCTCCATATTGTTTATAGAATAAAGATCAAATTCCTCAATCTGGTGCTGTAGAATCTCCATGTCTTCATCCCAACCTACCTTTGGCCTTATGTCTAAATTACCCATGTGTTTATTTTATGCTTCTGGGGAACCAAGTTTATAAAGGTTTCCTGATTTATTCTGGTTCTAAATCATACAAATTTCTACCATTATTTTACATTAATTTAAAAAGTTATATAGTAACATATGGTGATTTTAGAAACCATAGAAAATACAAATGAGCAAAATTTTTAAAAATCTATAATTCAAACTCAGAGATGATTACTGCCAACATTTTGCTGTATTTTCTTTCAGACTTTTTTCCATACATATTTTATACATATGTAAATTTATAAAACTGAATTTTACTATACATATACTGTAATCTAACTGTTTCAATAATTATATTTCTGAACATAATTACATGTTTACATTTCCATATCTTGGCTATCAAATGTATGGATGTTTAATTATTTATCTGATCTCTTATTTTAAGCATGTAGGTTGTTTTCAATTTTTTTCACAATTAAATTTTTTTTTCCTACAAACTTTATTGTAGCAAACATTTTGTACAAATTCTTAGTTAATTTCTTGGGGTTAATTCCTACAAGTGAAATTGGTTCTTGAACATCTTTAATGTTTTCTTTTTTGTTTTTTTTTTTTTTTTGCTGTACGCGGGCCTCTCACTGTTGTGGCCTCTCCCGTTGCGGAGCACAGGCTCCGGACGCGCAGGCTCAGCAGCCATGGCTCACGGGCCTAGCCACTCCGCGGCATGTGGAATCTTCCCGGACCGGGGCACAAACCCGTGTCCCGTGCATCGGCAGGCGGACTCTCAACCACTGCGCCACCAGGGAAGCCCTTTAATGTTTTCTTATCACTCACTTTCTAACTTGTAATAATTTTGATATTTCTGTTTTGGATCGAATTCAACTTCTTTCCATTTTTATTAATGTTTGAAGATTAAACTCAGAACTGTTAATCTAAGAAAAGATCAGACCACTGTATAGCATAGGGAACGCTGCTTCACTTCACTGTACAGTAGAAACTAACAAAACATTATAAAACAACTATATCTAAGCTCATGAGGACCTATTGTTAGAGTTTCAGGAAACTTGCAGTATAGTTGATACCACTCGGAATAGCTTGAATTCTGCCGTGGTGGGAATATTTACACTACAGAAACCAGCAAATGCTACAAATCAAGTCCCCTTCCCCAAGCCAGTTGTTAAACATTTACCAGCACACGAATGGATGTGTTTAACTCCATACACCAGGGTGGGAAGTGGCAGCGAGTAGAAGTGAGAGGTAGGCATGTTAAATGGTCATTGGATGAGCCAGGCAGCAGCATGTACCAAGCTTACCATCTGATGGGAGAGTTAGATGCAACATATGGAAACGTTTATTAGTCTTTTTATTTAGAAAGACTAAAGTTAACCTTTAGCTAAGGTTATTCCCTGCTATAAACAAGTATGGATCAAAATTAGGTGTGTTCTACTGGGTATGTTAGTTATATTCTTAAATTCCCAATATATTGGTTTTTACTGTACTGTAGTGAGATCAAATTTGATATTTTGAGCAGTAAACTGTTTAAAGCTCTTTTAATACCAGTGACTGCAGGAAATCAGAGCTGGGGAGGACCTCTCGAGATCGTCTAGGACAGCGCCTTCATCAACCAAAGGGAACCTGAGGCTCCCTTTGGTTGATGAAGGGAATGTGCTTTGTTCCAGACCCCAAAGCCAGGGAGTGGAGCGGTCCTCCTGGAACCCAGGTGTCCTGACAGTCCAGTATTCATTCCAACACCTGAGGGTTTACGACCCACCTTTCTGCTTCCTGCTCCTTCCCTCTTCTCTGTACATGCTCACGCTGGTATCCCTTTTACCAGCTTTGGTGGTGCTAGGAAGTTTTGCTGCTATCTGCCATCTGTCTCCCAGGAAACCTACTTTAAACTGCTTTGTTTTAGATTTTAGAGAATAGAGCCTTGTTTTTTGTTTTTGTTTTTGTTTTTGCGGTACATGGGCCTCTCACTGCTGTGGCCTCTCCCGCTGCGGAGCACAGGCTCCGGACGCACAGGCTCAGTGGCCATGGCTCACGGGTCCAGCTGCTCCGCGGCATGTGGGATCCTCCCGGACCGGGGCACGAACCCGCGTCCCCTGCATCAGCAGGCGGACTCTCAACCACTGCGCCACCAGGGAAGCCCTGTTTTTGTTTTTTTAATGAGAGAAGCTTAAAGAATTTGATCTCTGCTACAGTACAGTACAAATTAATATTTGAAATTTAAGAATATGCCTAATATACCTAATTGGAACATACCTAATTTCGACCAAAAAAAAAAAAAAAAAGAAAAGATCAGATCAGAGCTAAGGATAAGGTAGAGATGACATTTTGGCAGTTCATTTTACAGTTCATAGCGCTTATTAACTCCAACCAGAATTACATGTGCTGTTAATATAAAACTTACTCGCAACATGGTTTATGTTTGGTTGGCCCCCATCCTCTCATCTCTGAGTGAATCAGCTAAGTCACTTCCCACAGTGCTGTTGATCTAGTTTAAACTTTGTTACTGTGATATAAACTTTGTAAGTTTAGGTTTGCCTGGCTAGCTGCCAGAGACTGTTTTTTTTCTTAAGGGCAGTTGGTCTGTTATTCAGGTAATCCACCACTGAATGGATGTTCATTTTATTCTCTTAATTGAAAAAAGCATTTATTGAGCCCTATTGTGAAGATGACTCTGCTAGCTCTGGGGCACAGTGACAAATAGGACAGGCTCTCCCAAGATGCTTAATTTAAAGTCTAGTAGGGGAGGCTGACATGCAAATACCTAGATTCTTTCTCTGTGTCATGTGCAGCAATAGAAGCACATGCAAGGTAACAGAGATAGTAACTCTTTAGGGAGGGGTCAGGGAAGGCAGCCTAGAACAGGGGACAGCTGAGATGCCTTTTTGAGGATAAACAGGAGTTTCTTTTTTCGTTGTGTAGTGAGATGGGTAGCGAAGAGAGGGAAGAGGGAGAGCAGTATTTTTAAACACAAAGGAGACTAAAACAATATGGTGTACTTAGGAAACAATATGCAGTCTGTATTATCGGGAAAAATGCTGTGGAGAGAGGAAAGAGTGTGTGACAAGGTTTAGAGGAGGCCAGTGGCCAGGTCGTGAATGGCTTTGTGCTATCGTGAGCTTGGACTTGACTCTGGAAGCATTGGTGACTTGATGAGATTGTTGTTTTAGAAAGATGTATTAGATAGCAACACAGTGCCTGGATTTCAGATGAGAGGTACTGGAAAACAAGAAGACTAGCTAGGAGATAATAATAATTACCCACGAAAGAAATGAATGGAGTTGGGGACAGGAGAGTGATGATGGTAGAAAAGTACAGATGCCCAGGGTACTGGACCAGGGCAGGGACCTAGAGGGCTTGAATGGGCACAACACTGAGACAGGACTTGAAAAAAAAAAAGAAACAGGGCAGGGCAGTTGAATGATTTACGAGCATCCAGGGGGACAAAATTAAGAGCCAGTGATTCTAAAAGAGAGAGGACAAGGTGGAGTAGAGAGCAGAAGCCACATGAGATACAACAGACTGGGCTCTGGGAATGCCAGGGAATACCCAGAGAATAAAATCCATGAATTTTCTAAGTAGGACAAACAAAAAAGCATCAACAGGGATATCCATAAATAGACTACAAAGTAAAATTTTCCTCCAACCTGAAAATCTGTAAAATACCAGCAAAAGAGAAGTCCTTGGAAAAAAATGCTGAGTTGATTCCATGGTAATCTTCATCTGGATGTGGAAATCTCATTTAGAATAAAATTCCCTGGGCAAATCTAATAGAACACTTCCCCTATTTTACTGGCTTCTTTATATCTCTGGTAGGGAGAAATTTTGTACACTTGCTTATAACCTTTACTGGATAAAGAGGCAAAAATATGTCATTTATAGATGCTGAAAACCATCCCTCTAAGTGCTAACATTTGCCAGTTACCCTCTACTTTTCCATGGGTATCATTCACTTCCTTTGGTTTGCACTGTGTTCTAGTTATGTAACGCTGTGTAAACAAACCAGTTCAAAAGTTAGTGGCTTAAAACAACAATATTTTGCTTATGAACCTGTAACTTAGCAAGGTCTTGGCTGGGGCAGCTTGACTCTGATCCATTTGATGTAAGCGTTGGCAGAGGCATGGAAAGCTCCCCACTGGCATATCTAGTGGAAGACTCAAACAGATGGGGTATGGAACAACTGGAGCTCCGTGGCCATCTCTCACTGTTTCTATGTAATCTCTCTAGTACGGTGGCTTCAAGGTAGCCAGACATTCTTTGTATGTTGGTAGAGGGCTCCCAAGGCATGGAGAGAGGAAGAGAGAGAGAGAGTGTGAGAGCAAGAGCCAGGGGGGAGCCATAACGCCTTTTCTAACCTCCCTTAGAAGACAGCAAGTATCTCTTTTGCTATATTAAAGTTATTAGAAATGAGTCACTAATGCCAGCCCATATACAGGGGAAGGGAATTAGATTCCACTTTCGGTAGGAGTGACAAATAATTTGTTTTAAACCAAAGCAGTCCAAATGAGGGATAGTTTGCAGGAAAGGAGAGCATACCTACCATTGTAGCCATAGTTTGGTTGTAGACCCTTTATTTTAGAGACCCTTACCAGAGACTTTTTTTTTTTTTTTTTTAATGCCTGGAAGATTTTTGTTGTTGTTGTTGTTGGGGGTAGAAGTTTATTAATTAATTAATTTTTGCTGTGTTGGGTCTTCATTTCTGTGCGAGGGCTTTCTCTAGTTGTGGCAAGTGGGGACCACTGTTCATCGTGGTGCGCGGGCCTCTCACTATCGCGGCCTCTCTTGTGGCAGAGCACAGGCTCCAGACGCGCAGGCTCAGTAGTTGTGGCTCACGGGCCTAGTTGCTCCGCGGCATGTGGGATCCTCCCAGACCAGGGCTCGAACCCGTGTCCCCTGCATTAACAGGCAGATTCTTAACCACTGTGCCACCAAGGAAGCCCCCAGAGACATTTTTGACTCCTCCCAAACCCTGCTTGGGTTCCACCTGACCTAACCTTCCCAACTTCAGGCTTCCATAACTTCTGATGGCCCCAAAACAACATGGTATAGTGGAAAGAGCAGGTATTCAGAGTCAGAAAGGCCTGATTAGTACTCTCCTGGTCTCAGGTGTGCTACTGACTTGCTGTGATTGCCCTGTGACTCAGACAAGCTTCTCACGGGGGTTGGGTGGGGGGTTTGGTCAGACCACAGTTGATATGCTTTTTCCTTTAGTTAGAAACAACCACAGAATTTATGTATGGAGCAATTAGCAAGTTTTCCTGAGCTCTTCTTACATGAAAAATGTTTGCTGGGCTCTGTGGAAGCACCAAAGACTGGCCCAGGAGCAGTAGAGTCTGGTTCTAATCAACAAGTGGGAGCAGGCTGTGCAGACAGAAACCAACAGCATTATCGTACTTAGACCCGGGGCAAGTGAAGCTCCCTGTGCCATCCACTGCTCCTCTCCTCTGGCCCCCATAGACTGCAGGGCTCCTATGCTTTGAAATACCTTCCTCAAATTTTTCTAAGTGCCTCTCCAGTGTTAGTTCCAGCTAGGGCCCTTAATGCCATCTGAGCAAAGGTGCTCTGACTCTGTACCAGGTCCAGCATAGGCCCTGGTCTCCCTTTCTCTCCTTCAGGGTGCTCTCTGACTCTTCACCTCTGTGTGTAGGGTTGACCAGATGTCCAGGAACTTCAGGACTCATGATTATAGGGTTGTTCCAGGACTCTGTGGCAGGGTCCAGGTTCTAGAAAAGCATCCTGGCAAGCAGATAGCTTCTCTTGGCTAGCAGAACATTTCTCTTGTAGGTGAGTTATCAGAATGGTGCTGACATGCTGATTCTGAGGCCTGAGAATGTGAATTTCTAACAAGTTTCCAGATGATGTTGTTGACGCTTCTGGTCATAAACCACTGCACTAGCAAGAAACTGTGCCTTCTGAGTGAACTGTGTTCTATTCTTTTTAGTCCTTTGAGAACTTTTGTTCTTACATCCTGTGGTATTGGTAAAATGCCTAGCTCAAGAGCAATACAGGTCTAAATTTCCTCATTCCAATACTAGATACACACAAGGAAACTGACTCAGGCATTGCCCTGTGAAACGACCTCTGTAAATGCCTTTCCTGGCTGACCTGCACTGTTGGTCAATGCTCAGTCAGAGCAATGGGTTTCTCATCTGTGTGGCTCACACAAACATGATACGTGATAGGCCAAGTACTTGGCTTGAGGACCAGAAGGGTGACTCTGCAGCTCTAGGACTATCTGATTCTTACTGTGGTTAAATGCCATGGGGGTGGGTATGAGTGTGCCTTCTTTTACATATTTTCTCAAATTTTTGGTGAAAATAGGGTTTTAAAAAATCGAATCAATATTTGCTGGAGGAAGTAGCTCTTCAAAGGAAAATGATAATGGATATTTGAAAGGCAGCACTGCTTTGGGAGTTTGGATTTTAAAGAAGGGGCTGAGTTTGTGGCCAGGGTTTCTGAAGTAAAAGAGACTAAAGTCACCCAAAGGGGACCAGCAGGCCAAATGATCCCTGAAGGGTTTTGGGACTTTGCAAAGACATCTCTAGTCCCTGTGACTGAAAACAGCAGGGGATCTTCAACAGTCAACATTTACTAAATAACAGGTGAGGACCAGGTCCACCCCAAGATGTGGGTTCAGATAATGTGGAGGCCTCCTGGGGCTCAAGTACAGTTGCCGCACATATAAGGCACTAAGGAGCATTGCTGAGCAGGGTGGGAACTGAGAGGTGTCAACGAGGTGGTGATGCAGAAACCAGGGGAGGGAGGTGTGTGTGTGGGAAAGCGGAATGCAGTAAGGATTCCCATACGTCATCTTAGTTGTCATTCTATTTACTTAAGGAGGGATTATTATTCCTCTTTTCTAGGACTCAGGGGTTTGCTCCAGATCCTACAGCTAAAGTATCGCAGCCAGGATTTCAATCGTCTTCACATACATGGTGTATGTAGAAACGGATCTCTAGAATGGGTGATCTGTGTCAAATCATCACTCAACCATCTACTGGCTAGTTAGCTCTTATAGAAAATAGGGTTGTTTACATAAACCAGGCTTATCAAGAGGAAGAGAGAGACAAGAGATGTAAAGTGCCTACCTAGCCTGGTGTTGGACACAAAGTAGATGCTAGAAAGCTTGGCTTCCTTTCCTTCCCTTCTCTTCTCTGCCGAGGAGCCTAAGGACAGGGACTCACTCTGATTCACCAAGAGGCACAAAACACAGGTTTTTTCTCAAGCAAGTTACTTAACCTTTTCAGGCCTCAATTTCCTCATTTACAAAATGGAGATAATAGTGCTTCCTACTTTATAGAGTTGTTGGGGCATTTAAATGGGAAAATGCTTGTCAAGGTCTTAGCGTAATGCACAGCATGTGATTAGTACTCAGTAAATGTTAACTGTACATAATAATAATAAAAATGTGAAGATTTAAGAACCTAGGGTCGTCAGAGCCAGAGGAACAGTAAGCCCTATACCTGTAGATTTGTACCCTGTGCCTGGCATGCCCTTCAATGCCGAGTTAGGGCAGGCCCAGGCCCAAGAGAAGGCCTAGAGGCCCCAGGAGGAATTCGGGACTCTTCTGAGTCATCCTATTTTATTTACTGTGCATGCTATGCAGCTCTTGCCAAGGAGATGGCAGGATTTTCTTTCAAATAAAACTGAATTTTGCACAGTTCTAAGAAGAAGGATTTTTTTCCCCCTGTGTTGCTAAACTAAGCTTCCTAAGGGCTTCTCGCTGGAATGAAGAGAATCAAATGCTTGACTTTTCGATAACAGCCTCTGGTTTAATAATTAGACATTCCAGGAATAACTGCTTTGGCAGAAGTCAGCTACATTTTTTGACAGTGAAAGCGTCTTCTATTTTCTCCCTTCTTTCTATCCCATCATAATAATGGAAGAAGCTATTTGGAAGCCTGGTGTTTTTGTAACACATTTCACTGTTTAAGGACATCATGTATGCTAAGATTTTCCCCAAAGGTCACAACTAGAAATATTTTATGGTGGAGAGATCATGGAAAAGGCCAACTTCCTGTGTATGCCAGCGAGTAGTATCAATCTGAGAAGTTTTCAACTTAAAGCTATATTATAACTCCTCAAAATTTCATTCTATCTTTGCAATAGGGGGCTGGCGCTGTGGAGTTTAAAGACTGGGAAGCTTTGGGGCAGAGAGACCAAAGCATGGATTCCAGCCCAGCCATTAACTTGTCCCTGGCAAGTTATTGAAAATCTGTAACCCTCAGTGTCCTCATCTGGAAAATGCTGGTGATAAACCAATGTTGCAGGATGGTTTGAAGGACGAGGGAATGTATATAAAGCCCACAGTGTGGCATGTGGTTAGCACTCACTCAGTACATTTCAATAAATACTGGATCTTTTCACTTACCTCCTCCACTGCTTTATAATTAGGTAATCATAGGCAAGTCTCTTAGGCCCCCCTGGTATCAGTTTACTCATCTGTAAAATTAAGGGGCTTGGCCAGGGACCAGAAGAATCTATGATTCTGTGATTCTTGATGATGTTATCACTCACTCACAAGCTGCTCCAACACTGAATTGAATGAGCTCCAAGGTGAAAGGTGGAATGACCACAGGGGGCTGGATGGCCTGTGTGGCCAAGGTGGACCCTGGAAGACCTAGGTTTACAATTCAACGGGAAGAGATCCTCTCTCCCTCCGTGTCCACATACCAAATCCTGTGGAAGGGCTCTGATTGGATTTTGTTCATTATAGCTTGTAAATGACATACCACAGTGCTCAAAATACAAAGGCCTGGATGATGTGGCCACCAATATGATGTAGGCCTTGTGATTTATAGTCCAATGATATCTACATGGAATAGAGGAGTTGCCATTTACCAACAAAAAAAGACATGCCAGGCAAAAACTAACAATCACAACCCAAGAGATACCCATGGCAGGAGGCCCAGCAAGCAGAACTAAATCCTTGTATTGATCTCAACCTCCTGTCCACTCAGCCCTGACCCTTCAGAGACCACAGAGAAACAGCAGTGAACCAATGGACCTGGCCTGCAAGAACTTGACCTTTTTTTTTTTTTTTTCTATCAGCAGCTTCTTCTTTTCAGTGTCTTGTTCACAGATCTTACATATCATTATCCGTCACATGTCTTTCCAGTGCCAGTCTCCTCAACCCCCCATTGGGCTTCCATCCCACCTGCCTGAAAAAACCCAGCTTTGGGTCAACCAAACCATCCTATTTCTCCATGCTTACACCTCGACTGCTGAGCACTCCAGGGACAACCACAGGCCAGCACTCACAAGTGCCACTGAAATTCATGGCCTCCCACCTCAGTCAGGCCCCATCCCTAGGCAACTCCTCATCCATCTTCCACAGTGGCCATTTCAAACATTCTCCACTTGCTGGTTATTTGCTGTTTCTCCTGTGGATCAATTCTCCCCCATGTCTTTTCTGTGCCCTGACTGTCTGAACTCTACAGATGACATCATCTGGTTTCTTGCCCTCTAGCTTCCTGTTGGGTTTGGTCAAGGGAGGCGCCCACAGACGAATCAGAGGCCAAGAGGACAGAGAGGTTGGGTTTTCTGTTTCTGTGCTTCCTCCCTGTCTCCCCATGGGCCTGGCAAGGGCCGAGTCCCTCTGACTAATGTCTGTGTTGAGCGATTCCCCTTTCGTGGCTCCAGCACTCAAGGGCTCCCTTCCCTCTTCCTGCCCACTGTTGCTAGTTCCTGGGTACCTCATCCTCCCTTATTTGTTCCCTTAACCCAGTCCACATCTATTTGACTCAGCCCCTTGTTAATTATCTTTAGTTAAACTCTTTGGAGTGTGCCATCTCTTTCCTCTTGCAAAGTACCTGAGCACATCCTCTCCTCAACACATGGCCTCGCCAATGACTCCTTCATCCCCATAAGGGAAGTGACCCCTTCATTATTACATCACAGAGAGGACAGAGACCACCAGAAGGCAGCCTCCTCAATTTCCTTCCATTAACTCTAAACCCTCCTGCATCTGTATCCACCCTCTTCCCACCATTTCTCCTGTGGTACTAACAGATTGTCCAGCCCCTGCCTGAAACCAATATATCTACTTGTGCTCTGGACTCCCTGACCCCATCTACTGGGGACCTTGCTCTGTCTGTCATCTTTTCTTTCTAGGATCTTCAGCCTGTCCCTCATACTGGATTCTCCCTTCCTTACAGCAATCAAATTTGCTCGAGCCTGTCCCATCTTTAAAACTCCCCCTCAACACCTACTTCTCCTTAGCTACCATCATGTTCTCTCCCCCACGTCACTGCAATCTTCTGAAAAAGATTGTCTGCAATCTCCATATCCTCATCTCCTGTTTTCTGGGATGACACATGGCCTCTCGAGCCCCAGATGGGCAGCATATCTGTTTAGAGGATCACACCATCCTTTACTGACACATTTATAAAACACTCTAGGTGTTAAAATGTAAATAAAGTAATAATAAATGATAAGATGTTATCATAATAATGTCTACAGTTTTATTGAGCACTATACTTTCTACTCATTATCTATAATTCTCGTAGAAATTGTAATCTGTACTTCCTTCTTGTGCCAAGGGGGACACTGGGACTCAGAGAAGTAAATCAAATTTCCCAGGTCACACAGCTCATTCACAGCAGAGCCTGGGTTGCCAACCTCTGTCTGATGTGAAATCTCATTAAACTACTTCTGCTTCTCCAGATTTAAGTGATCTCTCAGACTCTCTTTTCATTAGACAACCACTTCCTTAAATACATGTCTTGTTTTACTGTTGCCAGTCACGTTCTCATTCATAATGTTTGTGGATTTTATTAATGAGGCTCCTCTTAACTTGAGGAAATGTGATCATCACATGGAAGATATCAGTGAGAGCCTTCTTCAAAATATTTTAGTGAGTTTAATCTTACACAAAATGGTATTCCTGAGGATGAAGAATGGGTGGGAAATGGAGTCACTTTTTCTACCAGGTAGTGAGGCAGTATCAGCCTACAAAAGGTGGGAACAATACATCAGAAGTGTGGGCCATTGCTTGCTTTTCCAATGTGGGGCTGAAGAAATATTTGACTTCATACTGAACTGCATGCTAAGAGCCCAGGTTTGTTATTTTTATTGTAAGTGATTGAAATGGGGTCAGCCCGTAGGACTGGGACCTAAATAGGAACTTGGTCAAAATCATCACCGCATCAATACTCCAACAAGGGAGGAGTGGATTTAGGTATTGGACCCCAAAATAGTTTTTATGAACTGGAAGTACTTTCTAAGTCTATTAACAAGTGGTCTTTCAAGTTTTAAAGGAAGAAGTTTGAGTGAATTATAGCAATAAAGGGCAAAGGTTGGGACAGGATTGTTGTTGGTCTGACATCCCAGACGTTTCCTGTAATATCACAAAACGTCATTGATCCTGGTTGTTGCCTAGGAATAGGGCCTGCCTCAGGTTCGAGGCCATGAATTTAAGTGGCACTTATCATCAGAACTTGTCTACCTTAAAAAATAAGAAAATAATTACCTCCCATTTTGTACACTCTCTACTTTTCCTTTTTGGGACCCCTCTTCTCCTTCAAAGGGGAGAAGATGGAGAAAATGTAGATGATTTCTAAGTCTCTAGATTCTGTAAGAGGCTATAAAGCCTCATAGAGGAGAGTCGTTTTTTCCTGTTAAGCATTTTTTAATTTAAGTATAGTTGATTTATAATGTTGTGTTAGTTTCTGGTGTATCTCAATGTGATTCTGTTTTGTGTGTGTGTGTAAACACATATATTCTTTTTCATATTTTATTCCATTATGGTTTATTACAAGATATTGAATGTAGTTCCCTGTGCTATACAGTAGGACCTTACTGTTTGTCTGTTTCACGTACAGTAGTGTGTATCTGCTAATCCCAAACTCCTAATTTATCCCTCCCCATCTCTTTCCCCTTTGGTAACCATAAGTTTTTTTCTATGTCTGTGAGTCTGTTTCTGTTTTGTAAATTAGTTCATTTGTGTCATACTTTAGATTCCACATACAAGTGATATCATATGGTATTTGTCTTTCTCCTTCTGACTTACTTCACTTGGTATGATCATCTCTAGGTCCATCCATGTTGCTGCAGATGGCATTATTTCATTCTTTTTTATGGTTGAGTAATATTCCATTATATATATATGTACCACATCTTCTTCATCCATTTATCTCTTGATGGACAGTTAGGTTGCTTCCATGTCTTGGCTATTGTAAATCGTGCTGCTGTGAACCCTGGGGAGCATGTATCTTTTCGAATTAGAGTTTTCTTCAGATATATGCCCAGGAGTGGGATTGCAGGATCATACTGTAATACTGCAGGATCTATTTTTAGTTTTTTAGGAACCTCCGTACTGCTTTCCAAAGTGGTTGTACCAATTTACGTTCCTACCAACAGTGTAGGAGGGTTCCCTTTTCTTCATACCAAGAGTGGTTTTTTCTGATGTTTCCCTAAGGCACTGATTGCAGAGATAGCATAGCTTTCAGCACACATAACACTGATGGCTTCAGGGTGTTTTCTTTGTTTACCAAACACTTAAATATTTTCAGAGAGGGTTGCTCCATGCTTTATAAATAGCAATGTTCTAAAATCTATCAAGAGGAACTGCATTTTCTTTCAACAACGATATTCTAAAAGAAATGTGTAGCCTATTAAAGCAGCAAAAATGCTGTAGGAATACAAAGTGACTCACTACACAGTGTTAAGCATTTAAAAGATAATAAAGATGACCAATAGCAATCCATGGTTAGCAAATTAACAGGAAAGAAGAAACCAACCTTACAACAGGCAGGTAAAGAAAAAAATCCAAGGCTTTAGTGGAGCAAAGAACCCATATGCTGTTTATTAATATCATAAACTGAGAGTGACAGGAAGTGACCTCTTAAGAAATATTCAGTGCATAGAGAGTTTGCTCCTGGATAGAATCCAGATTATTGGTGGTGTAAAGGACTTTTCTCCATGTCTCTGGGTGCTAGTCCTTAAACTGGCAATTTAAGGAAATTTATGAAACACAGTATCTGGCTTTGAGTCCCTGAAAGCTGGTTAAAGTCAAGCAAGTCACACAACCTCTCTGGACCTGCATTTCCTCATCTAAAAATGGAGAATGAAATGTGAATACATGTGAAAGTGCTTCGAATCTCTAACCGCATGGGTTTTAGCCATTGTGATAAATATTGTTGTTATTCTGACTGAAAGTAGTGACCCTCATTTGGAAAAGGCTCTGGTTCAAACTTCTTCCTGCTAAAACTTGAAGGTTAGTATCCTCACGCTCTTCCCTCTAAACTCTACCCATCATAGCCTATATATGCAATCCTGCCTGTGGCAGATATACGTGTGATTCACTTACCTGGGAATGGCCTGATGGGTTCCACTAAGTTCCACCAAGTTCAGATGACGCAGGGGGACACTGAAACTATAAAAATATCAACAGTCTTAGGACGAGAGTTGAAAGAGTTTTAAATTTTACACAGACGTGGCAGTCAGGAATACAAAAACATCAATATTCCTCAGTGTCTAGCTTACAAAACCTTCATTTCCATTGAGAACTGAACAAAAATTCTGCCCATTCAAGATCAACAGTCACTTCTGAACGTTAAATTCAGTCAGTTTCAGATTGTCTCCTTGCCTCCTTTCTTTTTTGGGTGATCTAAGTTTCTAGGGAGACTTATATATTCTCTTGACCATAGGAAGACTGTCTCTGGTCTCAGTGCAATCCTCGACCCTGACAGGCCTGTACTTCAGGGCTGCTCGGCCCCCTGGGGTAAGACTTCCTTCCCTCACATCAGGCCACTTTGCAAATTCCTTTATCTTGACCCAGCTTTCATCACTGCTGGCTTCCCTCAGCATTTCTGGATGCCTTTTGATGGGAAGGACCACTGCTACAGAAACAGTGGATGCTGTTCCATATGATGCTGAGGGTTAGGGTGGACACTGCCAGGTTTCGCCTGTTGTTTCTATGTAATTGTTATTAATAGCACTCTCTTCACTCTCAAACCTGTCCTAGTTTCACAGTACATTCTACAGTCACCTTGGTATGCGGGACCCAGGGAGCCCTGCCTGCTCAGGCCCACATGGCTAAATGCCTCCCTCAGCCATTGCTTTCCTCCCACTCAGATGCCTTCTTTGATACAGAGTAGTAGACAGCTCCCAGTGGCATCTCAGTTCTAATAACTCCACTCCTATTCTCTCATCCTGCCTCAAGTTTCTTTTTGTCCTGAGAGAAAGCAGAGAAGGAAAATAATTCTTATGTAGTCAAATATCCTTCCCCATATCATGAACTTATGCTCTATGCTTTCACTCTTACTATTTAAATACAAGTTTCTAGAAATAAAGCAAAACAAAACCTTTCTTTTTCAGGTTCCTGGCCTTGTCATTGGCCTTCAAGAACTATGTTGGTGATGAAAGAGAAAGATACAGTGGATAGGACACTGAAGGTGTGTGTGAAAGGAGGTACAGAGGAGAGAGGCTAAGAGTAGGTGAAAGGGGGCAGGACATACATCAGAGAGAGCAAAATAGTCCAAGACAGCAGTAAAGAAGTTGTCACAAAGGCATGTGTGAACAAGGTACCCTAATTAGTTCAGACAATAGGGATGAAATGAGCAGTGAAGGAAATGCTCTTTTCAGTCTATAGGAGTCAGAGGAGGCCTATGACAGCCTGAGATTTCAATGAGGAAATAAGAAAGTGGGTAGGTAGAAAGCATTACTAATGGGAAGAAAGGGGAAGGGGTGATAAAAATGAGGTGGCCGGAAACAGTAGGTACTTCAGGGGGCCAGTGAGCAAACCAGGAGTAAAGCAGTCGAATTAGAACACATTCTTTGTGGAGAGAGGCAGCTGGTATGAAACTGAAAACCTAGACTGGAGACAGATAATGATTTGCCTTTAAAATCAGTTTGATGGGGAGTTCCCTGGTGGTCCAGTAGTTAGGACTCTGGGCTGTCACTGCTGAGGGCCTGGGTTCAATCCCTGGTTGGGGAACTAAGATCCCACGTCCACAAGCTGCAAGCCGTGGCCAAAAAATAAATAAGTAAATAAAATCAGTTTTATGAATTTCAACATTATCCTCTGGTATAACGGAAACGTTGAACGATTTGGGGCAAGATAGAGATATAATTTAAACATGTTTCTCTTCCCCCACTTCCATATTTTTGTTTGTTTTTAAGAGAAATTTATCTGTCAGTTATGTAGACTGGATAAAACTTTGAAATGATTAGTGAGAGAAAGACCAGATAACGATTTAAAATCAGCTATTATAACTCTGCTCAGTGAGGTAAAGGAAAATATGCTTGCAGTGAATGAAAAGATAAGAAATCTCATCAGAGTAATAAAACTATAGAAAACAACGAAATGAAAATTCTAGAACTGAATAACACACAATCTGAAATTAAAAAGCTACTGGATATACTTAACATCAGAATATAGACAAAATGAGCTTGAAAGAGATCAATAAAATGATCCAATCTAAAGAAGAAAAAAATAAGAATGAAAAACAATGAACAGAGCCTCACAAACATGAGGAACTGTATCAAAAGATCTAATATAGGTGTTATTGGAGTCCCAGAGGAGAAGAGACTATAAAAATAATGGTCAAAGTTTCTCCATATTTGGTGAAAGACAAAAATTTACAGATTCAAGAAGCTCAGCAAATCCCAAGCAGTATAAATACAAAGAAAACCTGAGCACATCAGGGCCAAACTGTTCAGAACCAAAGATAAATAGAGAAAATATTGAAAACATCCAGCGAGAACTCAACCCACTGCAAACGAGGAAAAATAAATTGACATCACTGATTTCTCATCAGAAAATGTGGAGGTCAGAAGACAAGATGAAAAAACATCTTGAAAGTTATGGAAGAAGAAGAACCCAGAGAAAATACCCTTAAAGAATGAAGGTAAAATAGTTCGTTTTAGATAAAAGAGAATTTGTTGCTAATAGATCTATAAGAAATATTGAATGAAGTTCTTCAGACTGTAAGAAATGATAATGGATGGAAACATGGGTCCTCAGAGCATCAAAAATGGAATATGTGAGTAAACACAAAGCAACCCTCTAATTATACACACTCCCACCCAGCAAACTTGAGGCTCCTGCATCTTCCCAGTCTCAGCAAATGGCTCAGGTCAAAATCCTTTGGGCCATTCTTGACTCCTCTCATTCTTTTATTTTGCTTTCCTGGTAGCAGTCCACCAGGAAATTCTGTCCTTTTCACCTCCAAAATATACATGCAGTCTGAACAGTTATTTTTTTTAACCTCCATTGTTTACCCCCTGGTCGTCTCTCCTAGATTATTGCAGCAGTCTCCAAACTGCCCTCTCTTCTGCTTCCCTTGACCCGCTACAGTCTGTTCTAGCAGAGTAGCCAGAAAGGTGCTTTTAATACATAAACCTGATCATATCACTCCTTTCCCACTGCCTTCTAAAACTCCCCATTTCAGGGTTTTCAGGGGATAGATATTAATACATAATTTAAAAATGATACAACATTGTGATTTTTATATATTTATCTGAGAAGACATTTAAAGAATGAATAATGTTACTATAGTAAAAAGTCTTCAATTTCCATTTATTTATCTATATGAACAAGGTCTCCCAGAACATATATCTTTAAAAGTAGAAAAAAAATAAAAGGGAATAGACTTGATACTGAATCTTGTCTCATTCTACCAATAAATACTCTTACTCTATGGATACATGACCTAATTCAGAAAAAAAAAAATCCCAACCCTATCCATGTCATTAAAATATACATTTTCAACAAAATTTTATTTTTTATGTTAAGCAGTAACTTATCAAAATTTAGAAAATCTAGTTTTGACCACTTATGTCCAATAATAATTGTCACAATAACTCAACCCCTAAGATATTTTATAATACTTAGTCTTATGGACACAGAATATAAAAATTTAACACTTTAATTTATGTCCATATATTTGTTGCAGGAAATTATTTGATAGGGACATCTGTAAAATATTTTCCCGCATACAAGTATTTTATATCAGAATAAAATTCTAGGTGAGGGATAAACAAACCTAAGGAGAAACATGCCAAGAAACATAGTAATCAAATTGACAAAAATCAAAGACAAAGGAAAATTATTAAAAGCAACAAGGGAAAAACGACAAATAACATACAAGGGAATTCCCATAAGGTTAACAGCTGATTTCTTAGCAGAAACTCTACAAGCCAGAAGGGAGTGGCACGATATATTTAAAGTGATGAAAGGGAAGAACCTACAACCAAGATTACTCTACCTGGCAAGGATCTCATTCAGATTTGACAGAGAAATCAAAAGCTTTACAGACATGCAAAAGCTAAGAGAATTCAGCACTACCAAACCAGCTCTACAACAAATGCTAAAGGAACTTCTCTAAGTGGGAAACATAAGAGAAGAAAAGGACCTACAAAAACAAACCCAAAACAATTAAGAAAATGGTAATAGGAACATACATATTGATAATTACCTTAATTTGAATGGATTAAATGCTCCAACCAAAAGACACAGGCTTGCTGAATGGATACAAAAACAAGACCCATATTTATGCTGTCTACCAGAGACC
The DNA here is from genome assembly GCF_964374135.1 of Grampus griseus. Taxonomy (NCBI): domain Eukaryota; kingdom Metazoa; phylum Chordata; class Mammalia; order Artiodactyla; family Delphinidae; genus Grampus; species Grampus griseus. The sequence continues at coordinate 35,730,118 of NC_138998.1, forward strand.
CACTTCAGACCTAGGGACACATACAGAATGAAAGTGAGGGATGGAAAAAGATATTCCATGGAAATGGAAATCAAAAGAAAGCAGGAGTAGCAATACTAGTATCAGATAAAATAGACTTTAAAATAAAGAATGTTACAAGAGACAAGGAAGGTCACTACATAATGATCAAGGGATCAATCCAAGAAGAAGATATAACAATTATATATGCACCCAACATAGGAGCACCTCAATACATAAGGGAACTGCTAACAGCTATAAAAGAGGAAATCGACAGTAACACAGTAATAGTGGGGGACTTTAACACCTCGCTTACACTAGTGGACAGATAATCCAGACAGAAAATTAATAAGGAAACAGAAGCTTTAAATGACACTATAGACCAGATAGATTTAATTGATATTTATAGGACATTCCATCCGAAAACAGCAGATTACGCTTTCTTCTCAAGTGCACATGGAACATTCCCCAGGATAGATTACATCTTGGGTCACAAATCAAGTCTCAGTAAATGTAAGAAAATAGAACTCATATCAAGCATCTTTTCTGACTGCAACCCTATGAGATTAGAAATAAATTACAGGGAAAAAAACGTAAAAAACACAAACACATGGAGGCTAAACAATACGTTACTAAATAACCAAGAGATCACTGAAGAAATCAAAGAGGAAATCAGAAAATACCTAGAGACAAATGACAATGAAAACACGATGATCCAAAACCTATAGGATGCAGCAAAAGCAGTTCTAAGAGGGAAGTTTATAGCAATACAATCCTACCTCAAGAAATAAGAAAAATCTCAAATAGACAATCTAACCTTACACCTAAAGGAACTAGAGAAAGAAGAACAAAGAAAACCCAAGTTTAGTAGAAGGAAAGAAATAATAAAGATCAGAGCAGAAATAAATGAAATAGACACAAAGAAAACAATAGCAAAGATCAATAAAACTAAAAACTTGTTCTTTGAGAAGTAAACAAAATTGATAAACTTTTAGCCAGACTCATCAAGAAAAAGAGGGAGAGGACTCAAATCAATAAAATTAGAAATGAAAAAGGAGAAGTTACACTGGACACCACAGAAATACAAAGCATCATAAGAGACTACTAAAAGCAACTTTATGCCAATAAAATGGACAACCAGGAAGAAATGGACAAATTCTTAGAAAGGTATAACCTTCCAAGACTGAAGCAGGCAGAAACAGAAAATATGAACAGACCAATGTCAAGTAACAAAATTGAAACTGTGATTAAAAATCTTCCAACAAACAAAAGTCCATGTCCAGATGGCTTCACAGGTGAATTCTATCAAACATTTAGAGAAGAGGTAACATCCATCCTTCTCAAACTCTTCCAAAAAATTGCAGAGGAAGGAACACTCCCAAACTCATTCTACGAGGCCACCATCACCCTGATACCAAAACCAGACAAAGATACTACAAAAAAAGAAAATTACAGACCAATATCACTGATGAATATAAATGCAGAAACCCTCAACAAAATACTAGCAAACAGAATTCAACAACATATTAAAAGGGTCATACACCATGATGAAGTGGGATTTATCCCAGGGATGTAAGGATTCTTCAATATATACAAATCAATCAATGTGATACACCATATTAACAAATTGAAGAAGAAAAACCATATGATCATCTCAATAGATGCAGAAAAAGCTTTTGACAAAATTCAACACCCATTTATAATAAAAACTCTCCAGAAAGTTGGCATAGAGGGAACTTACCTGAACATAATAAAGACTATATACAACAAACTCACAGCAAACATCATTCTCAATGGTGAAAAAATGAAAGCATTTCCTCTAAGATCAGGAAAAAGACAAGGATGTCCACTCTCGCCACTATTATTCAACATAGTTTTGAAGTCCTAGTCATGGCGATCAGAGAAGAAAAAGAAATAAAAGGAATACAAATTGGAAAAGAAGAAGTAACACTGTCACTTTTTGCAGATGACATGATATTTAGGATTTTCTAAATCATAAATCTTTAGGATTTTAAAAATCCTAAAGATGCCACCAGAAAACTACTAGAGGTAATCAATGAATCTGGTAAAGTTGCAGGATACAAAATTAATGCACAGAAATCTCTTGCATTCCTATACACTAATGATGAAAGATCAGAAAGAGAAATTAAGGAAACAATCCCATTATCCATTGCAACAAAAAGAATAAAATACCTAGGAATAAACTTATCTAAGAAGGTAAAAGACCTGTACTCAGAAAACTATAAGACACTGATGAAAGAAATCAAAGATGACACAAACAGATGAAGAGATATACCATGTTCTTGGATTGGAAGAATCAACATTGTGAAAATGACTATACTACCCAAAGCAATCTACAGATTCAATGCAATCCCTATTAAATTACCAGTGGCATTCTTTATAGAACTAGAACAAAAAATCTTAAAATTTGTATGAAGACACAAAAGATCCCAAATAGTAAAAGCAATCTTGAAGGAAGAAAACGGAGCTGGAGGAATCAGACTCCCTGACTTCACACTATACTACAAAGCTACAGTAATCAAGACAATATGGTACTGGCAGAAAAACAGAAATATAGATCAATGGAACAGGATAGAAAGCCCAGAGATAAACCCACACACCTATGGTCAACTAATCTATGACAAAGGAGGCAAGAATATACAATGGAGAAAAGCCAGTCTCCTCAATAAGTGGTGCTGGGAAAACTGGACAGCTACATGTAAAAGAATGAAATTAGAACATGTCCTAACACCACACACAAAAATAAACTCAAAATGGATTAAAGACCTAAATGTAAGACCAGACACTATACAACTCTTAGAGGAAAACACAGGAAGACACTCTTTGACATAAATCACAGCATGATCTTTTTTGACCCACCTCCTAGAGTAATGGAAATAAAAACAAAAATAAACAAATGGGACCTAATGAGACTTAAAAGCTTTTGCACAGCAAAGGAAACTATAAACAAGCCGAAAAGACAACCCGCAGAATGGGAGAAAATGTTTGCAAATGAATCAATGGACAAAGGATTAATCTCCAAAATATATAAACAGCTCATGCAGCTCAATATTAAGAAAACAAACAATGCAATCCAAAAATGGGCAGAAGACCTAAATAGACATTTCTCCAAAGAAGATATACAGATTTCCAAGAAACACATGAAAGAATGCTCAACATCACTAATTATTAGAGAAATGCAAATCAAAACTACAATGAGGTATCACCTCACACCAGTCAGAATGGCCATCATCAAAAAATCTACAAACAACAAATGCTGGAGAGGGTGTGGAGAAAAGGGAACCCTCTTGCACTGTTGGTGGGAATGTAAATTGATACAGCCACTATGAAGAACAGTATGGAGGTTCCTTAAGAAACTAAAAATAGAGTTACCATATGACCCAGCAATCCCACTACTGGGCATATACCCAGAGAAAACCATAATTCAGAAAGACACATGCACCCCAATGTTCGTTCCAGCACTCTTTACAATAGCCAGGTCATGGAAGCAACCTTAATGCCCATTGACAGACGAATGGATAAAGATGATGTGGTACATATATACAATGGAATATTACTCAAGCATAAAAAGGAACAAAATTGAGTCATTTGTAGAGACATGGATGGACCTAGAGACTGTCATACAGAGTGAAGTAAGTCAGAAAGAGAAAAACAAATATCGTATATTAACACATATATGTGGAATATAGAAAAATGGTACAGATGAACCGGTTTGCAGGGCAGAAATTGAGACACAGATGTAGAGAACAAACGTATGGACACCAATGGGGGAAATCTGGGGGTGGTGGTGGTGGTGGGATGAATTGGGAGATTGGGATTGACATATATACACTAATGTGTATAAAATAGATAACTAATAAGAACCTGCTGTATAAAAAAATTTAAAAAAGACTGAGGCAGCAAAAAAAAAAAATTCTGGGTGAGGAAGAGACTGGAAAAACAAGTTCAGAAAGAAAAAGGAAGAATGTAAAATTTCCAACTGCTAAAGAAGAGCATGTTCATAAATTTTTAATATGGATGACGATAGATATCAAATAGTTCGAGGATTTAAATTCCACTGGATACATTTAAGATAGTGATGTAACAATATCATTTTTAAAATAGCAATACTTATAATATGCTGGATGTGGCATCCTTTGTGACTAAGTTTATGATGACAAATGTTGCATATTTAAAAATGTTTAAGCTGATGCTTATTTTTTCAAAAATTTAAAAGGGAAACATAAGCAGAAAGTTTGAATTCTAGTGCTGCAGTAGAATCTAACCTGGAGAATAAATATTAATACTTATTAAATGTTAATATATGCTAGACATTGTTCTAAGTATTTTATAACATTTTGTTAAAGATTTATAATAAGGGTATATATAATAATGATGATCCAGACTTCATTAGCAGTAAGAAAGCAACTTTTATTTAGCTCACAGTGCTGTGGGTTAGGAACTGGGGCGGGACTTGTGCCGTTCTCACTTGGGATATCTCATACAGTTGCAATCAGATGTTGGCTGGGAGTAGTCATCTGAAGGATTGACTGAGCCCGAATACCCAAGCTGGCTTGTTCCCAGAGTTGGTGGTTGACGTTGGACATTGTCTGGCAACTTGTCTGGGGCTACTGATGAGAGCACCTACATGGGACTCTCCACCATGACGCTCTCAAGGTAGTCAGGTTCCTTAAATGGTAGCTTGCTTCCTCCAGAATGAACGTTCCAAGAGTGATGGATGAAAGTCATATGGCGTTTCCGAGGTAGCCGTGGAAGTCATATAGCGTCTCTTTTACCGTATTTTACTGATGAAAGCGTAAGCGAGTGAGGCAGGCGTGTGGCCGTTAGCGCACGACCATCATCTCGCGAGACCCTTAGTTCGGTGGTTAGAGGTTGCGCTCTGCGAATGGTCGGCGGCGGGACAGTAGTCCTCGCGGCGGGAGAGTGAGGTGAGAGGTGGATGGAACTTCTCCCCTAGGTTATCTGGCCTCGGGCTGGCCGGTGAGCGGGGTGGGGGGTGGGGGCGGCCAGGGACAGGCTGAGGGCTGTGTCCTGCAGAGCTCCAGAGTCCTCGCCAGTGCTGCCCACTGGCCGGGCCCAGGCCTGGAGGCAGCCGCTAACGCCTCCCCGATCCCTGTCTCCGCGACCTAATGGCAGTGGCTGTCACCCTGGGTTGCAGTCCACGGGACCTGGTACCCTGTCCCCTATTTGGGCGGCCTGAGGAGCCTTAGGGCCGACTGGGCCCTGGGCACCTGGCTCCCTCAGTGACGACAGCTGGGCAGGGTCTGTGGACCTGGTCCTGAGGGCGTTGCCAGCTGAGGTCTGCCTCCTCAGCTGGACCTGGGCACTGGTGGGAGGACCCAGACTGGGTGCTGGGCTCCGGGGCAGGGTAACCGGCCCCCGCAGGGACCCCTCCTCATAGCCAGGGCCTGGACCTCAGAGGGCGAAAGTTGAGCCTTGGGGCCTTGCCCTTTCTTGTCAGAACAGAGAGTAACATTTTGGTGGAGGTTTCCGGGAACGTCGTGACCTGACCTCAAGAACAAAGTGTCTGACAGCAAGAATTTTGCAACAACTAATTGCACCCCTTCCTTGCCTTTCCTATACAAGGGCTTTGCTGAAAGCTTTTGGGATTTGGGGTTTTTAAGGCATGAGCCACGCATTTCCTTGCAGGGCCCTGCAATAAAACTTTCTCTGCTCCAAACTCGACCTTTTGGTATTGCTTGGCCTCACTGTGCCTCGGGCACAGGGACTTGTGTTCGGTAACAAAAGCAGTCAGAAGCCCACTCAGACTCAGGGGAAGGGAAACAGACCCCACCTCTCAATGAAAGGAATGTCAAAGAATTTTGAGGGCTGTATTTAAAAAATGCCACACATATAAAATTACCTCTGGTTTTTGTTGTTGTTTTTATTAGATGAGGAAACTAAAGCACGGTGGGGTTAAGTGATTTGCCTAAGATCACAGAGCAGGTGGGTGATGGAGTTAGGATTCAAATCCAGGTAGTCTGACTCCAGAGCAGAGCTCTTAAACAAAACAACCCTGCCTCCTGAGAAAGGCAAGCCAAGGGCAGTGTGAAGCCCGCTTGGCTGAATGAGCATAGACTCCCCTCCCCAGTTCCACCGCAGAGCCCCCTGTTGACACATCCCCAACAATCTCAATCTGGGGAGACTGTCCCCAGAGTCTACACTTTCAGGAGTCTGTTGCTATGGATACCATGTTGCCAGAGCTCTTCCATGACTCAAGGGATGGAGGGCAGGGAGAGGAGCTGGAGAGGCTGCAGCCACTGGTGTTACAGGTTCCCGAGCCCCCAGACTCAGGTGGGACAGATCTGGTGCTTGGTAGCAGCTGTCCTGTGGCCCTTTGATAGTTGTTTCAGGTGGCTCACGGCTTGGTGGTCACGGTTCTAAGACTACCCTGGATGCTAATATTAAACAGCTTTTACCTAAATGTGGGAGAGTCCACGTGGTATGATTTGTTGTTCCCTCATCCTTGGCTTGGCTTGGCTAACAGCCAAGATCCTCAGCTAACTCTTTAAGAAGGGCCTCTTTCCTTCTTTCTCTCCTGCCATTCTCAGAGGCTATAAGAGCTCACTATACCTCTATGATTTATAATTTATGGTCTTGCTTGGACAGAGAAATTCACTAACTTTCCTGAGTTCTTTACATGTAGCCGACACTGAGGCAGTTCATACAGGAGGGACTGAGGTTGGTTAGGGAGATGCCTGGGGCTTAGGGCGTCCCCAAATAACTTTGTGGTAGACATCTAAGCGGGCACTGATATCACTGTCCTCTGAGCTAGGACAGAGGTCAGACTGGTTGGTAGGCATGTGGGTCAGTCCCATGCATCTTAACCACAAGGGTCATTAACTGAATTGTCTTTCCATCTTTCAGAGCTAGTTTTCATGTGCAGTGGGCACATACCCCCCCCCCGCCCCCACACACATCTGGACCCAGGCACACATAGGTTCTCACCACTTCCTATCTACTATTTTTTTTCATTTCAACTTAAGCCTCAGTCTCCTCGATTGTAAGGTGATTCTTATGCTTCCACCCATCATAAGTATTGAGAGGGTCAGTTACTGAATCAGTTATGGTAGGCTGCAGAAATGAAAGCATGTTTAACATATGTGGTTCACTGACATTCGAAAAACCTCCTTCTCCCAAAGGATTATAAAATAGATTGAAAATATTATTTTAAGGTTTACACAAAAGGAATAATCCTGCCCGTGCTTTGGTATTGTTAAACTTATTTGAGGAAATTCACATTAAAACTTTAAAAACTCAAAAAAAAAAAACTTTAAAAACTCTGAAGGGACTCTAATTAAGAATGCCTAATGAGCCTCCAGTTGTTTTTTTATAACTCTGAAATGATGATCAAATATAATTTACCAAACTCTGCGGTTCAGAGTTATCATTGTTAAATGAAGCAGAAGTCCAAACTTTGCAGAAGGAATAGCACCATAAAACTTCAGTGTTACAGAGTCGTTGGGGTTGTTTTTAAAATTTCCATGTTCCAGGATATCACAAATAGTGGCCGCCTTAGCTCTTCCTTAGGAAACTTAGAGATACCCTTTCATCCCCAGCCGGCTCAATTACAGCTTTGCGGCAGGATAAGGTTAAGGGGATGGGGGAGGACAGGAAAGAGGAGGGAGGCAGAAACAGAAAAATCAATTCAAATTACTTTGATGACAGTGACTTCGAGTCTTCTCTGAAAGACAGACACGAACCTCCAGGATGCTGGCAGCCCGGACCCGGACAGCAGGGAGTCAGATCTCAGAAGAAGACCCCAAGTTAAGGAAACTATCTGGGCTTCCCATAGAGAGCAAAGACAAATCTCCCAAGAAAGCTTCAGAAAGTGGGAAAGACAGCAGCCTCAGCCCCTCGGGGCAAACCCAACTCAGGGCTCGGCAACTGGCTCTGGCGCGGGAAGTGGAGGTGAACTGGTACCTAAAACTCTGGGAGCTGTCCAGTGAGCACACCACTGCCTACACCACCGGCATGCCTCACAGGTAAGCCTTGCCCCTCCCCGCACTGGCTTTATGAGACCCTGTTTGAAAGTGCTCTCCAGAGTGGATGCTTAGATTTCTTTTCCCGTGCTGCTGGAGATTTAACAACTCTAACTGCCTTACAGATGATTGACATTTCAGAATGTGTAACTACAAAGAGCAGGAACTTGGTGAAAATGGCAAATAATACTCCCTGTATTGTTATTCAGAAAACACCCTTGTAAGGGGGCAGTAGACACTCAAGAGCTGAGAGGAAGAAGGAGTATGGCATTAAGATTTGTCTTAAATAACAATCAGAGGAGTTCAAAGATTGTGTGAAAATGCCCCCTTCCAAAGCAACAACAAATTCTTTGCAATCTTTCTCTACTTCCTTTACCTTAAGACCTTGGCGATGAGGAAGGGAAGTGTGTTTTGCCTCTTTGAAAAGTGTACAGTTGAATTGTGTGAACTTGTTGAATGAGAGCTCAGCGTGCAATGGGGGTACGGAGGAGAACACATTGAACACCAACCTGGGGATCTGGGCCCCCTGTCTAAGACAGAGAGCATCAGGAGAAAAAGGTACTTTTTTAAAAAAAGAGGTCAACGTAAGACAAATCCCTGTAGATTTTTCTCTCTGTCCTTTTCTCAGCCTCAGCTTCAAATAATGCAGAGGAGGAATAATTTCACAAATCCCAATCTTATAAGGCAAAATGTATGGAGTAAAAGTGTCTGGAGTCCTGAAATTTAAGAATACTTATTCGCCGTAACTGTTACTTTCAATGAAATGGTCAAAGAGTGGAAAACTTCTTTTGTAGAGACTGGTAGCATAGAAATTCTGGAATGTATTCTGTTTATCAAAGCATCCCAGTTTGCTCTGAGCTGCCCCATTTTTATATTTCTAATTCTAAAAAGATACTATAGGAAAACATTTAGCAATTGAATTAACTGATGCATATAAATTAAAAATTTGTTGGACCACAAACTTCAAAACGCCTGAACTTTCATTTTTCAAACCTTAAGGCAGGAATAAAATAGGTATTTCCAAATCTAAGCCACTATTTAAAAATCAGCATTTAAAAAGTAGAAGAGGATAAAGTGTCTGGAAGTGTTTAGTATTTATGGCTGAAGTGATTTGTCTGAAGCTCCTGTAAGCTGCTGTGCCTACATTTGGGATATAATAGAGGAAGGAGCAAGAACGTTCTCAGTCAAAGAAAGCATGAATGAGTTTGTCAGTGTTGGGAATGTACCTCATATCTATAAATCTTAAACCTTAAAGCCATTATTAAAGAACTTCTGGAAAAAGAGTTAGATGGCAAAGGAAAGTCTCGATAATGTTTTCCTTCCTTAACATAGTCTTTTACTTACTCCAGACCAGAAACTTTCCTTAAAGGAGTCTAACACAGAACTATAAAATTCCTACACTATTACATTGGAATAACATTTATCAGGTCAGGGGTGAATATAAATTAAGGTAATCAGTTTGAGCCAGCAACTTTTGGGAAAAGAAAAACAAACTCCCTTCTTTTCTGCTTTACTCAGACAATAACAATTTGTCATTCAGGAGAGATGATCCCGGAAGTGATTGTTTCCATGGTAACAATGGACATATTATTAATTATTGATTCACAATAGCCTTGTGAGTCCCTTGTCTAGTGACTGTGTTAAAGAACAGTGAAACTCATGTCTATCTTACATCATCAAACATGAAAAATGTCTCCTCCCCCTTTATTTTTACAGCATGACATTTCCAGGAGGAAACTAGTGTGTGCAGATGGCACTAAGCCCATTTATAAATTATATTTATTGCAGAGCTCAATGTGTGTATAATTCAGAAAAAGGCAGTTTTACTTACCGCCAGCTCCTTTCCATTTTACACCCCAATGTTAGAACTACTGCCTCAGCTGAGTTCTTGAGATTAGTGGGGCAATGCCAATGAGCCATGGTGCAATCGCTTCAAATTGTAATGTAAGCATTAGAACGTGCAGTTCCCCAGGCCACCTGTTTTTCTTTCATTTATAGATGTTGCCTGTGAAGAAGTTACAGAAAGTTTTTCTGGACTTCCAATTGTCCTTTCTTCCAACAGCACAGCCCAAGAGTGATATCTCCATTAGAGACCTGTAGGTAGAAGATAAATATGAGTAATATAAAATATAAACAAACGTATCCATCCGTGAAATTTTACTTACAGGACAGAATATGAAATGCTTTGAAGAGTCCTTGAAGACATTACACATTTGCTATGGGCAATAATTCTTTGGGTCTTTGGTTAATGGCCATCAGTAGGGAATTGCTAGAGGGCTGTCACTCCAATTTCTTTTCTGAGAAGATGGAATGAAAATATTTTACAGCAGGTTAATTCTAGTTCATGAGGGATTTGAGGACTGTCTTATGCCCAGATTCAATGGTAACTTATATTTGAAACAAAAGGTATTATTAAATGATTGGAAGGAATTGTTAGAGAAGGGTCCAGTAGTTTTGGTATATTTAAGAAATAAAATTATAGGAATCAGGGCAGACAATGCACATTAGTCTGGTGGTAAGTGGTTCTGACTCCCTTTCTGGGACTGTGTTTGCATATAGGACTATGTATGAAACAATCTAATATAATTTGCTTCATATTGACTGGCCATTTTGCATAGTTGTCTGATGACCCAGTGATGCTGATGTATTTATATGATGGCTCATTCCTCTGCATAGTGAGGGAGGGTAGTGCAGGGGCCAGAGTCCTGGAGTTGGAGGCAAAGGGCTAGCATTTACTTCCTGTGTAACTGTGGATGTGATTTTTAAAAAATTTATTTGTTGTTTTTATTTATTTTTTATAAATTTATTTATTTATTATTTTGGCTGCATTGGGTCTTCATTGCTGCACACGGGCTTTCTCTAGTTGCAGCGAGCGGGGGCTACTCTTCGTTGCGGTGCGCGGTCTTCTTATTGCGGTGGCTTCTCTTGTTGCTGAGCCCGGGCTCTAGGCGCATGGGCTCAGTAGCTGTGGTGCGTGGGCTCTAGAGCACAGGCTCAGTAGTTGTGGCGCACGGGCTTAGTTGCTCCGCAGCATGTGGGATCTTCCCAGACCAGGGCTCGAACCCGTGTCCCCTGCATTGGCAGGCGGATTCTTAACCACTGCACTACAGGGAAGCCTTGTTGTTCTTATATAACTTTTTTTTTTTCATTTTACAAAAGTAACATCTGAACTTGGTAGGAAGTTTTAAAAACAGAAACATAAAAAGAAAGGGTAACCACTGGTAACATTTTGGTGTGCTTTTACCTAGCCTTTTGAATTGGAATCATACTATATTTTTTCACTTAATAGTATGACAGCCTATTTTGTTATCTTAAAAACCATTTAAAATTTTCTAAGGACTATATATTATGGCTATATTATTGCTTAGCCATTCTTATTTTACTATTTATCATTATCATAAATAATATTATAATAAACATCTTTATATCAGACTTTAAAAAATCATATCTCTGATTATTTTCTTAGGCTCTATTTCTAGAATTGGAATTAATGGGAAATATTACATATATAATATTACCTGTACATATATAAACTTGTATATATTTATTCTTAATGCAATTGCTTTCTGAAAATATTTTTGCAGTGTACATTCCCTCTGGTAATGTTCTAGAGTGCTTATCTCATTGTTTTTTCAATACTAGATAGTGTTTATTTGGAATCTATAGGTTGAGTTTTATAGTTTAACAAATTGTTAGGTAGGTTAATTAACTTTCCTGAGTTTCAATTTCTTCGACTGCAAAAGAGGACTAATAGCATTATAAAGGACTGTTGTAAAAATTAAATGAGATAATGTAGAAATGATTTGAAAAGTAATGTATTTTGCTTTCAAGCTCTTTGAAGTAAGGGTCAAGATGAGTCCCCATGTTGTATATGGTGTATTTAAGGCTTATGAAGATAATTAAGGGTGACTCAACATATCTAGCAAAAATGTGCACTTCACCTAGCACCTGACTGCCGCGGATCCTATTGTGCTCAATTAAAATTTATGAGAGACCACTGTGTGTTCTTACAGAGGCTTTTTAGGAATTCATACGATCACCACCCTCCTGGAGAAAAGTGACTTACAGATAGAATAGAAAGAGCTTTTAAATACTATCAGAATTAACATTCCAAACCAGAACTGACTGAATCTATTTATTTGAACTGACTGGACATTTAGTAGGACAAGGCAACATATGAATGAATGTTGAGCTATAGCATTTCAATAGTGATTTCTACCATCTTAATAAATGTTTATTAGCTGGAGAGTAGTTACACTGAGTAGTTATATTTCTAATATTTCCTCTCTGCTGTCAAAGCTCCCTGACTTCTTAGAAGTTATTAACTTCTGTGTGCTTCCAGAGGATCAGACGTGGTCCTACGGAAAGACAGGCAGTTCTCCCAGGTGAGTTTTGGTGGACTCAGTTCCTGCCAGCAGGGCAGCAGGTGATCCATGAGCATAGCAACCTCTGGCTTGGGTTTATGCAGGAAGATCTGGCTGTTGAGAATCAAGCCTGCGGTCAGGGAATGAACACTGAAGAGCTGTTGATTGAACATCCTCTCTGTACAAAGACCTGTAGGTGACACAAAGGTGAATTAATTAAGAATTCTGCCCTCAAGTTAGGTGCAGCTTAGGGGAGATGAGACATGTATGTAAATAAGAAGTGCTACATAAAAGAATCATAACAGAGCTCGGAGGAAGGAGTGAGTGCTCCCAGCTGCAATGATTAGATCTGGAACCGCAAGATGCGCAGGACTTGAGCAAGAGGAGATGGGGGCCGGGGAAGGCAACCCATGTGGGGAAGAGCGTGAGCAAAGGCACAGACGTTTGAAAGTATGGAATGGGAATGGAGAGCTGCTTCTATTCACGAGGCTCCTGCAAGCATCCTGGAAGGGTTCTTAGAGGCTGGAGCTGGGAGCGTGGCCAGGAGAATGAGAAGAGGGGAGACCATTTCAGAGACTTGGGAGTTGGGCAGAGACCAGGTGTAAAGGAGAGGTGGAGCATGGAGGCTACTCTCAAGAAGATACAGTGGAGGTGGGGAGAGAGGATGATAGTTGAAGTCTGAAGCAGGGTCGGGGAGAAGTATGCAGGAGAAAGCAGATGTGTAGAAGTTTGTGAGCAGATTGGAGGAATCCAGGGGATAGAGAAAGTATGTAATGCAAGTAGTGAAGCAAAGTCCCTAAAGAGGAAGAAAATGGATTTAAGGGCACCAAATGCAGGTGCTGGCTTTGGCAAAGGGAAGTGTCAGTGGAATCCGGTGATGAAGAACACACTTCTGTAGTCTTGTAGTCTACAGGATGCACCCCAGTGGCACCACCTGCCAGATGGAGGCTCTGGGCCTGACAGAGTCAGCTGACTTGGGGATTAAGGTCATAGATCCTGGAGCCAGGTTGTTGGGTTCAAGCCCTGCCTCTGGCACATAGTAAGTGTATTATTATACAAAGGTCTAAGCATAATCCCTGCCCTTGTTATTATCATAAAACTGTTATTGGATCTATCAAAATTAGGGATGCCTCCACTTTCTGCAGTCTACTGACTCTACTCTGGTTCTATAAATGGGTATAAGAATACCTAGCTCAGAAGCCTAGTTTTAAATGATGTTTAAAACTAGACATGTTTTAAATGATGTAAAACATATGCTGTAGATTGGACACGTGATCAATTTTGGTCCCCTTGTCACTTCCTCTTCCCCCTCCTCTATCGACCTAGAACATGGTGAACAGCACCAGTAAAATGATGTCAGGAACCAGACAAAGATGTCACAAATAAAGAAAACTACAGGCCAATATCACTGATGAACATAGATGCAAAAATCCTCAACAAAGTACTAGCAAACAGAATCCAACAGCACATTAAAAGGATCATAAACTATGATCAAGTGGCGTTTATCCCAGGAATTCAAGGATTCTTCAATATATGCAAATCAATCAACATGATACACCATATTAACAAATTGAAGGAGAAAAACCATATGATCATCTCAATAGATGCAGAGAAAGCTTTTGACAAAATTCAACACCGATTTATGATAAAAACCCTGCAGAAAGTAGGCATAGAGGGAACTTTCCTCCACAATAAAGGCCATATATGACAAACCCACAGCCAACATTGTCCTCAATGGTGAAAAACTGAAACCATTTCCACTAAGATCAGGAACAAGACAAGGTTTCCCACTCTCACCATTATTATTCAACATAGTTTTGGAAGTTTTAGCCACAGCAATTAGAGAAGAAAAAGAAATAAAAGGAATCCAAATCGGAAAAGAAGAAGTAAAGCTGTCACTGTTTGCAGATGACATGATACTATATATGGAGAATCCTAAAGATGCTACCAGAAAACTACTAGAGCTAATCAATGAATTTGGTAAAGTAGCAGGATACAAAATTAATGCACAGAAATCTCTTGCATTCCTATACACTAATGATGAAAAATCTGAAAGTGAAATTAAGAAAACACTCCCATTTACCATTGCAACAAAAAGAATAAAATAGGAATAAACCTACCTAAGGAGACAAAAGACCTGTATGCAGAAAATTATAAGACACTGATGAAAGAAATTAAAGATGATACAAATAGATGGAGAGACATACCATGTTCTTGGATTGGAAGAATCAACATTGTGAAAATGACTCTACTACCCAAAGCAATCTACAGATTCAATGCAATCCCTATCAAACTACCAATGGCATTTTTCACAGAACTATAACAAAAAATCTCACAATTTGTATGGAAACACAAAAGACCCCGAATAGCCAAAGCAATCTTGAGAACGAAAAACGGAGCTGGAGGAATCAGGCTCCCTGACTTCAGACTATACTACAAAGCTACAGTAATCAAGACAGTATGGTACTGGCACAAAAACAGAAATATAGATCAATGGAACAGGATAGAAAGCCCAGAGATAAACCCACGCACGTATGGTCACCTTATCTTTGATAAAGGAGGCAAGAATATACAGTGGAGAAAAGACAGCCTCTTCAATAAGTGGTGCTGGGAAAACTGGACAGCTACATGTAAAAGAATGAAATTAGAACACTTCCTAACACCATACACAAAAATAAACTCAAAATGGATTAAAGACCTAACTGTAAGGCCAGACACCATCAAACTCTTAGAGGAAAACATAGGCAGAACACTCTTTAACATAAATCACAGCAAGATCCTTTTTGACCCACCTCCTAGAGAAATGGAAATAAAACCAAAAATAAACAAATGGGACCTAATGAAACTTCAAAGCTTTTGCACAGCAAGGGAAACCATAAACAAGATGAAAAGACAACCCTCAGAATGGGAGAAAATATTTGCGTATGAAGCAACTGACAAAGGATTAATTTCCAAAATATACAAGCCGCTCAATATCAAAAAAAAAAAAAACAACCCTATCCAAAAATGGGCAGAAGACCTAAATAGACATTTCTCCAAAGAAGATATACAGATTGCCAACAAACACATGAAAGAATGCTCAACATCATTAATCATTAGACAAATGCAAATCAAAACTACAAGAGATATCATCTCACACTGGTCAGAATGGCCATCAGCAAAAAATCTAGAAACAATAAATGCTGGTGAGGGTGTGGAGAAAAGGGAACCCTCTTGCACTATTGGTGGGAATGTAAATTGATACAGCTACTATGGAGAACAGTATGGAGGTTCCTTAAAAAACTAAAAATAGAACTACCATATGACCCAGCAATCCCACTACTGGGCATATACCCTGAGGAAACCATAATTCAAAAAGAGTCATGTACCAAAATGTTCATTGCAGCTCTATTTACAATAGCCAGGACATAGAAGCAACCTAAGTGTCCACTGACAGATGAATGGATAAAGAAGATGTGGCACATATATACAATGGAATATTACTTAGCCATAAAAAGGAACAAAACTGAGTTATTTGTAGTGAGGCGGATGAACCTAGAGACTGTCATACAGAGTGAAGTAAGTCAGAAAGAGGAAAACAAATACCGTATGCTAACACATATATGTGGAATCTACAAAAAAAAAGAAAATGGTCAGAAGAACCTAGGGGCAAGACGAGAATAAAGATGCAGACCTACTAGAGAATGGACTTGAGGATACGGGATGTGGGCAAAGGTAAGCTGGGACAAAGTGAGAGAGTGGCATGGACATATATACACTACCAAACGTAAAATAGATAGCTAGTGGGAAGCAGCCGCATAGCACAGGGAGATCAGCTCGGTGCTTTGTGACCGCCTAGAAGGGTGGGATAGGGAGTATGGGAGAGAGAGAGATGCAAGAGGGAAGAGATATGGGGACATATGTATATGTATAATTGATTCACTTTGTTATAAAGCAGAAACTGATACACCATTATAAAGCAATTATACTCTAATAAAGATGTTAAAAAATTGATATCAGGGATGACAGAGTGATGGAAATAGGCTACAATGGAATAACTAACTTTTTAAACCAATATTTTTTTCTTAGAAAACACTCTTGATTAGATTTTTTTCTTATTAAAGAGAAAGCTCTTCTTTTTTTAAAAAGATGATATATATTTCTTAGAGCAGGCACACTTTCTTTAAGTCTCTAACTCTTGGAATATCTATATGAGAAATTACATAGAAGTATATTTCCAGAGATATTAGAATATGAGGACATTGTTGGGTAGTTTACTGTGATTTTAGACATACGCTAGAAAGATTGCTTCCTAGCTCGTTGTCCTGTTGTTTTGAATATTAGTGTAAATCAGTGTGCTGAACGATTGGATGAGGAATGAGAGGGTGAACCTGAATAGGACAGGGATTAGGTAGCCAGAGCAAATTCCTAGCATCCCAGCAGCAGCCTCTGGGGAGACGTGGGTCCTTAATGGTGACGATGATGTCCTGTGACTTAAGGACCATAAGGCTGTACTTGCCGTGTGCAGCTGTAACCCCCAGGGTGGTGAGTCAGAAGCAGATATACCTGGGCAGGCACACCCACCCTCACCGTAGGGACTTGCTTCAGTCTGCATCTCACTGGAGAAAATTGACCCAATTTCTCACTGTTACATTCCTATGTTGGGCCATGTTTCTGTGTGTCCATTTCCTTCAGAAGAATTGCAGACACGTTGAAGGCACTGTCTATGTCTTGGTCCTCTGACTTGCTGTCAGGGTTCTCTCCTAACTGGATGTTAGTGGATTATATAGAGGACAGCAGCTGCAGTTCCTCTTCCCCTGGTATCCTCTGCCTTTCCAGAGGACAGGCTCGTGCAATGGCAGTAGCATTGGTTGAGGGGTTTGGAGACATGATTTGAATCCCATTTTGCTCCGTGACCATAGTTAGGTTTTAAAAGTTCTCCAGAACCACTGCCCCCTCTGTAAAATAGAAGACTAGGCAAGATGATCTCTTTGGGCTCTTTCCAGCTCTGAGAATACATGGTATAATGATATCATAATCCAGAGCGAAGGAGCAGAGTTTGATTTTCTGCTCACTGACCTTTATAGGGACTGTGCAGTTTGTGTTAACTCTGAAAGAAAAAGGAAATGAGCTGATGCTTCGTTCTGAAGTTCTAAGAGCAGTAGAAAATTCTCTTTGATATTTAGAGTATATCATTTTAGTAATTGGTTGACCACTGCCAGATATGTTTGATTTTTTAGAAAATAAATTATTTAATAAATTCTTTAATAGAAGGAGAGTCACACAAACACCTTCAATTTGTAATGTCCCTGCTTATGAAATGTTTTCACCTTCATTATCTCGTGTGCCTTCTCGCAACATAAATCACATGTTCTTATCTCCTACTTTCTGATGGAGAACGTGCCTCATAAAGTGGCCTGTCTGATCGTCCAGGCCTAGACCTTGGGTCTCCTGGTACCTCAGTCAGGGCTCTTTACTTGCTTTCAGTGTTTCCAAAACTATGGTACGCTAGTTGTACCTGAGATGATATTGGGGGACATGTGGACATTAAATCTCTCAGTGGTTTTATATTTGTTTTCATGAGCATTAGGAAAAAATGTATAACTTACACCTTAAACTTATGAATTCATGGTTATTGTGGCAGGGGACGAAGCTAAGATTTAAAGTAAGTGAGTCAGTTTAAAGGAAAATATTCAGTAAATATGAGTAGAGGTGGAACTCAGATCTGACAAAATCCTGAAGATGGTTCACAGAAGACTATTTAGTTCATTTCCTTCACATTTATCAAGCACCTATAGAGCATCATGCCATCTGCCCAGGGCTTCTTATATTCATTCTATTTAATCCATACAACAGCCCCATGGACTTGTTACAACCCACATCCTCTCTGATGAAGAACATGGCTCTGCTTATTCACTTTCTGTCTATTACTGCTTAATTTTTTCTTCTTTTCCCATCAAGAGACTAAAAGATTCCCTGGGTTGCCTCTCTGTGAACAGGCTCAAGTATATTCCAGGTTACCTCTTTGAGCCATTGCTATTTTACTCCATGTCCAAGGTCAGCCTTTCTAGTTCTGTCTCTGTATATTGAATATTCTTCTCCTGGGGTGGGGTAACATCATGCTGTGATTTTAAAATTTAACTTTAGTTATTTAGCTTTATTTTATACAGCTTAGGTATATTTTATATAGCTTGGTTTATTAATTTTTTACATTCACCCTTCAGCTTGTTGTGTACTTCTGGTGTTAGTCAACGAGAGACATTGTACATCTTGCTTTCTATATAAGCCTCCGGGGCTATATAACCTGGGGGCAGATCAGCATGAGCTCTGATGTCAGGCCAGCCCAGTTCTGAACTCTGACTCCACTGTGCACTACCCACCACTATCTATGTGACTTTGGACCTCAGTCTCCTTACTTGTAAAATGGGAATAACAATATTAGACATTCATAGAGTTGGGAGGATTAAATGAGATATCTGTCAAAGGTTTAGCACGGTGCTGAGTGCATAGAAAGGACCCTTCAGCAAATGCTATTATCACTGTTCCCCTTTGGAGTGCCATCAGCCTTCATCTGTTACTTTACTTCCACAGTCTTTCTTTCTCTGGATTCCTTCCGTGTGCTTCCTAAGCCTGGGAAAATTCCTGGACTCTAAGAGAAAGGTCTTGACATGCTGCTTCCCTCCTTGCTTCACTTAGAACCCTGTTCTTCTAAGATTTACATTTATGCCCTCATTTAAAATCCTTTCTGATTAGCAAGGACCAAATGTCTGTCTGACATGTCCTCTCTCCATGTGGAGAGGATCAGTCCATTGTCTTTGGAATAGAGAGGCCTGGGTTTAAAGTATGGCTCTGTTCCTGGTTAGCTGTGTGGATTTCAGCAAATCGTGTAGCATCGCTGAGCTTCAGTTTGTTCATCTCTATGGTGGAAATAGAAACATCTGCATTCTCTATCTTCTAGGAATTTAAAGGTTAGATCCAATAGTATGTGTGAAAATCCTTGGTATGCTATAAACCACTATCTATATATAAATAATCTATATATCTGTATCTATATAAACCATAACCACTATATGTTTGCTACTTTATTATTTTTATTTTCTTCTGCCCTGAGATGTTGGCTCTGATTCAGTCTAGAACATGGCTTGAACGTGGGCAGGGTTTCTTGGGTACACTGCAAAGACCATAACACCTGCCTTCCTTTCCTAATATCAGCAACTGCTTACTGAATACCTATTATAGACCCAGCCCTTTCCTTATATTATTCAATTTAATCCTTTTTAAATTGAATAAATAAATAATCCAATGTAATCCTTTCTAATAATCCGTGGTGTGGCTATTTTTTATCATCTCCACTTCATGGGAGGAAACTGAAACTTAGAAAAGATCCTCCACATGGTCAGATTCAAGTAAGCAATAGAAATAGCACTTGAACCTGGATAGTGGGCTGCAGATGTTACCTCTTAACCCCACAGAATATTTCCTCCCCAAGTTTGGGTTAATTGTGGATGGCTACTGAGATGTTACTTTAGTAATTTTACCTTCCACTTTCCATCACAGTACAAGGTTCTTTACTGGAACACAGTAAGGAATCACAGCTTCCCTCTTCCTGCTTAAGGTCCTTGCCTTTGCCCTGTGAAGGGCTGGGAGATGCCAGGCAGCAGCTCAGATGGGGAGGAAGTCACTCAGGTGGAGAGCAAAGCTCTGTGCAATAGAGTGGATTATGGATTTCAATATTTCTTCAGGCTTCTCTCCATCAAAAGAGCTATGTAAGGACAGAGGCCCAGGAGCCCCCCAAGCGGCATCCTCTATTAGATGAATTTTATTAGATGAATTTAACTCAATTTCAGATCTTAGGTTTGAGTCAGACTTTGGCCATCTCCCCTCACACAAGCTCTAAGAGGATGCAAAGGTTACACAGCAGCAGCTGCCCCAGCCTTTCCAGTTTTAGATTATGGTTGTCACTAAATGGCATGTGCTAACGTTCTGCCAGAGATTTTCACTGTTGTATTTTGTGCTTTTGCTTTGCGGGAGGAGGAAGCCTCATAGTTCTGAGGAGCACTTGCTCCCACTTCTCTGGAAAGGACAGTTGAAACAATGTTTCCTTTCCCCAACAGCCTTTCTAGCGACCAGAGATACCATCAGGTGTCAGTCTTACAGTTTTGGAGGAAAATCTCCATTCCAAGGCAAGACAAATTGGGATTTTTTTGTGCATTGGCACACACATTGCAACCTAATCACAAACAAAGACTTGCCAAATATTTCTTCAGTCATCAGGAAATTAAACTGGGCTCCAGACCAGATATTTGGTTCTGGTTTCCAATCCAGAAAGAGCTTATTAAGGTTAGGCTGTGGGTAAATGCCCTTTACAAAATAAAAGTCCATTGATTTTTTAATTAAAGGTAACACTAGCTGCTAAATCCTGAAACCTCATTGACCTGATATAAGAAAGTTTATTTCCTACTCATGTAAGTCCAGTCAAGGGTAGGAAGTTCCAGTTAGGTGGGATCCAGGCTGATGCAAATTCTGTCATCTTCAGCTTTTGTTTTCTAAGCTGGCTGGTGGCTGAGTATTGACATTGATCCAGCAGACAGGAGAAGAATATGGGGGATCATACGGAAGATCACTGTAAGTGGCAGCTGTGGATAGAAGTCACATTGGCTGGAATCTAGTCACATGACCACACTGAACTGCAAGGGAGGCTGGGAATTGTAGTGCAAATGTGTGCCTAGGAAGAGAGGAAAACAGGCAAGGTGAACAGCTGGCTGGTCTCTGCCACAGAACCATGGTCAGAGCAGAGTGAAGGAGGTGCTGAGGTAGAGTCTGGCTGCTTCCTGTAACAGGGAGGGGCCAAGGCACTACTTTCCCTTCAACGTTATTCCTCAGGCCTGACCCGCCTGACCTGGCCTTTGCCACATGGTGGGTAAATCTCTTTTGGCTTCTCTACTTGGAACTCAATTTCCTGTTTCACTGAGAAGATTGAGAAGATTGATGGCCTTTCAGAAACCTGCAGATGGTGATTTGATATCAGCTTGGCAGGCATTTGGAACACAGCCTTGCTAATGTCAATCCATGGTGCTCAGCTCCCATTTTGAACCTCTCAGAGTTTTTTTAAATTACCCTAAGAGTCACATATGGCTGAATGAGCCAGGAGCCTTCCTGCAGTTTCCGTTTTATTCCTACTGCAGGCGGTTGTGAGGTGGAGTTGCCACAGTGCAGCAGGTCACCCCTTACCGTGGTAACAGCCACAGGCTCTGGCTGACAGCTCATGAGGCAGGATAAGGCACATGGAAACAAAGACCAGAGAGCCTTGTTGAGAGCCAAGAGAGCTCACTGATTCAGTCTGTTGTTTCAGAACTGGGCAGGTGTGTGTCTTTAAGATGAGTATCTACGATAGTATGTTCATTCAAACAATGTAATCATTACATATGTTTTTCTATAATGCACTTGCAGGATTCTTGAAGACAGATAAGCCAGTTGCTCTGTTCCCAGCAGCAGGGTGCACCATGGTTTTGAATATAATATTATTAGTAAAACTGCATATCATTTATGATGTTCTGGCATTCCTTCTCCATTTCGCTATTCTCACACAAGATACGTGCACATTTTTATGTGGAAGGGTGAGGAATTTGAGGAACAATTCAAGAGCCGTTTTTTAATTACAAATTTGAAATAGTTCACTTAAAAAAATCAAAGCCCAAAGTGCATTTTGTAGCTTAATCTTCATATTTAATTTGATTATAGCAGTGAACATTAGGCATGAAACAAGCTGCCCAAAAGGACTGTTGAATTATTTAATTACCTATGGGACTGAGGAGGTGATAGTCAGCATAAACAATTCCACAAGTGGGGTGCATTAGAAAGATCAGCTCTTTCTGTCTCCAAGCTTAGTAAATTGCATTATGTGACTATCCAAACAGCAATTGCTTGTTGAACAAACTATTAAATGCTTAAGTCTGTTTGCAATATTTTAGGTTCCAGATGGTCATTTGTCTAAAAGAAATGGCAAAAAAATATTAAGTGTAAATGTGTTTTAGAAGTATTTTCAGTTGAATGAATTTCCAATGAAGTCAATAGTCAGAATTCAAGGACACTCTTTCCATATATACAATATTGAAAGAATTTCTAATAATCAAACTAGAAAATTAAGCAGAAATGCATTCAAGAGGTTTGATCATCTGTTATGTTCATTTCTGGGAATATGATGATACATGAGGCAGGCTTCTTGCCCTGAATAATCTCAGAGTCTTCTCAGGGAAGACAAGTCTACAATAACATTTGTATCGGTGTGATGTTTGAAGTGTGAATGAAGCGCTATGGAAATAAAGATAAGGAAATAATTAGTTCTGCCAGGAGGCGGGGAGACGGAATAGAAATATCAGGGGGAAATACACACATTTTGCACCATTTCAACTCAACTTTTATAAGAATATGCAGGAATTTGTGTGTATGTGAACCAGCAAAGAGGCAGGTAGGAAAAGGGCAGCAGAAAGAAGTGTGTAGTCTGTAGCTCAAAAAGAAAGTTGACTCTTTCCTGGGCTAGGAATCAGCTAAGCCACTAAGTTACTAGTAACAGGGAAAAAGTTGGTGAGAATGGTCAAGATAATATTCCTAAATGCAGAAAATAATTCACTGTTAGGCCTCGTTCATTTGACACTGTCAGAGAGTGAAAATCTTCAGTCAGGAGATTTTCCCCAGTACCTGAAGCTTTCTAATTTAACTGTCAAGAATTTATTTTAACTTTTTAAACCTGAATAAGCAACTTGACACCTCTAGTTTATCTCAGTAAATGTCAACTATTGTGCTATGTTAAAGTGTCTTCAGGGACTATTAAGGTCTATACAACTATGTGCCTTGAAAATTAGAGGCCTTGTTTTGCTATTTGATTTTTAAATGTTGGCTTCTGTATTTTTCCCCCCCATGACTTTTTCTGTATCCTTACCTTGCTGTAAATTTTCCTTGTGCCTGTCAGAATGTCTGCCTCTAATAGCCCTTTTCATCAAATTTGCTATCTTTGCTGAGGAATGGGAAATAAGAAAATCTGTCTTACTTGAATTATGATCAAGAAGGAGTGGGTTTATGAATTGAGGTACTCTCCCAGGAGGTTTGAAATGTGGGCTTTGTGATATCTTATTTGTTCATTTGTAGATTCTTGGCGATGTTATATCTAACCAGGTTGCTAAAAAGGTGACCTTTAAAAAAATTCAGTTGTGTTTTTTAACATCTTTATTGGAGTATAATTGCTTTACAATGGTGTGTTAGTTTCTGCTTTAAAACAGAGTGAATCAGCTATACATATACATATATCCCCATGTCCCCTCCCTCTGCATCTCCCTCCCACCCTCCCTATCCCACTCCTCTAGGTGGTCACAAAGCACCGAGCTGATCTCCTTGTGCTATGCGGCTGCTTCCCACTAGCTATCTATTTTACATTTGGTAGTGTATATATGTCTATGACACGCTCTCACTTCATCCCAACTTACCTTTCCCCCTCCCACATCCTCAAGTCCATTCTCTATGTCTGCGTCTTTATTCCTGTCCTGCTCCTAGGTTCTTCATAACGTTTTTGGTATTTTTTAGATTCCATATATATGTCTGAGGATATGGTATTTGTTTTTCTCTTTCTGCCTTACTTCACTCTGTATGACAGACTCTAGGTCCATCCACCTCACTACAAATAACTCAGTTTCGTTTCTTTTTATGGCTGAGTAATATTCCATCGTATATATGTGCCACATCTTCTTTATCCATTCATCTGTTGATGGACACTAAGGTTGCTTCCATGTCCTGGCTATTGTAAATAGAGCTGCAATGAACATTGTGGTACACGACTCTTTTTAAATTATGGTTTTCTCAGGGTATATGCCCAGTAGTGGGATTGCTGGGTCATATGGTAGTTCTATTTTTGGTTTTTTAAGGAACCTCCATACATACTGTTCCCATAGTGGCTGTATCAATTTACATTCCCACCAACAGTGCAAGAGGGTTCCCTTTTCTCCACACCCTCACCAGCATTTATTGTTTGTAGATTTTTTGATGATGTCCCTTCTGACTGGAGTGAGGTGATACCTCATTGTAGTTTTGATTTGCATTTCTCTAATGATTAGTGATGTTAAGCATCCTTTCATGTGTTTGTTGGCAATCTGTATATCTTCTGTATACCTGTCCATTGGTGAAAGTGGGATGTTAAAATCCCCTACTATGATTGTGTTACTGTCAATTTCCCCTTTTATGGCTGTTGGCATTTGCCTTATGTATTGAGGTGCTCCTATGTTGGGTGCATAAATATTTACAATTGTTATATCTACCTCTTGGATTGATCCCTTGATCATTATGTAGTGTCCTTCTTTGTCTCTTGTAATAGTCTTTATTTTAAAGTCTATTTTGTCTGATATGAGAATTGCTACTCCAGCTTTCTTTTGATTTCCATTTGCATGCATATCTTTTTCCATACCCTCACTTTCAGTGTGTTTGTGTCCCTAGGTCTGAAGTGGGTCTCTTGGAGATAGCATATATATGGGTCTTGTTTTTGTATCCATTTAGCCAGTCTGTGTCTTTTGGTTGGAGCATTTAATCCATTTATGTTTAAAGTAGTGATCGATATGTTTGTTCCTATTACCATTTTCTTAAATGTTTTGGGTTTGTTAATTGTAGGTCTTTTCCTTCTCTTGTGTTTCCTGCCTAGAGAAGTTCCTTTAGCATTTGTTGTAAAGCTGGTTTGGTGGTGCTGAAATCTCTTAGCTTTTGCTTGTTTGTAAAGCTTTTAATTTCTCTGGCGAATCTGAATGAGATCCTTGCTGGGTAGAGTAATCTTGGTTCTAGGTTTTTCCCTTTCATCATTTTAAATATGTCCTGCCACTCCCTTCTGGCTTTCAGAGTTTCTGCTGAAAGATCAGCTGTTAACCTTATGGGGATTCCCTTGTATGTTTTTTGTTGTTTTTCCCTTGCTGCTTTTAATATATATTTTTTGTATTTAATTTTTGATAGTTTGTTTAGTATGTGTCTTGGTGTGTTTCTCCTTGGATTTATCCTGTATGGGACTCTCTGTGCTTCCTGGACTTGATTGACTATTTCCTTTCCCATATTAGGGAAGTTTTCAACTATAATCTCTTCAAATATTTTCTCAGTCCCTTTCTTTTTCTCTTCTTCTGGGACCTCTATAATTCAAATGTTGGTGCATTTAATGTTGTCCCAGAGGTCTCTGAGACTGTCCTCAATTCTTTTCATTCTTTTTTCTTTATTCTGCTCTGCAGTAGTTTTTCCACTATTTTATTTTCCAGGTCACTTATCTGTTCTTCTGCCTCAGTTATTCTGCTATTGATTCCTTCTAGAGAATTTTTAAGTTCATTTATTGTGTTGTTCATCATTGTTTGTTTGCTCTTTAGTTCTTCTAGGTCCTTGTTAAATGTTTCTTGCATTTTGTCTATTCTATTTCCAAGATTTTGGATTATCTTTACTCTCATTACTCTGAATTATTTTCCGGTAGACTGCCTATCTCCTCTTCATTTGTTAGGTCTGGTGGGTTTTTACCTTGTTCCTTCATCTGCTGTGTGTTTCTCTGTCTTCTCATTTTGCTTAACTTACTGTGTTTGGGGTTTCCTTTTCATAGGCTGCAGGTTTGTAGTTCCCGTTGTTTTTGGTGTCTGCCCCCAGTGGCTAAGGTTGGTTCAGTGGGTTGTGTAGGCTTCCTGGTGGAGGGGACTGGGGCCTGTGTTCTGGTGGATGAGTCTGGATCTTGTCTTTCTGGTGGGCAGGACCACATCTGGTGGTGTGTTTTGGGGTGTCTGTGACCTTATTATGATTTTAGGCAGCCTCTCTGCTAATGGGTGGGGTTGTGTTCCTGTCTTGCTAGTTGTTTGGCATGGGGTGTCCAGCACTGTAGCTTGCTGGTTGTTGAGTGGAGTTGGGTCTTAGCGTTGAGATGGAGATCTCTGGGAGAGCTTTTGCCGTTTGATATTACGTGGAGCTGGGAGGTCTCTGTCGGACCAATGTCCTGAACTCGGCTCTCCCACCTCAGAGGCACAGGCCTGACACCTGGCTGGAGCACGAAGACCGTGTCAACCACACAGCTCAGAAGAAAAGTGAGAATAAAAGAAAGAAAGAAAAAGAAAATAAAATAAAGTTATTAAAATAAAAAATTTAAATACTTATTAAAATTTAAAAAAACGCAAGCAAGAAAGAAGAGAGCAACCAAACCAAAGAAGAAATCCACCAATGATATCAAGCGCTAAAAACTATACTAAAAAAAACCAAAACCCAGACAGACAGAACCCTAAGACAAATGGTAAAAGCAAAGCTATAGAGACACAATCACACAAAGATGCATACACATGCACACTCACAAAAAGAGAAAAAGGAATAAATATATATATATAAAAAAAGGAAGAGAGCATCCAAATCAATAAATAAATCTACCAATGATAATAAACTCTAAATACTAAACTAAGAGAAACATAAAACCAGAAACAAATTAGATGCAGAAAGCAAACCCCAAGTGTACAGTTGTTCCCAAAGTCCACTGCCTTAGTTTTGGGATGATTCGTTGTCTATTCAAGTATTCCACAGATGCAGGGTTCATCTAGTTGATTGTGGAGCTTTAATCCGCTGCTCCTGAGGCTGCTGGGAGAGATTTCCCTTTCTCTTCTTTGTTTGCACAGCTCCCGGGGTTCAGCTTTGGATTTGGCCCCATGTCTGTGTGTAGGTCACTGGAGGGCGTCTGTTCTTTGCCGAGACAGGACAGGGTTAAAGGAGCAGCTGATTCAGGGTCTCCGGCTCACTCAGGTGGGGGGAGGGAGGGGTACTGAGTGCAGGGCGAGCCTGCGGCAGCAGAGACCGGCATGACGTTGCACCAGCCTGAAGGGCGCCGTGTGTCCTCCCGGGGAAGTTGTCCCTAGATCACGGGACCCTGGCAGTGGCGGGCTGCACAGGCTCCCGGGAGGGGAGGTGTGGGTAGTGAGCTGTGCTTGCACACAGGCTTCTTGGTGGAGGCAGCAGCAGCCTTAGCATCTCATGCCCGCCTCTGGGGTCTGCGTTGATAGCTGCGGCTTGCGCCCGTCTCTGGAGCTCCTTTAAGCAGCGCTCTTAATTCCTTCTTCTCGCGCACGAAACAAAGAGGCAAGAAAAAGTCTCTTGCCTCTTCGGCAGCTCCAGAGTTTTTCCCGGAATCCCTCCAACGTAGCCGTGGTGCACTAACCCCTTCAGGCTGTGTTCACGCTGCCAACCCCAGTCCTCTCCCTACATCCAACCGAAGCCCGAGCCTCAGCTCCCAGCCCCCGCCCGCCCCGGCGGGTGAGCAGACAAGCCTCTCGGGCTGGTGAGTGCCGTTCGGCACCGATCCTCTGTGTGGGAATCTCTCTGCTTTGCCCTCTGCACCCCTGTTGCTGTGCTCTCCTCCGTGGCTCTGAAGCTCCCCACCCCCTGCCCACCCCCGTCTCCGCCTGCAAAGGGGCTTCCTAGTGTGTGGAAACGTTTCCTCCTTCACAGCTCCCTCCCACTGGTGCAGGTCCCGTCCCTATTCTTTTGTCTCTGTTTTTTCCTTTGCCCTACCCAGGTACGTGGGGAGTTTCTTGCCTTTTGGGAGGTCTTAGGTCTTCTGCCAGTGTTCAGTAGGTGTTCTGTAGAAGTTGTTCCACGTGTAGATGTATTTTTGATGTATTTGTGGGGAGGAAGGTGATCTCCACGTCTTACTCCTCTTTCATCTTGAAGGTCTCCTCAGTTGTGATTTTATTTGAATTAACATTGGAATCTTTGGGAAAATGCCAAGAGCTGTACATGCCTCCAGTTGAAGTTTATCTTGGAATAACCCTTAGAGACTTTAGAAAAGCAAACCATGTAGATGCAGTTTTTCAAAATGTTGATGGGACACTTGTGCTCTTAATTGTATAAATTTCCCCAGGTGAAAAGAACATTCTATCATAAATAAAGTAAGCAAAGTGAAGCTATTCATTTGTCTTCCACGGCAGAAGCACAGGGCGGGTTTTTCAGCAGATTGTTTTTCAGCAGGATTGCCTTGGCACTTTAGTCAGTGATGAAACATTTACAATTATGATACAGTGCAATGACATTTCAAGAGGCAAGGTAGTACACGTGGGGCTTCAAAATACATAAACCAGTATAGCGTAGTTAACTCTGAGGAGGTAATATTGTTTTCCCTATTTTTCTGAGGAAGAAACAGAAAACTCAGCACTCACATCACACAGTAGTACATTGTTGGGCAAGGCTTTAAACTCCTGTCTGTCTGGCTTCTAAAGCTCCTGGAAACTTGTACTTTATTCCAGTCCTTACAATAACTGACTTTTAATGTTGCCAATTTACCTGGATGTTTCTTTCCTCATTGGTAAAACAAGACAACTGAACCAGATGATTTCTAAGATTTCTTACAGTTTCAGTAAAATCATAGATTTTTTAGATTAACCTTAAGTGCCCAGAAGAAGATGATGAAGAGGTAGATTGGTTCAGACGGAATGATCCCAATAAGACCTCTCAGCAATGTGTCGTATCACAGCCCTGAAACTATACATTTTTAGGCCTTGGTTTGTAGCTGAGGTTTACCTATAGGCCTCCCAGCCTTGTCTCGGACAAGTTCTAGACCCTGAAAGAATAATGTGCAGAAGACAATGGATGAGCCCGTTGGCAGAGCAGGAGCAGTAACCGCAGAGGTGAGGGAGTCTCTGCCGCTTTCAAATCTGCTTTCTGAGTAGATGCTTAAGGAGGGATGGAGGGATTTCTCGCCAGATGAGGAACAAATCAACTTTATCCAGATAATCTTTTACTTCTCTTTAGGAAGGAGAAAGTGAAGAGGGTAGAGACCCGTAGACCCGTATTTAAAGCCATCCCGTATATTTTGCAGTCATGTAACCCATAGCATTGAAATCTCCTGAAAATTGTTGCTTGCTCAGTCTGTCCACATCGGATGCATATAGCCAGGCCTGCTGTTCACTGCAACACAAGGGCATCATCCACACAGGCTTCAGTGTCGATGGGCAATCCCTCGAGTTGTGCAATGCAGCAGGTGCTATAACAACAACCACCGTTCATTCTGTGCCAGCTATTCAGATACGATATTCCCTTTAATCTTTGCAAGGCTGTGTTGTAATATGGTGAGGTGTATTTTCCAGAGGAAGAAATGGCACTCAGAAAGTGCCTGCGGTCAATCCACTACTTTGCTGTAGGTGTAGGAATCGAACCCAAGTCTTCCTGCTTTCACAGTCCATGCTCTTTCTACCATACTCCACCCCCAATCTGTGGAAATTCTCCAAGTCAGGCCAAAGCAGACTGGGATAAGGGGGGAATGTGCTCTTAGCATTTTGGAAGCATTGCTTCAGTGATGATTCGACAGCATGTGACCACAATACTATCCTGACCTCAAGCCTTCTGTGGCTCAACATTACTTAAAAAGAGAGTGTGGGGCTTCCCTGGTGGCGCAGTGGTTGAGAGTCCGCCTGGCGATGCAGGGGACACGGGTTGGTGCCCCGGTCCGGGAAGATCCCACATGCTGCAGAGTGGCTGGGCCCATGAGCCATGGCCGCTGAGCCTGCGCGTCCGGAGCCTGTGCTCCGCAATGGGGGAGGCCACAACAGTGAGAGGCCCGCGTACCGCAAAAAAAAAAAAAAAAAAAAAAAAAGAGAGAGAGAGTGTGAAGCCCATATAATAGGACTAAGGCCTCACCTCCCACCTTGCTTCCTCCTCACCTACCTCTTCTCCAAGGCACTCTGTGTCCCCAGTGGCCATCTTTCAAGGCATTTCTGGCCAGAGTGTACTTTTGCACATTGCAGCCCCATTGGCCACTTCCTTTGCATTAGCCTTAGAACAAAGGCCACGTTTTGTCATCTTTTGGGACACTTGCAGAAAGAGCAAAAGAGTCACACCCAAAGTAGTGAAAGGAGACTTGCTGCAAATACCAAAATTCAAAGATGCTTTCTGGTTGTGGATGTGGGTCAGTGTGGGATAAATGCAGGTGCAGTGAGATACCAAGGGTCAGCCCTGCCCACAAGCCCTTTAGTCAAGGAAGAGACCCGAAGACCTGGTGGCCCTTAAGTATGCTTCTATTTTTCCTAAGACAAGGCTACAATGTATATATCTCTGCATATGTTAGCAATATGACAGTTACACCTCGGAGAGGGGTTGTTTTTATGTTGTAGTGCAATAGTGTATAATATACCAGCTGCAAGGATAAGGAGAAGAGATTAAAGCGGGTTGAGACTGAGGTGGAGGCACTGTCTTTGGGAGCTGAGGCTGCCTTAACAGGGGCTCTCCATTACTCCCATGCTGTAACCCCATGCACTGAATGTGTGTCCCTTCCCCAGTCCTGCTGGGATGGTTTTATTCTATTCCTAAACACATTTTGGCCTAAAAGGAGGTGAGAGGGATTGTCTAGAAAAGGTCCAATCAATGATAAACAGACTTTCAAGATTAGCCTTCTTGCTTGATTGCAAACCTCTGAAAGAACTCCCTCCACCCTTCCAACCCCTTCCCTTTCCTGCTGCTGTCACTGATGCTGGGTTTCCATGTCTCCTCACTGCTTGCCAGTATTGTAGCTCATAGTGCACTGCTCTGTAGCCTTTACTCGTCTCCCTCCTCCCCTCTACTGTGAGCTTCTCGCAGTAAAGAGCAAAGGTAATGTTTTCTTCATTGTGTGGCGTTCATACGACCCACACGTCTTTAACTGTGCTCTCACCACATACAACTAGACCTGCAGGGAGCTCTGGCAAAGGTGAAGAGAAGATGGTAATGACAAGAAGAGAAACTCCTCTGATGGTTCCCAGCGGGATTGGAGGCAGACGTTTCAGTCAGGTGACTGCTTTCTGTCACAGCATCACCTGCAGAGCAAAAGGACGTAGTTCCCGTAAGTAATCGGAATGGGAAGGCAGGCTCGGATCTGTGGTCTGGTGTCTCTTGTCTAAATTCATTTGGACAGAACCAGCACTCCTTCACCCCAGCCATGGAAACACAGTCCCATTCCCCTGGCCTCACTAGCTCCTGCCTCGGTTTTCAACTGTAGTCCAAGACAATTTTTAGATGACAGTACCCTGTCCATAAATCTAGGATACGGTGTTTAATAAGTCACCTCTTTAGCCAACAAAAGTTTAAAATTAGGCTATAAATACGATTGGTATATTCCAAGAATAATAGCATCAATCTCATGGGCCTGGTATGTTAGAGAACTAGCTAGTAATTCATTGAGTCAACACAG
Source organism: Grampus griseus (assembly GCF_964374135.1). Lineage (NCBI taxonomy): Eukaryota > Metazoa > Chordata > Mammalia > Artiodactyla > Delphinidae > Grampus > Grampus griseus. Next base: position 35,761,650 of record NC_138998.1, read on the forward strand.
GAAGGGTTTTCATCTCTGCAGAATTTTAGCCCAAGTAATTTTTAAGACTCACAGGACATCAGATCTGGAAGAATCTTAGAGATTACTTAAGCCTGAGCCCATAAAAAAACTAAGGGGACAGAGAGGTCAAGACCTGCTCAAGGTCACACAGTTATTTATGAATGCTGAGCAGGTGTGGATAAAGCCTGTTCACCATCCAGGGCTATGTGAGCTTCTATTTGTGACTTCTAAGTCCCAGGGCCTCTTGCACCCCATCAACAGAACATGGTTGGAAGCATCACTCTCATCAGTTGGCCATGTCATTTTTCCCACACTCTGCTGACCCTGGGTTTGCATAATACTTCAAGATTCTGAACAGCATGTAGTAATTATCATCCCGAGACACAGAAAGACAGCAAGACAGACATTAACTGTCCCCCTAGCTGCTCAGAGCCATTTCTTATAGTCTTATACTTGTCATTTAAAGTTGATTTGCATTTGCATTGACAGCCAAAGAGACACACAGTTCCCTTATAAATATAGTTTCTACTCCCCATCTTCAAACTGGGACTTTTTATGACAGTTTTCAACTTTTAGAACTTAGTGAAAAGAAACTTCAGTTTCAGACAAATACTGGCTTTCTCATCCCTGTCTCCTCTCTTGGGCCTGGTTCCATATTCAGAGGGCAGAAAAAAACATTGAAGGGGGCTCATGTCTCATTATTCACGACTGCTCTTCTAGTTCACCTCTGTTTCTTCCTTGGCGGGAACTCCACTGGAGGAACCACTTCTGTGGCTCATTTAACCAGTGGCTAGCGTAAGTGATTGAACAATAGATACAACTTTACTTGGGAATTCGAGTTTCTCTTTAACACTGTCCTGCTTCCTGATTTCTCTTCTAACTTTTCTGGCCTTCTCTTTGTAAGCTTTTATTTCTCTCTTGAGGCTCAGAGCTTTGGCTGCTGGGGTGAAAATGGAAACAGATTGACAAGGGGAAAGGTAGCTTTGGGGAATTTAAAATTCAAGCAAGTAAACCATTAATATCCTTGAAGTGTCAATCATGCACAGAACACCATGCTGATTATTATGGACGTCACAAGCTTTTGCCAGATACAGTCGTCCCTCCCCTCAAAGAGGAGTAAGTCTAGAGGGGGAGTTAGATGTGCACTTGCAGGAGGAGGTATCTAATACTCTGGGGCAATATATTATCATTCTGTGTTTCCCAAGGTAGGTACAAGTACCACTGGTGGACAAGGAGATGATTTTAGTGTGTACACAGATAGGGCATTAAATAAATTTGATTCCAATTGTAAAGGTGGTATATTCCAGTTTCAGTTTCCTCTCAGTTCTTCTGATAACCTAAAAAAAAAGAGAGGAAAGAAAAGAAAGTCTCAGATCTGTGCTGAAATACCTTCTTCTCAATAAAAACTGAAAAGATAAGACATTTGGACACCAATAATTTCCACCTACAATTTAATACTATTCTTCATTTTAAATTTTATTTATTTTTTACAGTTTGCATTCTATTTTATTACAAGTGATAAAGTTTTTCTTTTTATGATGCTTGTAATGTTTCCTTACTGAATGTCTTAGTTAGGGTTGCTATAACAAATTACTATAGAGTATGTGGTTTAAGCAACAAACACTTGCTTTTCATAGTTCTGGAGGTTAGGAAGTCCAAGATCAGGGTGTCAGCATGGTCAGGTTCTGCTGAGAGCCCTCTTCCTGTTTTACAGACAACCATATTTTGCTGTGTCCTTATATGGCAGAAGGAGAGTGAGTTAGCTCTCTGGCCTCTTCTTGTAAGGGCACTAATCCCATTCATGAGGGCTCCACTCTCATGACTTAATCACCTCTCAAAGACCTCATTTTCAAATACCATCACAATGGAGATTAATTTCAACACATGAAAATTTGGAGGGACACAAACATTCAGTTCATAACATTTAGGTTAAAAAACTCAAGCTAACTCCAAACGGTAAATAAATAATGGTACAGGTGTTACAAAAATATGGCAGAAACCATTGGGGATGTGCAAATGTTTGGGAACAGTTTAGAATTGTTAAGTGAATGCCTTAGAAGTGAATTGCAAGATGAATTTCAAGGAATGATTGTATACCAGGGGCTGGGATCTCGGGGAAGAATTCCTAGAGGAGGTGAGCTTTAAGGGAACATTTGAAGGGACTGGCTAGAAGCCAAGTGAGCAAAGATATGGTGATCGGTGGGCTGGGAGCAGGAAGCCTGTTGAACTGGATGAACCATTCATGTCCAGGAGTCATGGTTGGAGGAGAGTCACAGCTGGAATCACAAGGTGGAAGGACCTTATATGAGGAGACTCTTTGCTTTTTTTTAAACTTTTTATTTTCAGATAATTATGGATTCACATGCAGTTGTAAGAAACAATACAGAGAGATCCCATATCCCCTTTACGCAGTTTCCCCCAATGATGACATCTTACATAACTACAGTTCAAAATCACGATTAGGAAATTGACAATGATACAAGCCACTGACATTATTCAGACTTCACTCATTTTACATGCACTCGTGTGTGTGTGTGTTTGTGTGTGTATTTAGTTCTATGCAATTTTAGCACGTGTGTAAATTGGTGTGTCCGCCATCATAGTCAAGACATAATAGTCCCAGCACAAGAAAGCCTTTTCTACCCTTTTATAGCCAGAGGTACCTTCCCCCCCTTTCTTCTTCCCTCTCACCTGGCAACCACTAACTGGTTCTCCATCTCTATAATTCTGTCAGTTCAAAAATGTGATATAATTGGAATCATACAGTATGTAACCTTTGGCATTGGCTTTTTGTCATTCAGCATAAGATTTACCTACAATGTTGTCTGTATCAGTAGTTCATTCCTTTTTATTGCTGAGTAGTATTCATAACACGGATATACCATGGTTTACCATTCATCCTTTGTAGAAAATTTGGGTTGTTTCCAGTTTGGGGCTGTTATGAATAAACCTTCTATGAACATTTGTGTACAGGTTTTTGTGTGAACATAGATTTCATTTCTCAAGAGTAAATTTCTGTTTCATATGGTAAGTTTGGTGTGTTTAGCTTTATAAGAAACTGCCATACTCTTTATGGAAGTCGTGGTACAATTTTATATTCCTACCAGCAGTTTATGAGTGATCCAGGTTCTCTGAATCCTTGTCAGCATTTAGTGTTATCATTTTATTTTAGCTATTTTGATAGGTGTGTAGTGATATCTCATTGTGAATTTAGTTTGCATTTTCCCTAATGGTTAATAATTAAGCATCTTTTCATGTGCTTATTTGCCATTCCTCCTCAGTGAAACGTCTGTTCATACCTTTTGTCCATTTGCTCATTGGATAGTTTATGCTTTTATTCTTGAGTTTGAGTTTTTGTTTCTTTATATGTTCTAGATATAAGTTCTTTGTCGGATATGTGATTTGCAAATACTTTCTCTCAGCCTGTAATTTGCTTTTTTCATTCACTTTACAGGGTCATTCACAGATCAAAAGTTTTAATGTTGATGTGATCCAATCTATAATTTTTTCCTTTTATGGATTGTGCTTTTGGCATCAAGTCTAAGATTCTTCTCTTAGCCCCGGTTCCTGAAGGTTTTCTCCTACGTTTTTACCTAGAAGTTTTCTAGTTTTACATTTTACATTTATGTCTGTGATCCATTTTGAGTTAATTTTTGTAAAAATGTGAGATTTTAGTCAAGGGTTCATTAATTTTGTTTGTTTGTTTTTGCTTATGAATGTCCAGTTGCTCCAGCACCGTTTGTCAAAATGCCTATCCTTCTATTGAATTGCTCTTGCATCTTTGTCAAAAATCAATTGGGCATATTTGTGTGGGTCCTTTGCTTTTTAAAGTCACCTTATTAATATTTCCTATCATTTGACTGTAACATCTGAAAAAGAAAAATGTTTTGGGCCTTTCACCCAAATGAATCATGTCACTAGTATAATAAATTATTTGATTATGGAATATTTGATGATTTAGAGAGGTCTCATTACACACTCATGAATCATCCCCAAGGCCTTATGAGAAGAGAATATTTGGCCTATCTCCCACCAAAATATTTCCTTTTACCTAAATAGAAAGACATGGGGAATGGTGCCCATACTTTTTTTGCCCCAGGGCCAATAAGGGGTTGCTTAAGTTCGACTTTTCAAACTTTACAGGGACGAGAAATGCGATTGGCCTTGGTCAGGCTTCGTTTTGCACAGGCTTTGGCAGGGACTTATAACCAGCAATTCTGCCAGGAGCTCAGGATCCTGCTCACATACAAAAACGATAAGGGACATCTAAGGAAAACAAGCTGCTCCCTTTTAGGGACACACCAAAGCTAGATAACCCAAGATAATCATAGCAAGATACAGCCAGTCTTAGAGCTAAGTACTGTGAAGTTAACTTTGCTTCCTCGAGTTTTTGAAGCATGCATCTGTATAAACCTGCTTGTGCAGACATCCCCAGCCCCAAGCTGGGTCTGCCCAAATCCAGCGAATCGGCTCTGAAATGTAGACGGCACCTAGCAGTAACAAAGCCTCCGCCTCAGGCAGCCTGTTGGCCTGTTAGGCCCAGTGGAGCAGCGGAACGGAAATATCTGGAGAAGTTTTTACGTGTCCATGGAATTTCGTTGCAGGAAACCACCAGGGCAGAGACGGGCATGGCTTACAGGTACTTGCTGGTTGCAATGTTATCCAGCCAGGGCACTGCACTGAAGTCAAAGGTTGTTGTTATTAAAGACAGAAGGATTGAAATAGCAAAAAAAATACTATATAGCAAAAGGAAAAGAAAAATGAACGCAGTGAGCCCTCTTCTTGGGCTGCCTTAATTTTTCAAGCTTTAATTTGTCCACTTTCTCTTCGCTTCAAAGATTACATAAAGATAGTCAAATTCACCTGTGGAAGTTCCCAACCTTGTGCCATTAGAAATGTCTTTGGCTTGATACTTAAGCAAAAGTATGTGATTTAGCAGATCGTAATGAAGAATGGGTGCTCTATTCTTCTTAAGGCAATTTATAAATTAAGACTAGAATTTTTTTAATGCTGCCTGGCCTTCAAGGCTGTTATTTTCTTTTAAGCCTGAATCATGTGGTTGTGCTAATAGCTAATAAAGTAGTTCATGAGACTGAGCAGGTTCTTGAAATGACAGCACTTTTTATCAGTGTAGCCCAAGATAAATTACTGGTTGTTCTCTAACCTTCCAATACCATCATTTATTCTGTGAAAGATTAACAAAAAGGAGAATTTTTTTCCTAGTATGGGGTTGGATGTATAATCTTTTAAAATTGCTCTGGAATGGGAAGATCATTCTTTTTCTGAGCAATTATTGTTCAAACCTCTATAAGATATGTCTGTGCTTAGCTAAATCACCCAGCTGTACCCGCACAAGTACTTCCTTGACAAATGCCTAGAGTTTTAAATATCCAGGAAGCTGAGCAAAAGCTGTTCAGAAGGACAAAGGTGCTGGAAACTGAAAACAAAAACAAAAACAGAAAACAAAACCCCAAGCCCTTAGCATTTATAAAGAACAGTTGTTTTAGCTCAAGTCAAAACTTCCAGTTCACAGAATAAGATTGTTTTTGCATAGACAAGATGTCCCTAAATGATTTTATTTTTCTATAATCAAAAGGTCTATTTTAATGCAGTACCTACTGCTCTAGTTATCAGCTAATTTGATTAATAAAGCAATTTGCAATGAGATGGCTCATCTCTGGAGAGCTAAGTATTTCACACAGACTCTTTATGCAAAAAAGGGCTCCTGCAGAAGACGAATGAACTCTTCTAGGTTTACAGGGCATATAAACATAAGACCGCTCACCCCATCATGCTTTAGAAGTGGAGCCTAAGAAGAATCTAACAACCTTTCCAAGAGAACCTATGGCTCCACACCCTGGGATGGAGGAGGAGATGATGTCATTCCTCACCCACCTTTTCTGAATCTGTCTTTACTAGAAGGAGCTACCTTCTCTCTGACTCTCCGTATTCTCTCACTCTATTCTCCATGCTTTCCTTGACCCTCAGTGGTAATAGTGGTGGAATATAGATCTGGTGAAGATGGACTGTTTCGCTGTTTCAAAAACAATGTGTCTTTGCATCTTTGTCCCAGGATGGGTGGTATCACCATGAACACTTTTATAAATCTTCAGAGGGCAGGCCTCTTTCTCTCAATGTCCTGGTTTGAATATCTACTACATATTTTGTGATGTGTGCCAGTGTTAGACAAAGATATGTTCTAGGACAGTGTTTTCTAAGCACTTATGGAGCACAGGAATGCTCCCTTCAAATAGGTAAGAACAAAGGTCTCCTAGTTGAGGGTGGGGGATTGGAGCCCACCTGCTTGAGGGGAGCAGTCATCCCAGCTTGGTTTCCCAGGCACGCCTGCAGATCCCATCCTCTGCACGGCTTGAGAGTACAGTTCTGAGGTGACTCTTCAAGATGCCTTGGAGAGCATGGCTGGCAGGTCCATCTCACAGAGGCAGGCTCTTAGGCAAGCGTATGTGCCACTAGACCACATTCTAGTAGGAAATGGGACTTAGAAGATCATTGTTCCTAGATCAGAATATGAGGAGAGAAAGTACAGTTAAATAGATACTTGGCCCCAGAAAATAGCCAAGGCTTTGAATTATGATGAACTTGCTATTCTCTGCCACCTCTTCCTGACACATGTCACCTTTACCCCTCCCCACTCCTTTCTCCAAATGTCCATAGTACTTTGTCTATTCTTTTTTCAAGGCACTTATTAAGTATCCTTATTTAAAACATTCTCCTTTAAGCATTAGGGATGGATTTTAAAGGAAGAGTATCCAGGTTCTCTTGGTTCCTGCCCAACCTGGCTTTTGACCTTGACTTCTTATAGGCGTAGTTGGGGTTAGGTGAGGAGACTTTTTTATTCTTCTTTACCTTGATTTCCACCTCCCCCCAAAACCGTGGCTATGTTAAAAGACCTCATTCAACCTGCCTTTTCTATTTTCTTCTTTCTGAAGAGTATTATTTCATGTGTAGTGGAAAGAGAATGGGCTTTGGAGTTAATCAGGCCAGAGTTCAAATCCCAGCTCTTCTGCTTTACAAACTGTGTGACACTGAGAGTCATATAAGTAGGTGTGACATATAAGTTCCTAACACACAGTAGATGTTCACTAAATGTAGGTTCCCTTCCTGCTTATTCTGTGTCTCCTGTCAATCATTCTGGGGGCAGGGGATGAAAGCCCCCTATAGCTGAAACATACAAATGGATAAGATAGAGTATTCTCAGAAAGAAAAGAAAGAATTAAAAACTTTGCAGTAATAACCCTGTGTATATGCTAAAAATCATTATGTTGTACTTTAAATGGGTGAATTGTATGTATGTAAATTATATCTCAATAAAGTGGTTAAAAATAATAAGAGAAGTTTTTTAAAAATCTGCAGTAATTCACAATCTGTGTAGGTTTCCATGCTGAGCTTAGAATTCTGAGAGGTCTGGAAGAGCCGGGTAAGCTGTTTTCTCTTCCTAATTTGGTCAGATGCCATTGCAGCCTTCAGCCCAATACCAGCTGCTCGGGTCCCTCAATCATCTGTGAGAGAGCATTATGTTGTGTTTCCATGGAGATTTGGTTATATTTCTAACTAAGGGTGACCAGGGGAGGAAAAAAAATCAGTAAATATGCAAACACATGTATCAACTGAAAAGAAATGGGAGGAAATTGTTTGAATGTGGTGTATAAAGTGCCAAGTTGCTGTGTCGATCCTTCTGTTGGCTTAGAATTTTCAGCAAAAATAGAAGTTTTTTGTGAATTCATTTTTAAAATATCTATGAAATAGTCACCCAAGAGGGTCCTTCAGTTATTTCTAGGAGGCTATCTCTATTACAAAGCATTGAACTCTGAGCCAGACAGTGAACCTGAGCTTGTGTCAAAGTAGAAGTACACTGAGAATTAGTTTTATGGACAAAGCACAAAAACAATCTAGATGGAGTAAGGATGCAGTAGACACCCAGCTTTGAAGCAATTTTATAATACTCACATAAGCCGGGAGGAACTCAAATGGATGTAAAATGAAGGTCTAATCCAAGGGACCCCAAACTTTTTCTGTAAAAGGCCACATAGTAGATATTTTAAGATCATGGGCTACATCTGCCTTTGTCCTACCTACTGAACTCTGCCCTTGTAGGTGGAAGCAGCCATCGACAATAAGCAAAGGAGTGGGCGTGGCTATGTTCCAATTACACTTTACTTACGGACGCTGAAATTTGAGTTTCATATAATTTTCTCATACCACAAATCTTCTTCCTTTTATTCCTCCCAAACCATTAAAAAAAAAAGCCAATCTTATCTTACAGACCATATGAAAACAAGTGGCAGGCCAGATTTGGCCAGTAGACCATAATTTGCTGACCCCTGGTCTAGAAAACAAAGCTTTCAGTTGTACGGACTATTTATTTGTTGTGGTTATTCATTTATTTTTAAACCTCCTTGTTTCCAGAGGTATTTAAGGTGCCCAACTGCATATAATTCAGAAAGATAAAAATAAATAAAAAAAGAGGTAATTCACTGGTGGTCCAGTGGTTAGGACTCTGTGCTTTCACTGCCGAGTTCAATCCCCTGGTTAGGGAACTAAGATCTCACAAGCCACGTGGTATGGCCAAAAAAAAAAAAAAAAAAAAAGGATGAGACCTAGAAAGATTAAGAACAGGAAAGGAAGGCAGCCTGGGGTGAGTGAGGGTGACACGGGCAAGCCATGCCCTTGCACCTGGATTTGGCCCTGCGCTTTCCAGTAGCACCAAGCTGGGAAGAGGGCCATGGAGCTCTTTACAGCAGTCTCAGAGTCCTTTAGGTGAACACGAGCCAGCTGCTCAGGGATGGAACACTTCTCTCTGATGTGGAGATCAGAGAGAAAGTTCTCTCGTGGTTCTTCGTTGTGTAAATTAATATCTTCAAAAAATGTCCTTATAGTAAACACAGCAGTGTCCTCGGGCTTTTTCTCATGGGGCCCCTAATATTAAAAAGGGGCATTATATAAAATAACAATTCAGTAAAAGCAAGTGGGTGTGGTAGAAGAAATGACATTGGTTTAATAGAAACTGCATCAATTAGTTTGAAATTATTTACACTTAAAAAATTCCCCAATAATAATGACACAGATTTTGCTATTTTATAATGACAGGGCTTGTCCAGGTTCATGGAATGAAACAATTGTTTCTCACATTTAAAACAAATGCTAGTTGCCAACCAAAGACAAAATTTTCTATAGCCTTGAGCAGAAGGTGGGAGGGGACAAAAGAAGAAAAGGAGAGGTGGGGCGAAGTTTTGGAATTATTGATGTGGGACAGACCTCGGAGATAATCTGCTCCAATTTCTGGTCTTACAGCTGGAGAAAACTGAAGCTCAGAAATGTGTTTTCAGCCAACAACAAAGCCCTTGTCCTTTGGGTCCCAGTCCAGTGCTCGCTCCATAATCCATATTTATTCCCAGCCCTCCAACCCCCATCCCACCCTATGCCAACACACACCCTCACACACACACCCCACACCATACACACGCCATACACACACACCACACACACAGACACACCCCTACCACACATAACCTCACACACATCACATACACGTACACACCCACATACTCCCTTAGTCCACACACCACACACACTCCCCCATACCCACATACCACATATACACACCCCACACACACTCCATATCGCCACACACCACACACACACTCCACACACACCACACACATCACATATACAAACATACACACCCACACAGCACACACACACACACCCCCATACACACACCACACACACGTACACACACCCCCACATACCACACCCACACACCCACACCCACATACCACATATACACACCCTCCACACACTCCATATCCCCCCACACCCCCCCATACCCCCCACACATCACATATACAAACATACACACCCACACACCACACACACACTCCATATTCCACACACACCGCACTCACATCCCACACAGCCCGCACACACCTCCTCCCCTCCCCACACCCCCCTGCACATTCCATATCCCCCCCCACACCACACACCCCACGCCCTGCCTCCCGGGGTTGCTGCAGTCCCCCTCTAATCCAGTCTTCCAGGCACTGCTCTCATTGCTCTGCTCTGCAATCTGCGTCAGTCCTACTTCTTGGCACACTGGCCCTCCATCCCTGTCCTGAAACATCAAGTCTCACTCATTATTGCTTTCCCCATCTAGAATATTCTCACACGTCCCCCTTGCCGAGACAAATCCAAACCACAGGCTCTCCCTTCTCTCTCACAGAATGACTTGTCTTTGTTCCATATAGTTTGGAGTGTGTGTGTGTGTGTGTGTGTGTGTGTGTGTGTGTGTGTCTCAAAAGTATGCTGTTGTCATATTGAGGAGAACAACTAGAGCTTATACTATTTTGCAATCCTCCTGTGCTTTGCACTTAGATAGCATGTATTGCTTCTTTGAGGTATATGCATTCAGAAGTTGGGGAACAGAAAGAAAGACTCCAAAGACAAGTAGGAATGTCCCTTTCCCCCATTTATAGTGCTCTAGCCCCATATTTCCTCCTGTATCTTAGATATAATATGTTACTTAGCCTTGCTGAGTCTCAGTTTCCTCTTCTGTAAAATGGGCCTAATTCAACTTACCTCATGACAGTGTTGTAAGAATTAAATGAAGTCACATTTATGAAAGTGCTTAGCTCACTGCCTGCCATGGTGGGAGCCTAACAAACAGGGTTTCCTCGCTTCACCTCCTTCTTAACCAATCCTAGGAATCCATCGTTTAGTCATCTTTCAGAGATTGAAAGAAAAAGGGTGTGGTGTTGTATCTAAAAAAGAGAGAGGGGCAGAAAATAAACATGTGTAATTAAATCTTGCACAGTTCTGAGCATATCACTCTCCTTTCCTCACTTGCTTACATACATTCTTTTTTTGCTTCTACTATTGGAATATATCCTCAGGATCTATTGAGAAGGTGTTTTTTTTCTTTTTACTTCACACATGGCCTCCTATTTAATGAAAACAGCCTCAGGAAACATTGGAATAAATTACTCTCCAAATGGTGTAATAGAATGATAAAAATCATCTTTTATCAGTCTGTGTATTTCCAGTGCCTAGCATTGTGTCTAGAACAGAAATATTTGAGACAGAATGAAATTAAAAGGGCTAAAATGCCCACTGGTACCTTCTAGTACCTCTCCCATTCACTTGCCACACTGCCTGAGAATTTCTTCAACTAGAAGCTCCAGTTCTGTTAAAATGGAGGTGTGTAATCTAAGCTAATAGGCAGCAGAGCAAGAAGGAAACAGGACAACGGCCAGGCCGACCTGAAAACAGAGAAGATAGGAACGAAGTCTCTAGACTGGATCAAGGGGCAAGCTTGGGTGTCGGGGCGTGGCACAGTGGTGCAGGGGCTGTGTGGGGATACCGGCGGGCAGGCCTGAAGAAGAGGGTGGGAAAGCCAGAGAGAAACCTCACTCACCTACCAGCTTGTAACAAAGGTGTCCTGGCAAAGCGTTTGAAAACATTCATTAACTGATAGAATTTTCATTGATCTCTAAATGAAGATTCTAATGATAAGTAAGAACTAGTTTTCGCTCTGAACACTCTTTCCCTGGGTTCCGTCAAAGTGAGAATGTGGTGTCCTGGCTGGAGGATTTGCAGACCACCTTCCCCCCAACCCCTTTCTCTGATCCTCTGATTCCTTATCTATGAAATGAAAATGCACATAAAGCCCTCCTCCCAGGATAGTGCTATTCACGCAGAGTCACATAGTGGAAGCTTAGGAAAGACTATCCCCCTCTTGACTTCTCCGCTTTTCATGATTTCCATGACAGTGTGGAAGTTGAAAATTATTTTTGTTCCTAAATTGAGCTCACTGTCTTCCTCCCAGCCCCCCACCCCCAACCCTCCAAACCCTCCAAACCCTCCTTCACTGCATACTCCGCTGACCTACTTTTTTCATGGAATGCTTGGCACACTCAGACCTGCTTGAAAAGTAGCTATGGCCATGGCCATGAAAATCAAAAGCCTAGAAAAAGTGCTAGCTGAGCAGGGGGTTGTATTTTCCACATTAAAAAAAAAAAGCCTACATAAGTTATTTTAGACTGGCCTCATTTTGGTCAGTCTCGGGGCCTGTGCTAATTTTCTCTGAGTCCTCTGGCTGTGGCTCTCCTGGCATCAGCTGGGCTGGAGGAACGTTGCAGACACTGAGATGGTCCAGTCTCAGAGCCTATGTGACTACTTGAAACCCTCAGAGCCTGCTGGTAAAGGACCTAGAAGGCTTAGTGAAAGGGGCCTGTTCAGAATGGGGCCGAATATTTATTTACTATTGAATGGAACAGAAGTTCTAAAACGAGTATGTTTTAGAAGTGTCAGTTTAGATAGAAAATGCTTTAAAATTTAAGCAAAAGTGAGAGATGAGTGCCCCTTGGATTTGAAATATTAATTTCATTCTGTTTTGAAATTTCCACATGTGGTTTTCCAGAGGGAAAGTTGTTTTATGCATAATGAAAACACTGGAAATTCAGGGCTCAAGAACAGCACTGTGTTATATGAACACTCCCTTTCTCATATAGGAAAAAGTTGCAGCAGTTTCATATTAAAAACAAAGCATTTTGAGACCTGGTTTCCCTGCAGAAGGAGCAACTGTGAGTCAAATATATTTTTACCCAAGGGAAAAAAACAAAACCTCTTCCTAAATTTATCTGCAGTGCCTGTAAGTGCCACTAGGATGCACTATTTCATTAAAAAAAACCGAAGCGCTTCATTCAGTTCCCTGAACCACAGAAAGCAGAAATCTTTAAACTTTTTCCAGGCAATCCTAGACCAGAACTTAAATTTGAATCTGTATATTTTCCTTGATTGTGAAAATTAAGAAGCATCTCTTTTTATATCACAATGGGAAATCTTCTATAGTGAGAAAAAGTAAGAAGTTATGACCAGTAACACTTAGGATTCTGAGAATCTTGTAGCAGGGATATGTTATCATAACCTAACCCAGTTAGATATTTGATAGAGAAAATTTTCTACGTCTGGGGGTTTCCAAGAATGGGATTCTGAACTACACTACAGACCTCTGTGGGTGACTGGTGGAGAAAAGAAAGGCAGACATGTCATCCCCTTGGCCTTCCTTCAGAGAATGTTCTGTTGATGTCTTCTGCCCCATCTCAGGTGAAGGCATCTTGTCGCACAGTTAAGATGGAGCAGATGTAGTGAATCTGGAAGGATTGTGTTGTCAGGATTGCCTGGGAGAAGTCTGGCTCAGAACCCACGAATGTTCTTAGAACCATGACCCTGCAGGTCTGGCTCAGCACCAAATTAGAAGGTGGTCAAATGATGGTGCCCTTCCTCCTCTGTAACCAGGTTTTTGCTTATCATGGGACACCTCTCCACGCCTAACACTTTAGCCTCTCATCAGTGATTCCTCTGCCTTGCCCTTAGCTAGTTATCAACTGATGCTCCCTAAGATTTCAATTATATATTTTGTGATGTGCGCCAATGTTCAGATGAAGATACATTCCAGGACAGTGTGTTTCAAACAATCATGATGCAGAAAAACACATGAAGGCAAAGCGGTCCCAGTTGAAGGTGGGGTCCTGGGGTATCTGTAAAATATGTCATATCCAAAGAAACCTCTAATGGGGAAGTTCAGGTAGTAGAGGAGCTATTTTTAGACAACCTATCTAGTCTTAAAATCAGATTATGAAAAAAAACCTTTTTTATTGGAAAATAATTTCAAAAATACAGAAAAATTGCAAGAATAATATATAGAATATCTGTAGCACTTTAATCTTTAATATATTGTTAACATTTTGCTCCATTTGATCGTGTTCTTACCTGCTTGCTTTCTGCATCCTCCCCCCACCTCCAATGTATTTTTCCAAGCCTTTTGAGAGTAAGTTACATCCATAATAGCCCTTTACCCCTCAGTACCTCCTAAGGGTAAGGATATTCTTTCATACACCCCCAAGTACAATTACCAACTTCAGTCAGATTTACCTAGTTTTTATCTGATCCACTGTCTGTATTCTCATTTTGCCAGCAGACACAATAGTGCCCTTTATAGCAATTTTTTTACTCCACCAGTACTGCATCTAGTTCAGGATCAAATATTGTATTTTGTTGTCATGGCTTTTTCATTTCCTTCAATCTGGCATAGTTCGGACTGGAATTAGTTTTAGCACAGGGAGGAGGTCAGTGGGAAAGAGGGTGGTGACTAATTGCAGTGTCTGCTTTGGGTTGGGAGGTGGTGCTATGGTGCCAACACCGTCTCTAAGCGCGGCCAGAAGGCCTGGCTACAGCTACCAATTCCGCATCGAGGACTGTGTCTTCCACAGCTCCCCAACAAGGCCACCACATCGTCATCTTGACCTTTAGGTTCAAAGCTGAGGTGGATCTCAAAGACATACTGACCTAACTGACCTACATAAATTCAGTCCCCTATGTTTATCTGCTTAGCACTTCTGCTGAGGGGCGTGCACTGTGGGGGGCTGTTGAGAATTACCAGGACCTGAGTGAGGTCCTCTGAGCACTGACAGGCAGGGAGGGCAGGCAGGGCCAAGTATGTGATTACCTGGGACCCTCTAGCCTCCAAATCAGGCACCCATAATGCTTGGCCAGGGAACCATGCCAAGAAACTAAAGCAGCAGCCAAAGGGAGAGGCCTCTTCCAAACTGGCTGCAGAGCAGAAGAGTGTGGCTTCTGGCCACACATCCTGGTGAGCCCACTGGGAGAGGTGGGAGTAGCTGAGAGGCCACAGCAGCCAGGGAGACACAGGCTCTCAGTGGGTCACGTGGAATATTTTTAGATAAGGGAGTTTTGACCCAATTGTCTATTTTTCCCTCCATGATATTCCTTTTAATTTGTTAAGGCAGAATGAGATAGAAGCTCTGAAAATTGTAGAGTGTGGGTGCAGAATGTGCAGCTCATTAAGTATCTAAGCTCTTGCTTTAGCATTTGGAGGGTCTGTAACAGATCACTGATTCACCCTGCTTTTGAAATTTTGCAGCATTAGACAACTCAACACACAGTGACAACATGTACATTTAGAAACTGGTTATGGGTTTTAAAAGGAGCCATGATTGCTTCTTGACATGACCATTGTGTAAAACCAGAATCTCTATGCATAATTTCCCAAAAGGTTAATCCTTGCTGTAACATCTTTGTAAAATTCATCAAATTAGCACCTCCTTCCTTTACCCCTATTTTTCCTCTTACTACTCTTTTTTCCCCCCTTATGTTTTATGGCTCTAATGTCTTATTTCAAAAGGTCTTCCCCATAAAGGATAATATGTCTTTCTGCAATGTATTCTAGCACATTTATGGTTTCATCCTTCATATGTAAGTCTCTGTCCCAGCTCAAAGTTCTTATATGAGATAGCAACTTAAATTTATACTTCTAAAATT
The DNA here is from genome assembly GCF_964374135.1 of Grampus griseus. Classification (NCBI taxonomy): domain Eukaryota; kingdom Metazoa; phylum Chordata; class Mammalia; order Artiodactyla; family Delphinidae; genus Grampus; species Grampus griseus. The sequence continues at coordinate 35,777,007 of NC_138998.1, forward strand.
CCCAAAGTCAGTTTTGATAGCCTAAATTTTCCCCACTGATTTGAAATTACAACATATATAGCCCAAATATCAGAAAAGCTTACCTTGTCTTTTGCACATCAGATGAAATGGTCTTGAACTGGAAACAAAGAATTCCTTCTACACTCCAGATATTCTTGTGGAAGTTTCTGTTCTTCTAGTCATTTTGGGCTTAAATTGAATGACCTCAGTTTTTGTTTGTCTGAAAGAAAATTGTATTTAGTTTTCTTTTTTGTCTGTTTTTTTTTCCTCTTACCACTTGGATTTGTTTGTTTCCATATTGTTTGTCTCGTTCACTGGAGTGTGAACGCCAGGAGGACAGGGATGTTATCTGTATGGTTAATTGCAGAATTCCCAGAATCTAGTATCTAGTGTAAAACTCAATAAATGTTTGCTGAATAAATGAATGATTAAGCAAGAGTATGAGGAATAAGCCCTCATTTTTCACTGGCAGACAATCTGCTGGATTATCAGACACAGGGCGTTGCTCCACCAGACTCTCCATCCACAGCCTCCTTGCCACTTACTTCCCAACCTTCTCTCTTTACTGAAAAGATCCAAAGTGCCCTCATTTGTTTTAGTGGTACTTGGGGGACAGCATTGTTCTCGTAGGAAATAGGTCCTGAAATCTTGGATGTTAGAATCCTTTGAAGCTGCCCATTATAATGTCATAAGTCCACTTTATTGTTTCTTCTCCTCAGACATCCATCTCGTTTCACTTTCCATTCACTCAGTTATTTCACTCTATTCACAGAGTCTTCACTGTACTTTCCTCCAGAAAGTTCTCTGTGATGTCACTGTCCAGTCCTAGTGGAGTCCTGGGTTGTGACCAGATGAGATACTCACAGCCTTCACTCTGCGTATTCCTTGCTTCTCCTGAGATGTGTTGCTAACATGCCCACGTTACGGAGTCATGGGTCTCTCCTCCACTCCTTCCCACCACAAGCTCTCCCCTTCTTACCCCTGTCCATCAATCCCATAGACTAGCCCTCTTTAGTTTACTCTTTTCCTAATCAATTTCCATTTCCATCTCATTACAAGAAGGGTATCGTCTCATTATAATACCCAGGTGTCATTTCCCAAAAGACAGAGATGAGTCTGGAGGGTCAGCCCTCCTGTTGGGATTCCTGGATGACTCTACATCATCCTAAATATACTAGAAGGTTCTCTCTCTACTCGGCAATTGTGGATGATTGTGAGTTCTGATTGGAGCTTCTTGTTCTTGGTACAGATCAGACTTTTCCAGGAACAACATGGCGTGCAACAAAGGCACTCTTCGGCTGGTGATTAGCAAATTGCAAGATGATACCTTGGGGTATCAATAGGTCATTGTGGGGTTTCTCTTTGGAGCCTGGCCCCATTCCACCTCCTGAGCAAGACCCTGACCTGTTCAATTCAGTGTTAGTGGGATGGGCAATGGCAACAATAGGGTCGTACTTATCCACTCAGGGGCTTTAATTGCTTGAGGGAGCCTGGTTGAGACTCAATGACAGTGGACAGAGTCCAACTATCTTCTTTCTGCTCCTTCCTCACAACGATTTCCTATCCAAGGACCTTCCATTTCTGACTCCATGTTCACCTATCCTTGGTTTCTGCATGTCCTGTATAGGTTAAATATTTTCCCTGCTATATCTCATGACCCCTTTAAATTGTTGGGTGATCCAAAACATATTCTCTCAGAAGATGGAAAATCAGGTTCACACAGCCAAATCTACAAATCCATATTTTAGTATTCATTGGTGGCACTCTTTTATGAAGTTATTTTGTACGACCACTAACCAGTCCTTATTGTTTCGGGTGCAGTATCTGTTGTTCTGTTGAACTCTTTAGCTTATATCCTCCCAGACAGACACAGATTTTATTCTTTCATTCAAGAGCTATTGCTGAGTGCTCACCTATATTATACATTATTCCAGACATGGGGGACACAGCAGTGACAAAACAGACTAAGTTCCCTGCTTTCTTTAAGATTTCATCCTAGTTAGGGTGAGGTAGACAATAAACTAACAAAATAAAGTGTGTAACATTTCAGAAAGGATAAGTTCTCTATAGAAACACAATACATGGAAGGAAGATGAGTATATGTGTCAGGGGAGAGTTACAATTTTAAATAGTGTAGCTAAGGAAGGCCAACTGAGAAGACAGCAGTTGAATAAATGTCTGAAGGAGGTGAAAAGGACAATCATATGGGCTTCTGGGGGAAGAATACTCCAGACAGAGTGTACAGCACAAGCCTAGAGTAAAAGTGTATAAGGGAGAAACATCACAGAAGCCAGTGAGACATGAGCAGAGTGAATGATCCATAGAGTAGCAAGAAAACATGTTGAGAAAGTAAAGGAAGTGCTGCAAGTTCAGGAGGTTCCCAAGACCTCCCTAAGGTTCAGTGATTCATTATAAGGACTCACAGAATTCAGCAAAGCTTTTATATTCACATGTATAGTTTTTATAGGAGAAAGATACAGATTACAATCAGCATAGAGACGAAGTGGCCAGAGTGGGGTCCAGGAGAACCAGGCACAGAGCTTCTAGCTGCCCTTTCCAGTGGAGCCATGTGGAGAGCGCTTTTCTCCCAGCAACAGTGTGTGACAGTGTGCATAGAACGTTGCCAACTAGGGAAACTTAGCAGAGCCTTGGTGCCCAGAGTTCTCATTGCAGATCGGCCACATAGACACATTGACCACCTGCGTGGTTGACCTTGGTCTCTTGCCTGTATGGAGGTCAAGCTGATTCTTTGTGGCCCAAGAACCCTACTATATAACACACATTTAGCATAGACCATCAGGCATGGCCCAAGGCCTCCAGGTAGATAAACACACTCCTGGTGGGTAGAGCATTCCAAGGGCTTAGAGGTCACCTCTCAGGAGCTGGGGGCAAAGGGTCAAACCTTTCTTTGGTCAAGGTTAATACTTCACTGCACAGAAGCCATATCATGCAGGTCTTTGTAGGCCATTTACAAGATGTTGGCTTCCACCTGTTTGAGATGGAAGACTTTGGAGAGTATTGGTCAGGAGAGTGACATGATTTGATTTGTTTTTACACAGGGTTTCTTTTTTTAACAGGACCATCATGGAATGAATAACATTCCAACAGCTAAGTTGGAAAATAGACTGAAAGGTAGAAGCAGGGCTACTGATTAGGAAGTTACTATTATGGTCCAAGTAAGAGATATCAGTAGGTTGAATGAGGGTGAAAATGGTGAGAAGCAATCTGATTTTGGGTCACTTTTAATAATGGAGTTAAGAGCATTTGCAAATAAATTAGATGTAGCATATGATAAAAAGAATAATCAAAGATGACTCTAAGTTACTTGGCTGAGCAGTTGGGACAGTCAAGTTGCCCTTAAATGGGATGAGTTAAGACTGCAGGGGAAGATCTGGTGGGAGGAAGAGTAGGAGCATTGCTTTTGGACACGTGAGGTCGAAACACCTGTTAGACCACAAGGGAAAAATATCAAGTAGACAAGAGCCTGGAGTTCATGGGAGAGGTCTGGGCTGCAGGTTTATATTCAAGATATAAAGATATACGTCTTGAAGTCATCAGTCTATCATGAGAGTGTCAAGCCATGAGACTGCCAAGTAAGTGTCAACAGAAAAGAGAAAAAGCCTAATGAAGAAAAAGCCAAATGAAGGAAGGAGGCTGGAGATATGAACTGTGTTAAATACTGCTGAGAGGTCAGTAAGGTGAGAACTGAGAGGAGACCAAATGGATTTAGGAACATGGAGGCTACTGTTAACCTTAGTAAGAGCAGAGAGAGCTACGTATTTTGTTTTATACCCAGAGATGTGCTTGATAGAAGAAAACAAAAAATATTTAGGAAAAATTTTAAAGTTAATTCGGAACTCCTAATTAGCAGAACTCTGACTGCCACCCACTGAACAGCATCTCTGGATTTCCTCCTACCTATGAACAAAGAGAAAAATAAACAAAATCATAGCTGAAAACTTAAGTTGGCCCAACATATAACCAGAAAATAGAGTGATTTTCTAATAATAATTATGTTTGTAAAGCTGGATTATTAAACAGATAACTCATGGAGTTATCTGTTTGCCTCATGAAACAGCTTCTCTGCTTCCTGAATGACATAATGCCTGTACCCTGTTGTCTGCTTTTCTGATTTTGGTGCTCCCTTTGTTCTGACATCTGGAGATTTCCCTTTCTAGGCCTTAAGCTTGCATTTAAATTTATTTTGTTACAGTTTATTCAGCAATTCTTTTTGCTTGGAGTGTGTATGTGTGTGCGGGATGTTCCACATCAATTAAGTCTTTCATATTGACCTGAAGTTCACTTTTTAAATCAAGACAAACAGATATCATACTTAACAATCTGAATGGACTCAATTAAAGAAGAAAGGACAGGGCTTTCCTGGTGGTGCAGTGGTTGAGAGTCCGCCTGCCGATGCAGGGGACACGGGTTCGTGCCCCGGTCCGGGAAGATCCCACATGCCGCGGAGCGGCTCTGCCCGTGAGCCGTGGCCGCTGAGCCTGCGTGTCTGGAGCCTGTGCTCTGCAACGGGAGAGGCCACAACAGTGAGAGGCCCACGTACTGCAAAAAAAAAAAAAAAAGTTTAGAAGAAAAAACAACCAAATATTAGGAGTTGTTATTTTTAGGTGGTAAGAATGTGAGTGATTTTTACCCCTTCCTCTATTCCTAATTTCCAAATTTGTATATTACTATTATAAAAGGGAGGAAAATTGCAATTAAAATTGGATTCTAAGAATTTAAGGTACATGCTTTTGAAGTTCTTTTCTGAGCTACCTTAGATCTAAAACAAGTATTGAGATTGAGATTCGGCAGTTTGATCTGCAGTAAGGTTTACAGATAAGGACTCCCATTCTGAATTTAACCTGGAAAAAAATGTGCGCCTTTATGTAGATAAATTGAAATGCATTCTATCAAAATGCTTCCATTCTATAGATAACCTTGAATAGCATAGACCATCTCTATCAGAAATATATGGGTTTTTTGTTGTTGTTTTGTTTTGTTTTGCAAGTAACAGAAAAACTAACTCAAGCTGGCTTAAGTAACAAAGGAAACTTACTGGCCATGTAACTAAAAAGTCCAGAGATAGGGAAAACTCCAGAGATAGGGTGGATTTAAGGTACAAACACTGTAGACAGGATCTAGTTTCTCTCTCTCTGTACTTGTGACTTTCTTTTTGGTAACGGCTCCACACTCAGCTCTGTACGATGGAGGGTCTGTGGTAGCTCCAAGCTCTTCTCTCATCTTCAAGATGGCTGACAAAAGCACTCATTCACTTCTGGAAGGAAGGAAGAAAGAAGGAGCTTTCTTTTCCTAGGAGTTCCATCTTCTCATTGATTCCTTGGTTTTGATTGGATGACCTGTCCACTCTGGACCACTTCCTGGATCTGGGTGATGGGAGAAGCTAACTGACTTCTGTGGCTTCATGCTCAACCCCTCACTGAGAAAGGAGGGGCAGACTACTCTTGATAGGAGAAAAGGGGAGTACATTATGGTGAGGCAAAATCGACTGCATATGTTGACCACACTCCCTACTGATCATATCTGGAGGGGACAGCATGGCAGTGAACTCATGGCAGTAAGATTCCAGTTAGTCAATCATCTGGAAATTGGGGATGAGGCTACCTCACCATTAACCACCTGTGTGCTGTCTCCATTCCTTGAACTTTAGATCTGGTTCTTACTTCTCTTCTGGCTCCAAAATCCTCTTTTCATATTTAGAGGGATATTTTCCAATATTAGTCTACATCTCAGGTAGCTTGTGCTACTTAATCATATAACCAAAATAAGCAGAAATCTCATTTAACTAAAGGTAAAAAGGGAAATATCGGCTTTTTTTTTTTTAACATCTTTATTGGAGTATAATTGCTTTACAATGTTGTGTGAGTTTCTACTGTATAACAAAGTAAATCAGCTATACGTATACATATATTCCCATATGCCCTCCCTCTTGCGTCTCCCTCCCACCCTCCCTATCCCACCCCTCTAGGTGGTCACAAAGCACTGAGCTGATCTCCCTGTGCTATGTGGCTGCTTCCCCCTAGCTATTTTACATTCCAAGCCACTCTCTCATTTTGTCCCAGCTTACCCTTCCCTCCCCCAATGTCCTCAAGTCCATTGTCTATGTCTGCATCTTTATTCCTGTCCTGCCCCTGGGTTCATCAGAACTGTTTTTTTTTTTTAAATTCCATATGTATGTGTTAGCATACGGTATTTGTTTTTCTCTTTGTGGCTTACTTCATTCTGTATGACAGACTCTAGGTCCATCCACCTCACTACAAATAACTCAATTTCATTTCTTTTTACGGCTGAGTAATATTCCATTGTATATATGTGCCACATCTTCTTTAACCATTCATCTGTCGATGGACACTTATGTTGCTTCCATGTCCTGGCTATTGTAAATACTGCTGCAATGAACACTGTGGTACATGACTCTTTTATGGTTTTCTCAGGGTATATGCCCAGTAGTGGGGTTGCTGGGTCATATGGTAGTTCTATTTTTAGTTATTTCGGGAACCTCCATACTGTTCTCCATAGTGGCTGTATCAATTTACATTCCCACCAGCAGTGCAAGAGGGTTCCCTTTTCTCCACACCTTCGCTAGCATTTATTGTTTGTAGACTTTTTGATGATGGCCATTCTGACTGGTGTGAGGTGATACCTCATTGCAGTTTTGATTTACATTTCTCTAATGATTTGTGATGTTGAGCATCCTTTCATGTGTTTGTTGGCAATCTGTATATCTTCTTTGGAAAAATGTCTATTTAGGTTTTCTGCCCATTTTTGGATTGGGTTGTTTGTTTTTTTGGTATTGAGCTGTATGAACTGCTTGTATATTTTGGAGATTAATCCTTTGTCAGTTGCTTCATTTGCAAATATTTTCTCCCCTTCTGAGGGTTATCTTTTCGTCTTGTTTATGGTTTCCTTTGCTGTGCAAAAGCTTTTGTTTCATTAGGTCCCATTTGTTTATTTTTGTTTTATTTCCCTTTCTCTAGGAGGTGGGTCAAAAAGATCTTGCTGTGATTTATGTCATGGAGTGTTCTGCCTATGTTTGCCTTTAAGAGTTGTATAGTATCTGGCCTTACATTTAGGTCTTTAATCCATTTTGAGTTTATTTTTGTGTATGGAGTTAGGGAGTGTTCTAATTTCATTCTTTTACATGTAGCTGTCCAGTTTTCCCAGCACCATATTAAAGAGCCTGTCTTTTCTCCATTGTATTTTCTTGCCTCCTTTGTCATAGATTAGTTGACCATATGTGTGTGGGTTTATCTCTGGGCTTTCTATCCCGTTCCATTGATCTATATTTCTGTTTTTGTGCCAGGACCATACTGTATGGATTACTGTAGCTTTGTAGTAGAGTTTGAAGTCAGGGAGCCTGATTCCTCCAGCTCTGTTTTTCTTTCTCAAGATTGCTTTGGCTATTCAGGGTCTTTTGTGTTTCCATACAAATTGTGAAATTTTTTGTTCTAGTTCTGTGAAAAATGCCATTGGTAGTTTGATAGGGATTGCATTGAATCTGTAGATTGCTTTGGGTAGTAGAGTCATTTTCACAATGTTGATTCTTCCAATCCAAGAACATGGTATATCTCTCCATCTGTTTGTATTATCTTTAATTTCTTTCATCAGTGTCTTATAGTTTTCTGCATATAGGTCTTTTGTCTCCTTAGGTAGGTTTATTCCTAGGTATTTTATTCCTTTTGTTGCAATGGTAAATGAGAGTGTTTCCTTAATTTCTCTTTCAGATTTTTCATCATTCGTGTATAGGAATGCAAGAGATTTCTGTGCATTGATTTTGTATCCTGCTACTTTACCAAATTCATTGATTAGCTCTAGTAGTTTTCTGGTAGCATCTTTAGGATTCTCTATGTATAGTATCATGTCATCTGCAGACAATGACAGTTTTACTTCTTTTCCAATTTGGATTCCTTTTATTTCTTTTTTTAAAAAATTAATTAATTAATTTATTTATTTTTGGCTGCAGTGGGTCGTCATTGCTGTGCGTGGGCTCTTCTCTAATTGTGGCGAGTGGGGGCTACTCTTCGTTGTGGTGCGCTGGCTTCTCATTGCGGTGGCTTCTCTTGCTGTGGAGCATGGGCTCTAGGCGCTCAGGCTTCAGTAGTTGTGTCACGTGGGCTCAGTATTTGTGTCTCGCAGGCTCTAGGACACAGGCTCAGTAGTTGTGGCACATGGGCTTAGTTGCTCTGCGGCATGTGGGATCTTCCTGGACCACGGCTCGAACCTGTGTCCCTTGCTTTGTCAGGCGGATTCTTAACCACTGCGCCACCAGCGAAGCCCCTCCATTTATTTCTTTTTTGTCTCTGATTGCTGTGGCTAAAACTTCCAAAACTATATTGAACAATAGTGGTGAGAGTGGGCAACCTTGTCTTGTTCCTGATGAAATGTCAGTTTTAAATGCTATTTAATTTATCATGGAAAGTAATGCATTTTTAATATGGAACACATTAAAAACTCATAAAGTGGTTTATTTATGAGATGGTTAGCCTCCCCCCTAATTACCCCATAAATACAGTTAAGTTCCATCAACTATTCAGCAAGTGCAATTATACAAATGCTGTATTTCATTTTGCATCTTATTACAGTAGTTTTCCCTCCACACACACTGTATGCAAAGAGTAAGTGTGCAGAATTTTAGAATCTGAGGAGATATTGGGGACAATTCAGTACTCACCCCCAATTCCTCCATTAATTTTGCAAATAAGTTTTCTGAGGCCTGAAGAGGTTAAACAATCTGCTTATACTCACATAGATGGTTTGCTAAATTCTAGTTAAGAATTTAACCAAAGGCTTTTGATCTACCAGTTTACTCTTTCCACAACACGATTGTTCAAATCAACAAAGATTGACTGAGTACCAGTTATGCCCTGGGTAGTATGCAAATCACTGAGCTCAGAACAAGGAAGGACACAGTTCCTGTCTTCAAGCAACTCCAAGAGCAGTCTAGTAGGGGAAAGAGTCATGTCAAGCAAATAATTAGAGGCTGGCATGACACATGCAATGTTGCTGTTTAAAACATAGTCATAATGTGGTAGAACAAGTTGATGAATGCTCTCTTGAGAGTCAAGGATGACGCTGAAGAGTTGGTGATTCATGCACAGGGTTTTGTAGGTTGAATAAAAGTTCAACAATTGGTCCAAGACAGGGGTGGGGGTAGCATTTGATGTGGAGGGAATAGTATATTTGAAGACCGAGAAGCGATGGTTATAAAACAAGTTTTGGAGACAGATCTGGATTGATTGCTGGTTCTAAGTCTTACTACAAAGATGACTTACACAATTTATCTATCCCTTCTGCCCATTCACTTTTTTCCTCAATAAAATGGAAAGAGCAATACCTATCCCATAAGGTTATGGAGAAAATGATATAATGTTACAACTATAAAGCACATAACACAGGAGGAACTCAGGAGCAGGCAGGTACTCTTCTCCATCCTGCTTCTCCTTCTCTTCCTCCTTGTGCTGGCCAACCTTCTGGGTGAGGTGAGTGCTAGAACAGGAGCTAAGAGGCAGGAAAGAAATAGATCATTGGAGGAACTGGCCATGGAAAACTGCTGAGGCGTTCCTAGGTAAGAAATAACAAGATCAAATTTACATCCTAAAAGGGTATTTTTGGAAGAATGGTGCATAGGTAACGGGTAGAAAGCTATTTTAATAATCTAGGTGCGAGGGCTTGAAGATATGAGTAAGGGTATGAATAGAAAGAAGAAAGCAGGGGTTGAGAGATTTGGGAGGTTCTGTGAGCGGAATGTATTCTGGTATAATTGTGTTCCCTGCATCCTGGTTTTCATTCCCACGTGTCTGGAAGGGAAATTGCTCACCGATCTAATTAGGCCCCGAGGTACCGCCACTGCCTCAGTAAGGAGGCGGTAGGGGAGTGCTCCACTGCCGCCGCTGCTCATGGCTCTTGTCTCTAAAGTGCTTCCACACAATCGCTTAACTCATCTACCTTCTCATTCACATGAAAAGAAACCTCAGAGAGAGCTTGTGCTATCAAATCTTTTCTCCCTTGTCTAACTTTAAAGCAACTCCTTAAACTACTGCATTCCTGAGGCAATTATCTTTTCACTGCAATTTAGTAACTTGGAGTAACCTCAAATACATTACTTTTAAGCAGCTCAGGACTTCCTTCTAAGGCAGGCCTGTGTCTCCTCTTTAACAGGAATTGAGGGCCTGGTGTGGGCAGGCTGGCTCCCGGGGAGCTCTCATCAAATGCCTGGAATCACCTGTATTACCTCCATCACCTCCAACATCAACGTTCTACTTCCTGTAAAAAAAAAACCCTGTGACCTTAACTACCTGTTTGTCTTTCCTGTCTCATGTTACTGTTAATGGCCCTTTTATTGATGCCCAAACTGAAATATGGAGTCATTAGTTTACACACACTCACTTTACCCGCCGTCCCCAGAGGACTGATACCAAGAAAAAGATTGTTGTTATCTGACTGCCAAACTCCTAACACGGGTGTGCCGGGCTCCTGTCAGAGGGATGTTCTTTTCCCCTATAACTTCATTTCATGCTGATTTGAGATCTAACTAGTATTTCACTTTTGTCTTATTTTCTTTTTGAATATAGCCATCTGTGTACATTTTGAAAAATGTTTTTAATTCTACCCACACATGGGTTTCTTCATAATCTCTGAAGGCTAGTCCACAGAAGCAAAGCACTGTGGCTTCACACTTTTCATAAAATGGTTGATCTTTGAATTAAATACCTACAAAATATCTGTGTATGTGAGACCAGATAAAAATGAGTGAAGAATTATTGGCAAGATATTTCTACTTTTATCTGTAAAAATAACTGCTTTGACTATCCATATTAAAAAGACATTACTAACAATTTACTCACGATGACACGTATGAATTTTTTGATTTAGGTATGAAAGCATCCTGAGAACTCACAAAACCTCAGAACAAACATTAGAACAGTGCGCTTGGGATACCTGATTTTCAGCATTGGGCACATAAAAGAAGGCTTTGGAAAACTCACATCTGAAGTGCTTTCATCACTTGAAATCATAACATGGTTTACTAAACATTGCTTGAGGCCAAATTTAATGGATTGTATATTTAGGATATATTTATACTGGATGCTTTAAAGAAAAAAAGAGCATAGGGTAGCAATATACTATCACTGTTTATTTTTGTGCAATATGTAAATCTGGTATTTCTTCCAATTTTAGGTCTATCAATTATGCAACAATCAGCTAATAATTTTGACCACCTGCTACATGCAACATTATGCTAGACGCTAATAAGGCTAACTAGCTCTCAAAACAAAACTTCCCATCAGCTGCCTTCAATCATCTCCCTCCTGACCATCTTGCCAGGACTGTTGTCTTATTTCATTATATGTTCAGCTGAGTCTGCAGCAATTCAGAGTCAGGTTGAAGAGAATCACAGATGTTATTAACACATGGAGTCTTTTACTTAAAAAGGATAAGGTGGCCACTAACATCCCTTGTAGACATGTGGTGTTGGAAATTTCTTCAGATCATTCTTGTTGGTGACTCAAAGTGAAGCTATTTGCCAGGCAGCATCCCAGCATCCTTGGGTTAAAAAAAAACACAGCTTGACCTTGGAACAGCGTGGGAGTCTGCCTACTGTGTTGTCTCCAAATGAATAAAACAACTCTTCATCTCCTTCATTTGATTAGCTGCTTCAAGCTTAAACCAAAGGAAACTAGAATCCCCACTGACACTGCTTTAAGACAGAAATAAGATCAGAAAAACAAGGGAAAGCATTTTACAAAGTCAGTTATGGGATTCACAAAACTTTGGTGCTCTGAAGTTAGTAACTCATTGCAGAAGAATTAGGTAGTTTAGAAAACTGCTTTTAATACTTAAATTTAAATGTGGTGGAGTCAGTAGTGTTTGAGAACAGAACTCATACTGTGCTATCCGATATGGTAGCCACTAGTCACATGTGGCTGTATAAGTTAGTTAATTGACATTAAATTCAATTAAAATTAAAATTAAAATTCAGTTCCTCAGGTAGCATTAGCCACAGTCAAGTGCTTAACATTCACATGAGGATAATGGCTACTGTACTGGACAGTGAAGATACAGAACATCTCCATCATCCAATAGAATAGCCCTGCATTAAAATAGCAACTCAAGGCAGGAATCTCAGACTCAAACTCCGTAAGGTTGTCTTTGCTTTTATGAATTTTTTAACAGGTTTTCAAATGAACTATGTTATTAAAAAATTTTTACATAGTCCCCTACCTTGAGCCAAGCCAAGTAGTGGGGGCTCTGGTTAACCATCATGTCAACCTCATGGTGAAAGTATAGGAATAATGATCATTAAGTATCAAATTACTACCTGACAGTAAAGTTGATTTAGTAACTTGTAAATAAAACTCTTTTACGGAGAAGGTGTCAGAATGTGCCTCACCAAAAAGCATTTATGCTACTCTACATGTTCAGCTATTTTTCAAGTCAATGAGAAGTATTATTTGGCCTTGGTGATCAAATTACCACAGTGAACAGATTCCTGGTACCAGCTGAACCCTAAAATTAGGGAAAGAAAAATATGAATTTTGTCTTTATTCTTGTCAGTTCATATCCAGCCATAACTTTTTGCTGGGTGTAGACATTTACATGAAGAAGTACTTTTTTTTTTTTTTTTTTAGAAACTATCTGCTTGGTGTTTTTATTTTTACTTTTTTTAAACATCTTTATTGGAGTAAATTGCTTTACATTGTTGTGTTAGTTGCTGCCGTATAACCAAGTGAATCAGCTATACATACACATATATCCCCATATCCCCTCCCTCTTGTGTCTCCCTCCCACCCTCCTTATCCCACCCTTCTAGGTGGTCACAAACCACCGAGCTGATCTCCCTGTGTTTTATTCCTGTCCAGCTCCTAGGTTCTTCAGAACCAATTTTTTTTTTTTTTTAGATTCCATATGTATGTGTTAGCATATGGTATTTGTTTTTCCCTTTCTGACTTACTTCACTCTGTATGACAGACTCTAGGTCCATCCACCTCACTACAAATAACTCAATTTCATTTCTTTTTATGGCTGAGTAATATTCTATTGTATATATGTGCCACATCTTCTTTATCAGTTCATCTGTTGATGGACACTTATGTTGCTTCCATGTCCTGGCTATTGTAAATAGTGCTCCAATGAACAATGTGGTACATGACTCTTTGAATTATGGTTTTCTCCAGGTATATGCCCAGTAGTGGGATTGTTTAGTTTTTTAAGGAACCTCCACACTGTTCTCCATTGTGGCTGTAACAATTTACATTCCTACCAACAGTGCAAGAGGGTTCCCTTTGCTCCACACCCTCTCTAGCATTTATTGTGTGTAGACTTTTTGATGATGGCCATTTGACTGGTGTGAGGTGATACTTTGTAGTTTTGATTTGCATTTCTCTAATGATTAGTAACATTGAGCATCCTTTCATGTGTTTGTTGGCAGTCTGTATCTCTTCTTTGGAGAAATGTCTATTTAGGTCTTCTGCCCATTTTTGGATTGTGTTGTTTGTTTTTTTGATATTGAGCTGCATGAGCTGCTTGTATATTTTGGAGATTAATCCTCTGTCAGTTGCTTCATTTGCAAATATTTTCTCCCATTCTGAGGGTTGTCTTTTCATCTTGTTTATGGTTTCCTTGCTGTGCAAAAGCTTTTAAGTTTCATTAGGTCTCATTTCTTTATTTTTGTTTTTATTTCCCTTTCTCTAGGAGGTGGGTCAAAAAGATCTTGCTGTGATTTATGTCATAGAGTGTTCTGCCTATGTTTGCCTCTAAGAGTTTTATAGTGTCTGGCCTTACATTTAGGTCTTTAATCCATTTTGAGTTTATTTTTGTGTATGGAGTTAGGGAGTGTTCTAATTTCATTCTTTTACATATAGCTGTCCAGTTTTCCCAGCACCATATTGAAGAGCCTGTCTTTTCTCCATTGTATTTTCTTGCCTCCTTTGTCATAGATTAGTTGACCATATGTGTGTGGGTTTATCTCTGGGCTTTCTATCCTGTTCCATTGATCAATATTTCTGTTTTTGTGCCAGGACCATACTGTATGGATTACTGTAGCTTTGTAGTAGAGTCTGAAGTCAGGGAGCCTGATTCCTCCAGCTCCGTTTTTCTTTCTCAAGATTGCTTTGGCTATTCAGGGTCTTTTGTGTTTCCATACAAATTGTGAAATTTTTTGTTCTAGTTCTGTGAAAAATGCCATTGGTAGTTTGATAGGGATTGCATTGAATCTGTAGATTGCTTTGGGGAGTATAATCATTTTCACAATTGATTCTTCCAATCCAGGAACATGGTATATCTCTCCATCTGTTTGTATTGTCTTTAATTTCTTTCAGCAGTGTCTTATAGTTTTCTGCATATAGGTCTTTTGTCTCCTTAGGTAGGTTTATTCCTAGGTATTTTATTCTTTTTGTTGCAGTGGTAAATGGGAGTGTTTCCTTAATTTCTCTTTCAGATTTTTCATCATTCGTGTATAGGAATGCAAGAGATTTCTCTGCATGATTTTGTATCCTGCTCTTTTACCAAATTCATTGATTGGCTCTAGTAGTTTTCTGGTAGCATCTTTAGGATTCTTTATGTATAGTATCATGTCATCTGCAGACAGTGAAAGTTTTACTTCTTCTTTTCCTATTTAGATTCCTTTTATTTCTTTTTTGTGTCTGACTGCTGTGGCTAAAACTTCCAAAACTATGTTGAATAATAGTGGTGAGAGTGGACAATCTTGTCTTGTTCCTGATCCTAATGGAAATGGTTTCAGATTTTCACCATTGAGAACGATGTTGGCTGTGGGTTTGTCATATATGGCCTTTATTATGTTGAGGTAAGTTCCCTCTATGCCTACTTTCTGGAGGATTTTTATCATAAATGGGTGTTGATTTTTAAAATTTTTTTTTTTGCGGTATGTGGGCCTCTCACTGTTGTGGCCTTTTCCGTGTGGAGCACAGGCTCTGGACGCACAGGCTCAACGGCCATGGCTCACAGGCCCAGCCGCTCCGCGGCATGTGGGATCCTCCCAGACCGGGGCACGAACCCGTGTTCTCTGCATTGGCAGGCGGACTCTCAACCACTGCGCCACCAGGGAAGCCCCAATGAGTGTTGATTTTGTTGAAAGCTTTTTCTGCATCTATTGAGATGATCATATGGTTTTTCTCCTTCTGTTGGTTAATATGGTTTATCACATTGATTGATTTGCATATACTGAAAAATCCTTGCATTTCTGGAATAAACCCCACTTGATCATGGTGTATGATCCTTTTAATGTGCTGCTGAATTCTGTTTGCTAGTATTTTATTGAGGATTTTTGCATCTACGTTCATCAGTGATATTGGCCTGAGTTTTCTTTTTTTGTAACATCTTTGTCTGGTTTTGGTATCAGGGTGATGGTGGCCTCATAGAATGAGTTTGGGAGTGTTCCTCCCTCTGCTGTATTTTGGAAGAGCTTGAGAAGGAGAGGTGTTAGCTCTTCTCTAAATGTTGGATAGAATTCCCCTGTGAATCTATCTGATCCTGGGCTTTTGTTTGTTGGAAGATTTTTAATCACAGTTTCAATTTCAGTGCTTGTGATTGGTCTGTTTATATTTTCTATTGCTTCCTGGTTCAGTCACGGAAGATTGTGCTTTTCTAAGAATTTGTCCATTTCTTCCAGGTTTTCCATTTTATTGGCATATAGTTGCTTGTAGTAATCTCTTGTGATCCTTTGTATTTCTGCAGTGTCAGTGTTACTTCTCCTTTTTCATTTCTAATCCTGTTGGTTTGAGTCTTCTCCCTTTTTTTCTTGATGAGTCTGGCTAATGGTTTATCAATTTTGTTTATCTTCTCAAAGAACCAGCTTTTAGTTTTATTGATCTTTGCTAGCGTTTCCTTCATTGCTTTTTCATTTATTTCTGATCTGATCTTTATGACTTCTTTCCTTCTGCTAACTGGTTGTTTTGGTTCTTCTTTCTCTAATTGCTTTAGGTGTAAAGTTAGGTTGTTTATTTGAGATTTTCTTGTTTCTTGAGGTAGGATTGTATTACTATAAACTTCCCTCTTAGAACTGCTTTTGCTGCATCCCATAGGTTTTGTGTCATCATGTTTTCATCGTCATTTGTTTCTAGTTAATTTTTGATTTCCTCTTTGATTTCTTCAGTGATGTCTTGATTATTTAGTAGAGTATCGTTTAGCCTCCATGTTTTTGTATTTTTTACAGTTTTATTCCTGTAATGGATATCTAGTCTCATAGTGTTGTGGTCCAAAAAGATACTTGGTACAATTTCAATTTTGTTAAATTTACCAAGGATTGATTTGTGACCCAAGATATTATCTATCCTGGAGAATGTTCCATGAGCACTTGAGAAGAAAGTATATTCTGTTGTTTTTGGTTGGAATGTCCTATAATATCAGTTAAGTTCATCTTGTTTAATGTATCATTTAAAGCTTGTGGTTCCTTATTTATTTTCATTTTGGTTGACCTGTCTGTTGGTGAAAGTGGGGTGTTAAAGTCCCCTACTATGATTGTGTTACTGTCGATTTCCCGTTTTATGGCTGTTAGCATTTGCCTTATGTAATGAGGTGCTCCTATGTTGGGTGCAGAAATATTTACAATTGTCACATCTTCTTCTTGGATTGATCCCTTGATCATTATGTAGTGTCCTTCTTTGTCTCTTGTAATAGTCTTTATTTTAAAGTCTATTTTGTCTGATATGAGAATTTCTGCTCCAGCTTTCTTTTGGTTTCCATTTGCATGGAATATCTTTTTCCATCCCCTCACTTTCAGTCTGTATGTGTCTGTAGGTCTGAAGTGGGTCTCTTGTAGACAGCATATATATGGTTCTTGTTTTTGTGTCTATTCAGCCTGTCTGTGTCTTTTGGTTAGACCATTTAATCCATTTACCTTTAAGGTAATTATTGATATGTATGTTCCTATGACCATTTTCTTAATTGTTTTGGGTTTGTTATTGTAGGTCTTTCCTTCTCTTGTGTTTCTTGCCTAGAGAAGTTACTTTAGCGTTTGTTGTAAAGCTGGTTTGGTGGTGCTGAATTCTCTTAGCTTTTGCTTGTCTGTAAGTGTTTTAATTTCTCCGCCGAATATGAATGAGATCCTTGCTGGGTAGAGAAATCTTGGTTGTAGGTTTTTCTCCTTCATCACTTTAAATATGTGCTGCCACTCCCTCTGGCTTGCAGAGTTTCTGCTGAAAGATCAGCTGTTAACCTTATGGGGATTCCCTTGTATGTTATTTGTTGCTTTTCCCTTGCTGCTTTTAATATTTTTTCTTTGTATTTAATTTTTTATAGTTTAATTAATATGTGCCTTTCGTGTTTCTCCTTTGATTTATCCTGTATGGGACTCTGTGCTTCCTGGACTTGATTGACTATTTCCTTTCCCATATTAGGGAAGTTTTCAATAGTCTCTTCAAATATTTTCTCAGTCCCTTTCTTTTTCTCTTCTTCGTCCAGGACCCCTGTAATTTGAATGTTAGTGCATTTAATATTGTTCCAGAGGTCTCTGAGACTGTCCTCAATTCTTTTCATTCTTTTGTCTTTATTCTGCTCTGCAGTAGGTATTTCCACTATTTCATCTTCCAGGTCACTTATCTGTTTTTCTGCCTCAGTTATTCTGCTATTGATTCCTTCTAGAGAATTTAAAATTTTGTTTATTGTGTTGTTCATCATTGTTTGTTTGCTCTGTAGTTCTTTTAGGTCCTTGTTAAATGTTTCTTGTATTTTCTCCTTTCTAGTTCTAAGATTTTGGTTCATCTTTACTATCATTACTCTGAAATCTTTTTGAGGTAGACTGCCTATTTCCTCTTCATTTGTTTGGTCTGGTGGGTTTTTACCTTTCTCCTTCATCTGCTGTGTGTTTCTCTGTCTTCTCATTTTGCTTAACTTACTGTGTTTGGGGTTTCCTTTTCACAGGCTGCAAGTTTGTAGTTCCCGTTGTGTTTGTTGTCTGCCCCCAGTGGGTAAGGTTGGTTCAGTGAGTTGTGTAGGCTTCCTGGTAGAGGGGACTGGTGCCTGTGTTTTGGTGGATGAGGCTGGATATTGTCTTTTTGGTGGGCAGGACTCTGGCCAGTGATGTGTTTTGGGGTGTGTGTGAACTTAGTATGTTTTTCGGCAGCCTCTCTGCTAATGGGTGGGGTTGTGTTCCTGTCTTGTTAGTTGTTTGGTATGGGGTTTCCAGCACTGGAGCTTGCTCGTCATTGAGTGGAGCTGGGTCTTAGTGTTGAGATGGAGGTCTCTGGGAGAGGTGTTGCCGGTTGATATTACGTGTGGCCAGCAGTTCTGTGGTGGTCCAGTGTCCTGAGCTCGGCTCTTCCACCTCAGAGGCTTAGGCCTAACACCTGGCAGGAGCACCAAGATGCTGTCAGCCACACGGCAAAAATTGTGCACTCATTCAACAATTCTTGCTAGTCTTTGGTCGTTCTTCTGGCAATGGCTATCTGTAGCACCATCGACGTACCCTTGGTCCTGGCTGTGGACCTTGCAGTGTCTCGTAAACTGGCTCTCATCCTTCAGCGTGGTCTGGGAGCCCCTGAAGAACCCAGAGTTATACCCAAGGATGAGAGTGCCTTTGTAGAAGTCCAGGAATCCGGTAGAGTAGTTCCAGCATAATAGGCATATGGCCCTTCGCCTGTGGCTGGCAGCATGGCTTCCCGAAGTTCGTGCCTCCAGCTAGCTGGCCTGCTTGGTGTTTTTAATAAGAGGCAAAAAGAAATGGCCTCTTAGAAAACACTTTGGGCTTTTGTCTCCTCTTTTCCCTTGATAGCTAGAACAGCCATCAGCAGCTGCTGCTGGGAACCCGAAGGATTAGGCTGAGGAATGAGGGCCTGCTGGCTGCTGGCAGTGCCTGGTGGAGGAAAGAACCCTGAGAAACTTTCCCCATGGTCCATGCTCCCTGCTCCTGGTCAGCCAGCTGTCCTGAGGCCAGAGCCACAGGTCACACTCTTGTGAGCTGTGCTCAGACCCCTCATCTCCTGAAGATGTACTTTTAATTAAACTTTATCTTGTTATTTTATTACCCTTTTCCATCAGTGACAAACTTTGTACAGAATTATAAATCAAGGCCAAACGTCGCATGGATGCCACAGTACAAAGATTCATTTAGTGTGCATACAACCTTGTGATCTACAACGTGATTCATCACTTGTTATCCTGTCTTCCCACTGAGCGATTAGATGATAAACACTAATATACAAAAGTCAATGCTGGGCGTCTAGCTTGCAACGTCTTGCATATTATCCTTCTCAGTTCTAACTGATTCTTAACCCACTGGCTTCAGGGAAGGCTGCCTTTTAGAATCAATTACCTAAATATGGTGAACTAATCTGGGAAAGTAGTGAAATATGAAATATGAATTGCCCTATCTCCCCTTTGTCTGTTGGCAATTTGCCCAACACTATAGTTTAGATGTGACCAGATAAGAAAGACAGGAAAGTGTGTTCACATATGGTGTCCCATCGATCCTCACAACATTCTGTATACGAGCATACGAGCAGGGAAGGTTTTGGTGTCACAAATGAGGCAGCTCTCTTAAGAAGAACTGATCATTTTCCACCTGTGTTCCTCCCTGCATGCCTCTGTTTGTAATTATTTGTATACATGACCATCTCTCTCACTAGATTTGAAGGTATCTGGAGTGGGGACCATGTTCATATCCATCTTGTTTGCTGGGCATCTAGCATGATGCCTGGTGTATGAGTTGTTCATTTGCTCAGAAGAAGAAAGGTGAATGTAACACAAAAGATCTGTAAAGGAATTGGGATTTTTTTTTTAAGGGAGAAAAACATTATGCTGGGTTTTGTTGCTCACGGTGTTTGCTCTGCCCAAGTCCAGGAAGGTGCTGTTTAGCATGACCTGGGTCACACAGTAAGTACCCAGTGACGTAGTTGGATCTAGGACTCAGGTCTCCTTTCACAGGACATTTCCCACTAAAACTTCCTATTTTTTTATACCATTGAATCTTTATTTTAAGACATTCCATCTCTTTTTGTAGCTAGTCCAGCAAAAGGGAGAGTGAATTGTACCTGCATGTGGAATAAAAATAGATTACACATGCTTAAGTAGGAAGAATTGAAAAACTTTGCTGCTGATTATACTTTTGTTCCTGGGGATGTTGTCTAAAACCCTTTTGATGTGAAAGGAGATCGGGATGACAGCTAACATGTGACTAAAGTATTATACTGTAAGCTGGGCTGTGATTAATAGACGGATGGGTTAGCTGGTCACTGGTGCACACAGATGTGTGATATTGTGTGTGGTCAGTGCACCAAAGGTCTCAGCCTGAAGATTCAAGAGAAGGGAGAGACAGAGCTTAGATGAGCAGAATAGACGGAACTGAGGAGGTAGCGGTCCCCACAATCAGCAGGACTTTGTGTTTCTCATGAGTTCATGCTGCTAACTAACAAAATATAGCACAAAGTTGGCTCTATTAACAAACATCATAACTCCTCTACAGATTTATGTTGCATTCAGTTTTCCTCTTCTGAGCAATTGTTTTGGTATATTTAATGTTTTCACTTATGTTTAACATTCCTTTTGTTTTTTGGACAGGAAAGTAGGATTTATTGGGGGGTGTGAGTAAGGTGGGAACAGCCCTGAGATTCTTATGAGTGCAGGGCCCACCATTTGTCCAAGTGGCCACTATTAGGAATGTATTTGATCCCTCAGTCATCTGGGATGAGCCCCTTTTCTGCCACCATCTCCTCAAATTCTGTTGCATTAAACTTAGTAAATCCCCACTTCTTGGAGATGTGGCTCTTCTGGCAGCCAGGGAATTTGAAC
Organism: Grampus griseus; assembly: GCF_964374135.1. NCBI lineage: Eukaryota > Metazoa > Chordata > Mammalia > Artiodactyla > Delphinidae > Grampus > Grampus griseus. The sequence goes on from NC_138998.1 coordinate 35,797,767, forward strand.
TTGGCCCTGAGTAGGGCCTCAATCATATGCTCCTTGTTCTGCAGCTTGGTGTGGATGGACATGATGACTTGGCTGAAGTGGACCCTGGCCACTATGCTCTAGGGCTTTCCAAAGGTACCCCACATACATGTCTGGAGCCTAGTTTGGGGACAGCATGAGGTCAGGCATGAATGTCCACTGGAAAGGCTTGTCTCCAAGGTCCCTTAGGACAACCCACACGAGCGAAAGGCTGCATACACTACCAAGGAGGCTGCTGTTTGTGGCCATTGCCCATGGGGCTCCCATGGGGAAAAGAGCATGGTTGGCTTAACTGGCTGCAGAGTAACATTACTTTTATATTTATGGTTTACTTCCTTTTGTACTTCTGATCACTCCTTGTTTCAGTTTTCAAATGCAAATAATCAGTTCCCATTTTTGAATACCATTTCAAATCTTGTTGAATTGGGGACTTGTTTACTGTGTTCTTACATGCCCTTTCCTCCCCGCTGGATCACAGAGTGATTCCTTGAAGGGTAGTGAGGGATTTCTAGGTTGTGCAAAAGAAAGCCTATTGTGATGTTGGGAACTGAGGTGTGGGAATTGCCCGGCTTCTGGCTGGAGTTTACCTCCCTCCCTCATTTCTTCCCATATGCAGATGTTCAGTGACATGCATTATTATAAGAGAAAGGGAAATGGCCTTACTGAAATAGAAGTAATGGGCCAAGATAAATTGTAGAAGTCATGAGAAAGTGTAATATGGCAAATAACATGCTGGGCTTGACTTTTAAGTGTAGTATGAGAATCATTCTCAGTGTTATGCTATGGGAAAAAATAGAAATGAGGTGGCACATTAGTTCCTGCCTTGTGGTCCTGTGGCCTGTGGAGGCCACACTCAGGTTCTAGTACAGACAAAGGCCCTGGAGGTTTTAGCCATCCACAGGCAAAGCGAGCAAAGGATGCATTTGAAAACAAATAGTAATGTAATGTAGGGACCTGTAAAGAAATGGTGTGGTAGAACTAGAGGGATAGTAACAGAGTAAGACTGCAAAGTAACAGGTAACCCCCAAAGAAATAATGTCAATATATTATTTTTATCATTGCACTAGGAAAATTTTAAATTATGTGTATATAAGTAGGCAATAACATGGGATATTTTAAAACCGCTAATTAATGAAATTCAGTGAGATCTCTGTACTACTTACGTAGTTTTAAATGTTACAAGGCTTTCAGATCTTATCTGTTAGCTGTTTGCACAAAGTTTCTTTGCTTTTGTGGTACCTGCACTATTGTGCAGACAGCCTTTCCAACTAAATGAATAGTTGAAATTGGTAGACAATGTGTTCAGTGAATAAACTGGTCGATAATTTTTTTTTTTTTTTTTGCGGTACGCGGGCCTCTCACTGTTGTGGCCTCTCCCGTTGCAGAGCAACAGGCTCCGGACGCGCAGGCTCAGCGGCCGTGGCTCACGGGCCCAGCCGCTCCGCGGCATGTGGGATCTTCCCAGACTGGGGCACGAACCCGTGTCCCCTGCATCGGCAGGCGGACTCTCAACCACTGCACCACCAGGGAAGTCCTGGTCGATAATTTTTATGACAACATCTTTATTCCATACAGGCTTCTCTCTTCCAAATAAAGTCCTTCTAGAAGATTGGGCTTTTTGAGTAACTTCTTATAAAGATTTTTAAGGATTTTTATGAACCAGTTTATGTTTGAAGTGGTTTAGTTTGGCAGAACATTTGGGAATCATCAGGACAGACACTGCTTGGCTGTGCTGGGCTGTGCCTGCAGGGCAGCATGACTAGTATTGCCCCAGGCAGTCCAGGACCCTACTTTGACCCCAAGAGAGCAAAGAGTCCTTGGGACCCAAGGGATGTGCCCATCCAGCTGCTCCCCTTTCTGGACCATCTTACCTGCATACCCAGAATTCCCTGCCTGAAGGGCCTGTACAGCCTCTTCTATGGATCTCTTCCCTGGATAGTGTGGATGTACGGGCTGGGATGTCCATGTGGGCTGGGATGTCTGCAGCGGGTGGCATATGAGGTTTTTTACAGGGACCAAAGGAGTAGGGGATGGAAAAGTAGGGAGCTTTCAACAAAGATTAGGCACAAGCTTGTCCCTGACTTATACCTACTAAAAGGCAGTGGCAATGTAATCATTGTTACAATCAAATCACTTCTGCAAATTTCTGAAATGCCCTCTAGGAAGTAATAGTACTACTGTTCTAAGTGAGAAGGTTCGCATTCTTTTCTAACAGATAAACTTCGTCTGAAAATGACATCAAACAAACCCCAGGGATGTTTTGTACTATGACAACATAGTACAAAATAGAATAAAAGTGTCTAACTTTCAAAGGCGCTTACTTTGAAGAAAAACTCATTGAAATGTGTAAGATCTGGTATGTTTGATAAAAACAAACAGCCAGTTTTAAACCAAATAGCTTTTTGACCGAAAGGAAAAAAAAGTCAGCGCAGATTGGGATTATTTATGAAATTTTTATCATGTTAAGTGGTGTGGTACAATATATTCAGCCAAGAGTCAGGAAAACTGTACTCTGGTTCCAGTCCAAGGTTTTGCACAAGCCATGTTCTCTCAGTCAGATATGTGACATAACATAATCATCAAATCAAAGATACCATCAGTTGTAAGATGCAGCGTTAATTTGTGTACCATTAAGAAAGAGACCCATTGCCTATGATAATTTTGACTATTGACTGTAAGAAGCATTCTAATTGAGATGTAAAAATATTAAAAATTATATCTTAAATCTCTAATATACAATAAATCTTATTCATCTAAACATTCTTCACATTCTTGCAGAGTACCTACCACATCTAGTCATTCATTTATTCATTCAATAAATAAATATAAATTTAGTGTCTATTTCAGGCAATACAGCATGCATGTATCAACATGTATTGAATAATGGAATTTTAGCAGTACATACACTTACCTTTCATAACATCAGCATGCACATGAAGCTGGAGATGCTGGTGAGAAATCAGCTCAAGACAGTGGCGAGATTGTCCTCTTTTGAGAACAGCAAAATCACCAAAAACTTAATCTCTAATGTGGACATTTGCTCCATAGAAATTTATACTGGTAAATGGAAGGCAGGTAAACAAGAATTCCCAGATCAGTTTCTTAGTAATCAAGGTGCCCTGGTTACTTTTTCCACATTTCTTTGAAAATCTTGTTGAAAGAAGAACTTCTTAATTCTGAGACTCTAATGAAAGTGCTCCTTCATCTCTGTCATTTCTTTTCCAGTAGGAATAAGGCAAAGAATGAGTGTTCTATGAAACACTTTTATACTATATCATATAAAACAATTTTACATGACTTATTATCATGCTACATTGTTAAATTGATTTTTATACACTTAAATCTTTATATTATCCATTTGTATCTAATAGTAGCCCAAGACATAAATAAGCCCTTAAAGCAACATTTTGTAAAGAGTGATACTTCCCTAGTGAGCTCACTCTGAGTCAGAATCTTAAGTTCACCAGACAAGTGACAAATAAGGGTCATTCAGCCCCAATATCTTCATCTAGAGATGTTGCACTGGGACCTTAGGAAGATGAAAAAAGAATGAGTTGAAAATACTTGGACCTACTCTGTATAATTGAAACCACATGCAGTGATTTTAAGCCTCATTATATACAACAAACACTGATGTTCTGTCCCTCTTCAAGAAGGAACTGGCAAAACCCCTTAGAGAACAGTTTCTATTCTTGTTCTGTTTGAATTTTGCTTCTTGAGCTGTTCTTGCTACATGGGATATTTGACTATTTCTAAATGGCCTTTGCTTTTAGTCTTGTTCAAAGTTTGTTTTAAGCACAATATCCTAATCAACCTCATTTCCAAAGAGGCCCCTTTTCCCTTGACTGCTGCAGGCTGCTTATCCCGAGAACGGCTTCTCTCTGGGCTCACAAGGTCCCAGCTTTCTGTTTCTCTTGGATCTGAGCACACTGTGTTTTCTGATCAGCTAAGTCTCTTTTCCAAACTGGGGTAAAGAGAGGAATTCTACATACTGCTCTCTGGGGGTGAACTGAACAAAACATGCCTGTGAGGACACTTCCTGAGGCATGATTCAAAGGTTATTGCACACTATCTGCTCAGAGTTTCTATGCTTACCCAATTATGTTGTCCTTACCTTTGTGTGATCTACCTGAGGAAAAAAAAATTATCATTGGTTAAATATGTTGTTTAGGGCCATTTCTATGAAATCTGAGCATCAGATCAGTCAGAAACTTAACACACACAAACATATACACACACTTAAATCAGTTGCCACTTATATCATTTTGATCTACGATACCCTTTCCAGAAACATCATTGTAAGAGTAAGAATGGTCTATATTGGTTTTCCCCCCCGATAAATGTCATTGAATCATAGCTTTCCTGAGGAATCCTAATACATATGTCTATATTTTAGATATAAATTTCTCCCCAGTGGTCCTTTGGCTATGGAGAAATTAGCACAGGCTATATAAAGCAGAGTGCTTGAAAGAGTCTCCTTGAGGGAAATGGGATAGCAAGAAGGGAAGAGATTTGTACTTTTCATTTAGTGGCAATACTTATTTTATGCAATTTTATATCATTAGGCCCATTAAAGGACAAGAATGTGAAATATGTCCTCCCTGAAGACAGTTCTTTGTGTTTGCATAACATTTTCCACTTTGAATAAACCAATCACAAGGAAGAGTCCAGTGTGTATGTACTCCAGTGCTCTGAGCACTTATTTCAAGGGCTCTCCATTCCCCACCACCACCCCACTCCCCAGAGAGCTGAAAATGTGCAGAGCCTGCAATCTTTAAGTGCATAACCAATTGTTCTCTTTGGACAGTCTGTTTCTGAAAATTCCCTTTGAAATCAATGACAAAAAAGCCCAGCCTACGGTGGATTCCATCTTGTAAGCTTCCCTCACAAACCACAGACCCTAATCTTTGTGTTTATTCAATTGGACCAAGTCGCCAGAGATTTGGGGGAGTAGAATGTATTTGAGAATGTGAGTGTGTGCCAGGCAAGGAGGTTCTTTAATAAGAAATGTTATCACAAACACTTTTAAAATGCTTTTCAGCTCAACCTGGACACAGAAGACTGGGTTTTATATTTCTTGGCAATATGCCCAGTACATAGAATTTAAAAAAAGGATATATATATATATATATATATATGATTCAAAGATATTTTGAGAAAAATTCTTGAACTAGGAAAAAGATGAATATTTGATACCCGGTGGTTTCACACATAAACCTGGTGATTTTCTTGGTATCTGTATTCATCAGAAGCTGTGAGCAAACACACTCTAATTCCCTCTGGTGGGGTGTAACAGGCAGAGGGACAGTGGAGTTTCATAACAGTTTTTAAGTGTTGCCCTATTGTATACTTAAATGACATTCTTTAAAGGGGAATTAAGAATGGTGACGTGGTTGGTCACATATCTAGGCCAGTGGTCAGTGGCAAGTGGTCACTGAGGGAAGATAGAGGCCTTTCTAGGTAAACTGACGCAGTCATCATGAAGTCACGTAGGAAGATAAGACTGGGAGATAAGACTCTCTGGCCAAAGGACTAAGGTGAGATTTGGAACGTCCTGTGGGTGATATCAGAGGCTGGGAAGACTCTCTGAGCCTGGGCCTTACCAATCATAGAAAGAGCTAAGGGCTTCTGATGCTTTTCAAGATAGAGTGGTTCCAGCCTGTCTTTGTAGCCCCACACGACTTCATCGACACCTCTGGATGTAAAGGTTTGGGCTAGGGAAAGATACGGAGGGCTCATCAAAAGCACTTGACAAAAGTTGTCTAGCAAAGAATGCTTCTCTGAAGGGAAAGAAAAGCCTGGAAGAAGGTCTGAATGTCAGATGCCTCAACCCACTGTAGTCAACTTCTGAGAGGGGTAAGGGACCTGGTTACAAAACCCTGCCGTGAAATTTGTCCAGTAGAAATGGACTCAGCACTTTTCTCATAGCACATCTATGATGTCTTAAGAAGTGCACCCCTGGTTTCACTGTTGGGAGGCAACCGAACTGTTATCAAGATGGCTGATGAGTTGGCCAGAGTGTTTCTGAGATGAAAGAATGATGGGGGACATGGCAAGGCAATGGGAAGAGGAGGAGAAAAAAGGAAGAAAATATTATCTTCTGGAAGGAGGACTCTTCCTAGTTTTAAGCAATTAATTAAAAATGTTAAATGCACCAGAAATGGGTGATGAATTATTTGGGTAATAAGAACAATTATCATACTGTGGTGGTAAGAAAAAAAATGGCATAGTCCATCTGGGTTTTATTTCCAGCATGACCATCAAATGTCTGTGAGATTCTGTCTCTTAACTTCACTAGGAACCTCAGTTTCTCCACCTTTAAATGAGAGCATTAACTCCAGTCTCCTCCAGCATTAACAGTCTATGTAACTGACAGAAGTGCCACAAGGTATAAGTGATGGTTAATTTTATGTGTCATCTTGATGGGCCAAAAAATGTCCACATATTTGTTTAAACATTGTTTCTGGGTTTGTCTGTGAGTGTGTTTCAAGCAGAGATTAGCATTTGAATCGGTATACTGAGTAAAGCCCTCCTCAAAGTGAGTGGACAGCATTCAGTCATTTGAGGGCTTGAATAGATCCAAAAGGCAGAGAAAGGGAGAATTTGCTTTCTGCTTGGCTGCTTGAACTGAGACATTGGTCTTCTTCTGTCCTCAGACTAGGACTTACATCATGGGCCCTCCTGGTCCTTGGGCCTTTGGACTTGGATCTATAGCACCAGTTGTCCTAGGTCCCCAGCTTTCAGATGACAGATTGTGGAACTTCTCAGCCTTCATAATCACATGAAGCAATTCTTTATAATAAATCTCTTTATATGTAAATATATATATACACATATATATGTATATATTCTCTCTCTCTCTCTGGATACATACACACACATCTCCTATTGGTTCTGTTTCTCTGGAGAACCTAACACCTTGTGCATTTGGGAACAAAGATATTGCTCAAGTCTAGAGTTCTTGTCTCTAATTCACTTAACATAATTTTAGGGACTAAATACTTGGTATTTTCTATCTTTGCTCCCTTCAAGTAATAATTAATTTTTAATGGATTGTTCCCAGGTAAGAATTAGAAACATTGTGTGGCTGACAGTGTCCTACATGCAGGGCTTATAAGGGGGAGCTGCTTTTCGCAGCTAGCTCCTTGATGAGAATTCAGCAGGAGGAGCTCTTTAGCTGTGCAAACAGCTGTCAGGGGGTGACTCATCAGCAGGGTCTATGGCACTCAAGAGAATAAAATTTTTCCCGCAGTGATCTGCCAAATCCCTCTGTAGGTTGTGTACAGGTGACTAACTGCCCCTAAGTGTAAGGTGTGGGTAAGGTCCAAAGGGCTGGAGTAGCGGATTATTTAGCAAACGTGGTTGCTTCTGCTGGCTCTCTGGGTCTCACAGATCAGTGAGAGCAGAAGGCATGGAGCCACTGATGCAGGCATGTAAAGAGGCAGTGGGAAGCCACGTGGCTTGGGCTGCCAATGAGGGGGCATCTTCAGTGAGCTCTCATTTCTAGACAATGTGCCAGCTTCTAGCTAACTCTGTCAGCTGCTAGTGGAATCCTTCAGGGCAACATGATGTTTCTCTGGCTGTCATGTGATTTATTTATTTTTTACTTACCTATTTATTTGTTTGATGGAGAATGCCACAGGGCTTAGAGTGGTCTCAGTCAAATAATCAGTTTGCTCTTTAGACTTCTGATCTTTTGCAGTGGGTTTAGATTTATATCTTGCAGGGCTGTCATTAAAGGAAAACAGGGATGCTCTGGGCTTTTGAGGCCCACTTGTCTCCTATTTTCATGCTCCTTTCTCTGTCAGGCTGTCCCCGTTCCTCTGGGTGTGGTGTCCCTGCGGTCCCACTGCCTCCTTCACATCCTCCAAATCTGCTTTCAGCTCCTCCATAGCTCCCTCCTTGGGAAGCTATATGATGACTTCATCTCCATTGCGTGTGGTAATGACTTGTTTTATTTCTCCAGGGGCATCAGTATTCAAATAGGGAAAACTAATTATATATTTTATTATATACATAATTATATCTAACAAGGAGAATTCAGACAAAAGTCCAGGGGTACACTGAGGAGTTCTTATACAGCGGGGCTCATACTGCATTCTTCATATCTCATGATGTGAGGGTTTTAACCCCCAGTCAAACATAGCTGGTCCTGCCTTACTCTACCCAGACATTTTGCAGAATTGCCTGGGAAGCAGCCAATGCAAATTTGAACTTACGTTTCTTAAATTTTTGGGTGATGGATCTTTTTGAGAGTTTGTTAAAAACCATGGACCCTATCCCCAGTTAAATGTACATATTCACACATATCCAAATTTTGTATACAATTTTAGGAGGGTCACCAGACTTCCTAAAGCTCAACTTGGGATTCCAGGGTTAGAGAAGGATTAGTGTTTGGAGTAAACAGACCTGGATTTGAGGTTCCACTGTGATCTTGGGCAGGTTCCTCTTGTTTCCTGTGGACTATGTCAAAATCTCGGGTTTTACCAGTGGTTCTCAACTGGGGACAGTGCTGCAGGCATATTTTACCCCTCACACCATCCAGGACATATCTGAGCCTGGGGGGACAGGCAAATGTTGTTTTGAAAGATATCCACAAGTGAGCTGATATGCCCCCAAGGGTTTGAGAACCACAGGGCAAGGAGACCTCTAAGATGGCCTCTGGCTCCAGTGTTCTATGACTCTGAGGTTTCGCTCCAGAAATTCCACTGCACAAAGTCAGAGGCTACTCCGCCAAGAGCTAGTGGAGAGAAGAAGAGGGATAGCGGGACAGAGAAGGCCAGAAGCTGGGCTTTCCCTTTCTTACAACTTTGCCCCACTGTTCATGGAGGAAGGTGGTGGGAAGGGAGCAGAGCCCTTCTAGAATTCTTTTTTCCTTGAGAGCCCTTTGAATTGAGGATTTATCTATTTATCTATTTAATCCTCTTGAGAGGATAGAGAATCTAACATATCTTTATTTGTTGAAAGCCTATGTACTTGGCATATTATAGATACAGAATAAATGTTGTTTGGATGCAATAAGTTTATTTCTCATTAGTTACTTTTTTAAGCAGATAATGTGATGAATTCCTGTTGTCCCATTCTGATTGGCACATTATCTAAGATTTTATTTTACTGAAGTCATTGAAATAGATATTAATTTAGTGATTAATTGAAATTCAAGGAATATTTACTAAGCTTTTATTATGTGCTTGACACGGAGATTTGAGAAGAGAGTTAATAGTCCTGTGCTAATACCAAAACCCATATGTAAGTACTAACTATTGAAAAAAATTATTGTCCATTTATGCTTTTCCTCTGTATTCCAGAAAGGGGTGTATAAACCTTAGAAAACAAAAGATAAAATTTTTAAATATTCTTTGTTATTCCCTGGTTTGGACCCTTCTGGAGTTTTTCTGTCTGAATGCTCTTGTGGCTTCATGCTGAGGGGCCCAGTCACATTTCAGTGTTTTAGGCTGAGGGAACAGCCCATTTTGTCATATAACTGAGCCAGTTTCACCAAGAGCTTTATCTCTCTGTCTACCATTGCATGAAATAACTCTATCATGTAGAGTTCTGGCCGCTAAAAGAGGGCGGTAACCACAGACACCAAAGCTATCAGTAGAAGAGATTAAAAGTGATGAGATTACATATTGTGGTGTCAGTGCTCTAGCTCAAAACCAGTTTCATTTGGGAGAAGATTAAATTCCTTCAAATACTAGAGTCCTCCCTTAGAAACTATAATTGGATGTAATAAAAGACTACTTTTCCCTCATGATAGTAGTTGTATTTTTGATGTAAATCCTCCTGGTAAAAGTAATAATAATAAAAGTGCTACTTATTGGATATCCTCTATGTGGTAGGCTCTGCATTAGACACTTTAATATTGACTTATTATATTACTTGACATATATTGACTATAGACTGTTTCAGGCACCCAAGTCATCAGCCTTATTAGCTTGGAAATATTATTATCATCATCCTCCTTTTATAGTTGAGAAAATTTAGGCTTAGAGCAATTGAGTAATTTGTCACAGGTCACTTAGCTGATAATGGTGGAAAGCTGGGACTCCAACCAGGTTCTCTAATCTTATTTCTAATTCATTCCTCACAGCAATCCTATAAAACAGTTTTGGACATTTCCATCCTACAGGGAAGGAAGCAGAGTTGGAGAGGTGAGCTACTCTAATAGTGGTTATATAGCCAGTAAATGGCAGAGCCAGGTGTGGAACCAGGTTAGTCTGACTCATAAATGAATGCTTGTTTCACTCTGCTACACTGACTAGCCATGGACTTATAGCATGTTACAGTGTAAAAAGGGAAAAACTTACCTATCTACACTTTTAAAATAATAGATATTTATTTTGGTTTGCCTAATAACTTTCTTTCCTTGGATATTCAGTGTCAGAGGAAAATGCTTAGTACCTGCAGAGTTTCTAGAAAATGTATGACATTTTTGTTACTGCTTACAATGATTTATCTTGTTCCTTTTTTTTTGGAATACAGAAATATTTAAATGAATTATTCTGCAATAAAATTCTTTTTACTACAATCCAGTATGTGGTTTTTGAATACTTACCACTTGCAAGGCTCTGAGTTAGGCACAATGATGCCTTAGAGATGAATAAAAAGTAGTCTCTTGTGGGGGACGAGGCAGAATCCCAGATACCACACAGAAGGACGAATAAGCAAATAAATAAGCAAATAAGCAGTAACAGAAGGTCATATAAGTCCCAAGGAGAGAGAACAGAAAATGTCATGTGGAGAATTTGAAAACAGATGTGGACCTTGAAGGGTGGTACACTAGTTTGCTAGGCAGCCACAACAAAGTACCAATAACAGAAAAGAACAGCAAAAGTTTATTTTCTCACAGTCCTGGAGGCTAAAAGTCCAAGAGCAAGGTGTTGGCAGGTTTCGTTTCTTTGGCAGCCTCTTTCCTTGACTTAGAGACACCTTCTTGCTGTGTCCTCACAGGGTTGTCCCTAGGTCTGCATCATAATCTCCTCTTCTTTTAAGGACATTAGTAATATTGGATGAGGGCCCACCCATATGACCTCATTTTATCTTAACTACCTCTTTAAAGACCGGATCTTCAAATACAGTCACATTCTGAGGTACTCAGTGTTAGGACTTCAACATATGAATTTGGGGAAGACACAATTCAACCTACAACAGATGGGTAGGTAAACTATCAAAAGAAGGAGAGTCAGGGTTTAGAAGGGAAAAATATGAAATATATTTGTGGGAGTATTTAGATGGAGAATAAATTACATTTCGGGGAATCCTGAATGCTGGGGTGGGAAGTTGGTGCTTACTTTGGTGGGCAATGGGAAGCCACTGAAAGTCTCCATCAGGAGAGTGACTTGATAATGTGGTACTCGGGGACTGTCAATCAAGCAGTAAGAAAGAATAGCGACAGGAAGCAAGGAGGTCATCTAGGGGGCTTATCCAGAAGTCTAGTCACGGAGAGATGAGGTTATGAGTGAGGGAGCTCATCAACATGGTGGGTACACAAAGAACAGATGAATCAGAGAAATACCACAGGGGTTTAACTCACTGACCTTAGTGCCTAATTGGCTGTGGGAGTTGACATGGAAGAAGGAGTCAAAGGTGGCTCCAAGGCTTGAGTCAAAGAATGGTCTTGTCATTAACTGGAAGAGCAAAGTCAGGGCAGGGCGGGGGCGGGGGGGTTGGATGGGGGGGGGTTCTACTTGGGACTGAAGATGTGGAACTAAATTTAGAATGTAAGTTAGATGTTCAATGGGAAGGAATTTGAAACTGTGGATCAAGAATTTGGGGGAGAGATAGGAGTATATGAAAGATTATTAAATTATGTGAAAATTTTTATTAGGAAAGAGATTAAACAGTTGTACACTAAAGTGTTAGTAATGATTATGGGGGGGTTATAGTTAATTTGCATTCCTTCTTTTTACTTTTTTGGTATTATTCAAAATGTTTACCATAAGCAACATTATTAACTTTATATTACTGGGAAATAGTCTTTCTATTCAGGCTCTCACCTCCTTCCATTCTAGTTTGCAACCTCCATCACTCCAAAACACTGCCCTCGAAAAGGTGATGTGTGCTTTTCTTAAGAGCCACAAGAGAGGTTTCAGGCCTTGTTTTGAACTCTCCATCATTTTGGTGCACCTCTCTTAACTTTTCGGATATTGCTTTCCTGACCCATCTCAGCCCCTTTGACTCCCTCTTTGAATTCTGTCTGACGGGTCCTGTTTCTTCACTGATCATCTAACATTGGTACTCCTCAGAGCTTCATGCTCACCTTGGCTTTCCTTTCCCCTTTCTAATTCCCCATGAGTTATCTCATCTGCACCCTTGGTAGGTGAACTACCACATGTAACTCATAGCTCTGAAATCTTTTTCTCTTGTCCAATTGTCTCTTCTGACAGCCAGATCCATATTATTATTATCTGCCAATTGGGTATTTCTACCTGAATGACCCACAGTCATTTCAACTCAGTACATCCAAAATGAAATGAATTATTCTATTACCTCCTCACCCCCAGTCCGCTTCTTGAACCTCCCCAACTAAGGCTTATTCTTGGAAAAGAATACCATGAGGTAAATCATTGCTAGGTTAGAATCCTGGGCATCCTGCTGGACTCATCCTTCATCCCAACCCCTGCCCCATGAGCACGCAATAAGTTATTAAGTCCCATCTATGCTATTTCCTAATGACCTCTCACATCTAGATTTAATCTCATTACTTCTTACCATAACCACTGCAAAGCCTGATCTGTCTTCCCTCATTTTACTCCATCATCTACAGTGAAGCCAGCGATTTCAAACACCAATCAAATCATGTCACTCCTGTACTTAAAATCCATCAGTGACTTCCTTGGCTTCCAGATTCAAGTCTAGATTCTCCCCCCACCCTCAGTTTTACTGAGATATAATTGACATACAGCACTTTACATGTTTAAAGTATACAACATAATTATTTGACTTACATACATCATGAAATTATTACCACAATAAAATTAGTGAACATCCATCATCTCATATTGATTAAAAACAAAAACAAAAGTCTTTTTTCCTTGTGATGAGAACTTTTAGGATCTACTCTCTTAACTACTATCAAATGTATCATACCACAGTGTTAACTGTAGTCATCATTTTGAACTTTACATCCCTGGTACTTGTTTATTCTATAACTGGGAGTTTGTACCTTTTGACCACCTTCCTCCAACTCCTCCTCCCCCTCAAGTCTAGACTCTTTAGCACAAAGTAGATTCCCTTTCATTGGGCTTCACCTCCTGGCCTAATTTCTCATCCAGTTTCACTCTTTCCCACTTGACAAGCTCATGCTGAACCACATGATGTTTCTTTTTTTTTTTAATCTTTATTGGAGTATAACTGCTTTACAATGGTGTGTTAGTTTCTGCTTTATAACAAAGTGAATCAGTTATACATATACATATGTTCCCATATCTCCTCCCTCTTGCATCTCCCTCCCTCCCACCCTCTGTATCCCACCCCTCTAGGTGGTCACAAAGCACCGAGCTGATCTCCCTATGCTATGTGGCTGCTTCCCACTAGCTATCTATTTTATATTTGGTAGTGTATATATGTTCATGCCAATCTCTCACTTAGTCACAGCTTACCCTTCCGCCTCCCCATATCCTCAAGTCCATTCTCTAGCGGTCTGTGTCTTTATTCCCGTCTTACCCCTGAGTTCTTCACGACATTTTTTTCCCCCATAGATTCCATATATATGTGTTAGCATACGGTATTTGTCTTTTCCTTTCTGACTTACTTCGCTCTGTATGACAGACTCTGGGTCCATCCACCTCACGACAAATAATTCAATTTCGTTCCTTTTTATGGCTGAGTAATATTCCATTGTATATATGTGCCACATCTTCTTTATGCATTTATCCGATCATGGACACTTAGGTTGTTTCCATCTCCTGGCTATTGTAAATAGAGCTGCAATGAACATTTTGGTACATGACTCTTTTTGAATTATGGTTTTCTCAGGGTATATGCCCAGTAGTGGGATTGCTGGGTCATATGGTAATTCTATTTGTAGGTTTTTTTTGTTTTTTTGTGTTTTTTTTGCGGTACACGGGCCTCTCACTGTTGTGGCTTCTCCCGTTGCGGAGCACAGGCTCCTGATGCGCAGGCTCATTGGCCATGGCTCACGGGCCTAGCTGCTCCGTGGCATGTGGGATCTTCCTGGACCGGGGCACGAACCCGCGTCCCCTGCATTGGCAGGCGGACTCTCAACCACTGCGCCACCAGGGAAGCCCAGTTCTATTTGTAGTTTTTTAAGGAACCTCCATACTGTTCTCCATAGTGGATGTACCAATTCACATTCCCACCAGGAGTGCAAGAGGGTTCCCTTTTCTCCACACCCTCTCCAGCATTTATTGTTTCTGGATTTTTTGATGATGGCCATTCTGACCGGTGTGAGGTGATATCTCATTGTAGTTTTGATTTGCATTTCTCTAATGATTAATGATGTTGAACATTCTTTCATGTGTTTGTTGGTAGTCTGTATATCTTCTTTGGAGAAATGTCTATTTAGTCTTCTGCCCATTTTTGGATTGGGTTGTTTGTTTTTTTGTTATTGAACTGCATGAGCTGCTTGTAAATTTTGGAGATTAATCCTTTGTCAGTTGCTTCATTTGTAAATACTTTCTCCCATTCTGAGGGTTGTCTTTTGGTCTTGTTTATGGTTTCCTTTGCTGTGCAAAAGCTTTGAAGTTTCATTAGTTCCCATTTGTTTATTTTTGTTTTTAATTTCCATTTCTCTGGGAGGTGGGTCAAAAAGGATCTTGCTGTGATTTATGTCATAGAGTGTTCTGCCTATGTTTTCCTCTGAGAGTTTGATAGTTTCCGGCCTTACATTTAGGTCTTTAATCCATTTTGACCTTATTTTTGTGTATGGTGTTAGGGAATGTTCTAATCTCATGCTTTTACATGTACTTGTCCAGTTTTCCCAGCACCAATTATTGAAGAGGCTGTCTGTTCTCCACTGTACATTCCTGCCTCCTTTACCAAATATAAGGTGACCATATGTGCATGGGTTTATCTCTGGGCTTTCTATCCTGCTTCACTGATCTATCTTTCTGTTTTTGTGCCAGTACCATACTGTCTTGATTACTGTAGCTTTGTAGTATAGTCTGAAGTCAGGGAGCCTGATTCCTCCAGCTCCGTTTTTCGTTGTCAAGATTGCTTTTGCTATTCGGGGTCTTTTGTGTTTCCATACAAATTGTGAAATTTTTTGTTATAGTTCTGTGAAAAATGCCAGTGGTAGTTTGATAGGGATTGCATTGAATCTGTAGATTGCTTTGGGTAGTAGAGTCATTTTCACAATGTTGATTCTTCTAATCCAAGAACATGGTATATCTCTCCATCTATTTGTATCATCTTCAATTTCTTTCATCAGTGTCTTATAATTTTCTGTATACAGGTCTTTTGTCTCCTTAGGTACGTTTACTCCTAGATATTTTATTCTTTTTGTTGCAATGGTAAATGAGAGTGTTTTCTTGATTTCACTTTCAGGTTTTTCATCATTAATGTATAGGAATGCCAGAGATTTCTGTGCATTGATTTTGTATCCTGCTACTTTCCTAAATTCATTGATTAGCTCTAGTAGTTTTCTGGTAGCATCTTTAGGATTCTCTATGTATAGTATCATGTCATCTGCAAACAGTGACAGCTTTACTTCTTCTTTTCCAATTTGGATTCCTTTTATTTCCTTTTCTTCTCTGATTGCTGTGGCTAAAACTTCCAAAACTATGTTGAATAAGAGTGGTAAGAGTGGGCAACCTTGTCTTATTCCTGATCTTAGTGGAAATGCTTTCAGTTTTTCACCATTGAGGACGATGTTGGTTGTGGGTTTGTCATATATGGCCTTTATTATGTTGAGGAAAGTTCCCTCTATGCCTACTTTCTGCAGGGTTTTTATCATAAATGGGTGTTGAATTCTGTCAAAAGCTTTTTCTGCATCTATTGTGATGATCATATGGTTTTTCTCCTTCAATTTGTTAATATGGTGTATCACGTTGATTGATTTGTGTATATTGAATAATCCTTGCATTCCTGGAATAAACCCCACTTGATCATGGTGTGTGATCCTTTTAATGTGCTGTTGGATTCTGTTTGCTAGTATTTTGCTGAGGATTTTTGCATCTATGTTCATCAGTGATATTGGCCTGTAGTTTTCTTTCTTTGTAACATCTTTGTCTGGTTTTGGTATCAGGGTGATGGTGGCCTCGTAGAATGAGTTTGGGAGTGTTCCTCCTTCTGCTATATTTTGGAAGAGTTTGAGAAGGATAGGTGTTAGCTCTTCTCTAAATGTTTGATAGAATTCGCCTGTAAAGCCATCTGGTCCTGGGCTTTTGTTTGTTGGAAGATTTTTAATCACAGTCTCAATTTCAGTGCTTGTGATTGGTCTGTTCATATTTTCTATTTCTTCCTGATTCAGTCTTGGCAGGTTGCGCATTTCTAAGAATTTGTCCATTTCTTCCAGGTTGTCCATTTTATTGGCATAGAGTTGCTTGTAGTAATCTCTTGTGATCCTTTGTATTTCTGCAGTGTCAGTTGTTACTTCTCCTTTTTCATTTCTAATCCTGTTGGTTTGAGTCTTCTCCCTTTTTCTTGATGAGTCTGGCTAATGGTTTGTCAATTTTGTTTATCTTCTCAAAGAACCAGCTTTTAGTTTTACTGATCTTTGCAATCATTTCCTTCATTTCTTTTTCATTTATTTCTGATCTGATCTTTATGATTTATTTCCTTCTGCTAACTTTGGGGTTTTTTGTTCTTCTTTCTCTAATTGCTTTAGGTACAAGGTTAGGTTGTTTATTTGAGATGTTTCCTGTTTCTTAAGGTAGGATTGCATTGCTATAAACTTCCCTCTTAGAACTGCTTTTGCTGCATCCCATAGGTTTTGGGTCGTCGTGTCTCCATTGTCATTTGTTTCTAGGTATTTTTTGATTTCCTCTTTGATTTCTTCAGTGATCACTTCATTATTAAGTAGTGTATTCTTTAGCCTCCATGTGTTTGTATTTTTTACAGATCTGTTCCCGTAATTGATATCTAGTCTCATAGCGTTGTGGTTGGAAAAGATATTTGATACAATTTCAATTTTCTTAAATTTACCAAGGCTTGATTTGTGACCCAAGATATGATCTATCCTGGAGAATGTTCCATGAGCACTTGAGAAAAATGTGTATTCTGTTGTTTTTGGATGGAATGTCCTATGAATATCTATTAAGTCCATCTTGTTTAATGTATCATTTAAAGCTTGTGTTTCCTTATTTATTTTCATTTTGGATGATCTGTCCGTTGGTGAAAGTGGGGTGTTAAAGTCCCCTACTATGAATGGGTTACTGTCGATTTCCCCTTTTATGGCTGTTAGTATTTGCCTTATGTATTGAGGTGCTCCTATGTTGGGTGTATACATATTTATAATTGTTATATCTTCTTCTTAGATCGATGCCTTGATCATTATGTAGTGTCCTTCTTGGTCTCTTTTAATAGTCTTATTTTAAAGTCTATTTTGTCTGATATGAGAATTGCTACTCCAGCTTTCTTTTGGTTTCCATTTGCATGGAATATCTTTTTCCATCCCCTCACTTTCAGTCTGTATGTGTCTGTAGGTCTGAAGTGGGTCTCTTGTAGACAGCATATATATGGGTCTTGTTTTTGTATCCATTCAGCCAGTCTGTGTCTTTTGGTGGGAGCATTTAATCCATTTTCATTTAAGGTAATTATCGATATGTATATCCCTGTTCCCATTTTCTTAATTGTTTTGGGTTTGTTATTGTAGGTCTTTTCCTTCTCTTGTGTTTCTTGCCTAGAGAAGATCCTTTAGCATTTGTTGTAAAGTTGGTTTCGTGGTGCTGAACTCTCTGAGCTTTTGCTTGTGTGTAAAGGTTTTAATTCCTCCTTCAAATCTGAATGAGATCCTTGCTGGGTAGAGTAATCTTGGTTGTAGGTTTTTCTCCTTCATCACTTTCAATATGTCCTGCCACTCCCTTCTGGCTTTCAGAGTGTCTGCTGAAAGATCAGCTGTTAACCTTATGGGGATTCCTTTGTGTGTTATTTGTTGTTTTTCCCTTGCTGCTTTTAATATATTTTCTTTGTATTTAATTTTTGACAGTTTGATTAATATGTGTCTTGAGGTGTTTCTCCTTGGATTTATCCTGTATGGGACTCTCTGTGCTTCCTGGGCTTTATTAACTATTTCCTTTCCCATATTTGGGAAGTTTTCAACTGTAATCTCTTCAAATATTTTCTCAGTCCCTTTCTTTTTCTCTTCTTTTTCTGGAACCCCTATAATTCGAATATTGGTGTGTTTAATGTTGTCCCAGAGGTCTCTGAGACTGTCCTCAATTCTTTTCATTCTTTTTTCTTTATTCTGCTCTGTAGTAGTTATTTCCACTACTTTATCTTCCAGGTCACTTATCCATTCTTCTGCCTCAGTTATTCTGCTATTGATCCCATCTAGAGTATTTTTAATTTCATTTATTGTGTTGTTCATCGTTGTTTGTTTCATCTTTAGTTCTTCTAGGTCCTTGTTAAATGTTTCTCGCATTTTCTCTATTCTATTTCCAAGAGTTTGGATCATCTTTATTATCATTATTCTGAATTCTTTTTTAGGTAGACTGTGTATTTCCTCTTCATTTGTTATGTCTGGTGGGTTTTTATCTTGCTCTTTCATCTGCTGTGTGTTTTTCTGTCTTCTCATTTTGCTTTTCTTACTGTGTTTGGGGTCTCCTTTTTGCAGGCTGCAGGTTCCTAGTTCCTGTTTTTTTTGTTATCTGTCCCCAGTGGCTAAAGTTGGTTCAGTGGGTTGTGTAGGCTTCCTGGTGGAGGAGACTAGTGCCTGTGTTCTGGTGGATGAGGCTGGATCTTGTCTTCCTGGTTGGCAGGTCCATGTCTGGTGGTGTGTTTTGGGGTGTCTGTGGACTTATTATGATTTTAGGCAGCCTCTCTGCTAATGGGTGGGGTTGTGTTCCTGTCTTGCTAGTTGTTTGGCATAGGGTGTCCAGCACTGTAGCTTGCTGGTCGTTGAGTGAAGCTGGGTATTGGTGTTGAGATGGAGATCTCTGGGAGATTTTCGCTGTTTGACATTTTGCGGAGCTGGGACGTCTCTTTTGGACCAATGTCCTGAAGTTGGCTCTCCCACCTCAGAGGCACAGCAGTGACTCCTGGCTGCACCACCAAGAGCCTTTCATTCACATGGTTCAGAATAAAAGGGAGAAAAAGTAGACAGACAGAAAGAAAGAGGATAAAAGAAAAGAAAATAAAGTAAGGTAAAATAAAATAAAGTTATTAAAAAGAAAAATAATTATTAAGAAAAAAAATTTTTTAAGTAAAAAACAAAAAACAAGGGATGGATAGAACCCTAGGACAAATGGTGAAAGCGAAGCTATACAGACAAAATCTCACACAGAAGCATACACATACACACTTACAAAAAGCGGAAAAGGAGAGAAAATAACCTATCTTGCTCCTAAAGGTCACCTCCTCAATTTGGGATGATTCGTTGTCTATTCAGGTATTCCACAGATGCAGGGTACATGAAGTTGATTGTGGAAATTTAGTCTGCTGCTCCTGAGGCTGCTGGGAGAGATTTCCCTTTCTCTTCTTTGTTCGCACAGCTCCCGGGGTTCAGCTTTGGATTTGGCCCCATGTCTATGTGTAGGTTACTTGAGGGCGTCTGTTCTTCGCGCAGACAGGACAGGGTTAAAGGAGCAGCTGATTCGGGGGCTCTGGCTCACTCAGGCCGGGGGGAGGGAGGGGACGGAGTGTGGAGCGAGCCTGCTGCGGTGATGGCGCGCCGTGTGTTCTCCCGGGGAAGTTGTCCCTGTATCCCGGGACCCTGGCAGTGGCGGGCTGCATAGGCTCCCCGGAAGGGAGGTGTGGAGAGTAACCTGTGCTCGAACACAGGCTTCTTGGTGGCGGCAGCAGCAGCCTTAGCGTCTCAGGCCTGTCTCTGGGGTCCGCGCTGTTAGCCGCGGCTCGCACCCGTCTCTGGAGCTCCTTTAAGCAGCGCTCTTAATCCCCTCTCCTCGCGCACCAGGAAACAAAGAGGGATGAAAAAGTCTGTTGCCTCTTCAGCAGATCCAGACGTTTTCTGGGACTCCCTCCCGGCTAGCCGTGGTGTACTAACCCCTGCAGGCAGTGTTCACGCTGCCAACCCCATTCCTCTCCCTGCGCTCTGACCGACCGAAGCCCGAGCCTCAACTCCCAGCCCCGCCCGCCCCGGCGGGTGAGCAGACAAGCCTCTCGGGCTGGTGAGTGCTGGTTGGCGCCGATCCTCTGTGCGGGAATCTCACCGCTTTGCCCTCCACACCCCTGTTGCTGCGCTCTGCTCCGCGGCTCCGAAGCTCCCCCGTCCGCCACCCACAGTCTCCGCCCACGAAGGGGTTTCTAGTGTGTGGAAACCTTTCCTCCTTCACAGCTCCCTCCCACTGGTGCAGGTCCCGTCCCTATTCTTTTGTCTCTGTTTATTCTTTTTTCTTTTGCCCTACCCAGGTACGTGGGGAGTTTCTTGCCTTTTGGGAGGTGTGAGGTCTTCTGCCAGCGTTTGGTAGGTGTTCTGTAGGAGGTGTTCCACGTGTAGTTGTATTTCTGATGTATCTGTGGGGAGGAAGGTGATCTCCGCGTCTTACTCTTCCGCCATCTTCCCCCTCTCCCACCCATTTAACTCATTTCTAAATATAGTCAGTCACTTAGTACAAAGTACAAACACAAATTAAAGAGAGTAAATCGCTGTTATTTGTCTAACAATTGGGTGTCTGCCGGCTCCCTTTGAGACTGAGGGCAAACCACTAACCCTCCCTGAGCCTGATTCCTCATCCCAAAATGGGAGCAATAATAGTGGCCTTGCTTACCTCACATGGCTGTGTGAGGGCCGACTAAGCTGATGCCTAGGAAGTAGGAAAGCACTTTAAAAATGGTGTTTAATAATTTAAACGCATGGGACAGAGGTGATATAAAGGCATGCCTCCACTAGAATGCAGGAGCAGAGGCTTATAAGGATTTCTGCACTTGCTAGAGATTTGAAGAAGAGATGAATTCACTTGTAATTCACCTGTAGAAATAAGCTAATAGCAAATGGTTGGATCACAGAGGAGGAAACTCAGAGCATCACGTCAAGAATATGCAGAAAAGATCTCATGGCAGCAGCTGGTCAAGTGAGGGTTTGCCCTGTCCCAGCAGCAGCCTTATAAGAGTTCCATGGTTTCCAAATGTCAGCACGTTATGACTGTGATCTGTCCCCAGGGAACTTAGTCCTTCATCCTTGCAAAGAAACTGCACTCCAATCTCGGCCCCAATTTGCTTTGCGGGCCAGCAGCACTGTTCCTGCACAGGGCCTGAGTTTCATTTGAAAAGGATTTCATGGGAATACTTTCTTGTGTTACCAAATCCTCTCTCATCTTTGTTCCTTACACTGGCTGCTCCTGTCAGTAAAACCTATATGTAACCCCCATTTTTTTTTTTTCTGAATCCAATTTAGAGACACATAATAAAATTATTATAAGTGAGAAAAGGTCTCATTCAGAGGTTGACAAAATATGCCCAGAATCTTATAGTTATTGTGGTTTAAGAGAAATGGATTAAAAACCACTTTCAAAAATCTTCTTTGTCCCACAGAAGCAGCCGCATAGCACAGGGAGGTCAGCTCAGTGCTTTGTGACCACCTAGAGGGGTAGAATAGGGAGGGTGGGAGGGAGACACAAGAGGGAGGAGATATGGGGATGTATGTATATGTATAGCTGATTCACTTTGTTATACAGCAGAAACTAACACATCATTGTAAAGCAATTATACTCCAATAAAAATGTTAAAAAAAACCCCAACAAAAAACAAATGTCAAAACATCAAAAAAAACCAAATTCTAAGTAACTTAAAAAAAAATTCTTCTTTGTCCCACAGATAGAAACCTAAATAAAGAGCTACTGGCTGTTCATAACATTTGCTTTTGCTGCATTCTTGTTTTCCCTGATTTGTCTGTGCTTCCCCGCATCATTTAATGCTATTTCCATGAACAAAGAGAGTCAAAGTCACAATCCCATGTGTTGACTGAGGCAAGCCTCCCAGACAAGGGACTGAATTTGATGTCAAGGAAGAGAAACTAATTCTCCAAATGTCTTCCTCTCCAGCTGGCTAATATCTGAAGTTTTACAGTTAGAACTTAATTCCTTTGGCATGTCCCTCCATGTCCCCCTTCTTCATCACCAGGCAATTATTGATCTGCCTTCTGTCACTTTAAATTAGTTTGAATTTTCTGAAACTTTATATAAATAGGATCATACAATATGTACTCTTTTATGATCTGGCTTCTTTGACTCAACAAAATTTTGAGATTCATCTGTGTTGTGTGTAGCACAAATTCATTCTTTTTATTGCTGAATAGTGCTCCATTAGATGGGTATATTGTTATTTGTTTATTTATTCACCTTTTGATGAGTATTTTGGTAGTTTTAAGTTGTCATTAGTATTCTTGTACACGTCTCTGAGGATTTTCTAGAGATCTTCCTATTATTAACTTTTATTTCCAAGGGGATTAAAGAATATATTTTATATGATTTGAATTTTTAAAAGTTTATTGGGACTTTTTTATATAGTCCAGAATATGATCTGTCTTGGTAAATGTCCCCTAAGCACTTGAAAAGAATGTGTGTTCTGTTGTTCTTAGGTAGAATTTTCTATAAATGTCAATAATGACAAGTTGGTTGTTAATGCTATTCAAATCTTCTATATCATTACAGATTTTCTATCTCTTTGTTTTATTAATTATAAAAGAGGGGTATCAAATTCTCCAAATGTAATTGTGGATTTTTCTATTTTTCTTTACAATTCTATCAGTTTTTGTTTCATGCATTTTGAAGCTCTGTTATTAAGTATATAAATATTTAGTTTTGTTATATCTCATGATGAATTGACCCTTTTATCAATTTGAAATGAGCTTCTATGACCTAGTAATGTTCTTTGCTTTAAAATCTACGTTGTCTGTTATTAACATAGCCAGTCCAGCTTTCTTTAGATTAGTATTATGAAAGGATATCTTTTTCAGTCCTTTTAGTTTTGACTTATTTGTGTCTTTAAATTTTAAAGTAGGACTCCTATAGGCAGCATACAACTGGGTCTTGCTTTTTTTAATCCAATTTGACAATCTTTGCCTTTTTAATTGGGTTGTTTAAACCATTTGTATTAAATGGGGTTATTGATATGGTTAGATTTAAATCTATCATCACTGTATTTGTTTTCTATTTGTCTCATCTCTTCTGTGTTCCCCTTTAATTCTTTCTGGATTGAGTTTTATTTTATGATTCCATTTTTCTTCCTTTTTTGGTTTATTAGCTATAACTCTTTGTTTTGTTATTTTAGTGGCTGCTTTAGGGTTTTTAGTATACATCTTTAATTTATTACAGTCAATTCTTCATTTGATAATATGCTGCTTCACATTTAGTACAAGAACTTTGCAAAGCATATTTCTGTTTCTTAGCTCCCAGCCTTTGTACAATTGTTTTCATACACCTTACTTTTACATATGCTATAAAACTGATAATAAATCACTGTTATTTTTATTTTAACCAGTCAGTTGTCTTTTAAAAAATTTAAATACTTAGAAAAAATCTTCACGTTTACCTACAAACTACATATGTAGTTATCATTTCTGATGCTTGTCATTCCTTTGTGTGGAGCTAGGTTTCCTTTGTTGTTTTTTCTGCTGAAACACTTTCTTTACCCTTATGGTTCCTGGAAGGAGCTGGAATTGTGTATCTTTCTTCCTCTCAATCAGTTATGCTCTAATAAAACCCCATATAGGTTAGTCTCTGGTAAAATAGTTTCTTTTGAGGACAGATCTTGTTGAACAGAATGCTCTGGCATATGTCGAAATGGTTACTTTTCCCCTCTTCTGAGAGAAGCAGGAAGGAATTTTTCTCTGGTCTTCACTGTGAGAATTTGGTAGAACTCCTGGAGGTAAAACTAACAAAAGCATGGATATCCCCATAAGAGTGCCCCCCTCCCCGAGTTTTTAATTCTCAGAGTTTTCCACACTGAGTCTCCAGCATTTCATTAAGTACAATTTCGGTTTTACTACCCTGGCACTGGTTCCCATGGAGGTTTCTGCTCCTGGGTTTGTACTCCAGTAAGTGTGATTCGAATTAGCCTGTCTGTCTCTCCCATTTTGGGGCAGCAGTTTGCTGTGGGACCTCAATTCTCTGACACATGTAAGAAGAGTTGTTGATTTTCAGTTGTTCAGCATTTTACTTTTTGTTAGGACTGAGTGATGACTTCCACGCTCCTTACATGCCAGATCAGAAACTGAAACTCCTAACTTGCTTTTTCACTTTATTCTCATTAGTTCTTATAACAATTATATCACCTACAAATTATTGTAATTTTGGCTCCTACATTCTAATTTTTTTTTCTGATCACATTACGTCAGCCAGAGCTCTCAGAATAATATTACATAACAGTGTTGGGGAAGGCTATCTTTATCTTATTTTTGATTTTCACAGAGATGTCTTTAGTATATAAGTCTTTCACAGTGCCAACAGTTTTTTGCATAAATATTATTTATCATATTAAGATAATACTGTTATTCCTACTTTTCAAGATTTTTAAAATTAGAAATGGATGTTGAATTCTGAAAAATGTTTCTGAAGAACTAATCATATGTTTCATTTATTTTATTTATTTGTATTATTAATTACAATAATAGATTTTTTAAAGTTGACTCTCCTTATACTGCTGAAATAAACTCTACTTGGTCATTGTGTAATGATCTTTCACTTGCTACCACTTTCAATTTGCAAAAATCTTATCTCTATATACTTTGTACCTCTGTATTCATAAATGAGATGATTTTGATTTTTTGCATTTTTTTCACTCATTTTGGTGTTAGTGCTGTGATAGCTTCATAAAAAATGATTATCTTTTCATCTTTTATATTCTCTAGAATAGGTAATGGCAAACTATGGCCAAATCTGACTCAGTTGCTTTTGTAAATAAAGTTCTGTTGGGAGATATTTACGACCATCCATTAATATATTATCTGTGGCTGCTTTCCCACTACAGTGGCAGAGTTGAGTAGTTGTAACAGAGACTGTATGGTCCATAAAATTGAAAATATTTGCTCTCTGGTCCTTTATAGAAAAAGTTTGCTGACTCCAGGCCTAGAATAATTTAGATAATACTGTATAGAAATGCTATCCATTTCTTGATGTTCTAGAGGAACTCACTTCTGAAACCAGAGCATGGGCTATAGATTAAAATAACATTGGGTTTGAACCCATATCCAGCCTGCATTACTAATGGTGTGCTTGCTGTTGGGTAACATATCCTTCCTATGGACAATTTCCCTCAACTATAAAATGTGAATAATAATAGTACTTATTTAAAATTATGCTATAAGGATGAAATATGTTAATGCATGTTCATAGTACTTGACAGAATGCTAAGAACCCATAGATTCTTAACAAATGCAACTTTATTCTTGGCAGAGTTTCTTGATACTGCCTTCAAATCATGGTTGGTTTTCTGCAGTACTCAATAGCCTGGCTGGTGCCAATGATGTATTCTTATATTCAGTAATTTTAGTTTTTATCTGAAAGTATTTTTCTAATCCACATTCTTTCTTTTTATTAAATACAATGTCTTTTAAAATCTTACTGAAGGGCTTCCCTGGTGGCGCAGTGGTTGGGAGTCCGCCTGCTGGTGCAGGGGACACTGGTGCGTGCCCCAGTCCGGGGGGATCACACATGCCGCGGGGCGGCTGCGCCTGTGAGCCATGGCCGCTGAGCCTGCATGTTCGGAGCCTGTGCTCCATGGCCGGAGAGGCCGCAGCAGTGAGAGAGAGGCCCGCGTACCGCCAAAAAAAAAAAAAAAATTACTGAAATTACAAATTTAAGATTTCTAAAGTTTACTCTCCATCTTTTCGGCAAGTCTCTTTCATAGAGAAATATTTTCTTTGATTCTTCAGATCGTCTACTTTTAAACTTCTGTGATTCTACATATGTTCCGTGATTGTTTTCTGGTCATGCTTTCCAGGGGATCTTTTCACTCCTTGCTGGAACTGTAGATAAGTCCATATTGAACTTATTGGGTCCTTCTCCAATGTTTCAGGTCTGGGCAAAGTGTGAAAGGAAGAAGAACAGAAACCAAGTTGTCACTGGGACATCCACTGTTGTTGAGTTTAGCTATGAAGTCAAAAGCTTCAACTGTCCAAACAAGTTTCTTTTCTATGATTATTGTTGCATTCAGAAGCTAGCTGAGCACTCTCCTCTTTCCAACCATCACACTTACTGCATTTTTAGGAGCCACCCACTCCCAGGTACGGTAGGTTTGGCTCTCCTACCGATTGCTGCATGACTCTCCTTTTCTCTAGCTCCCATCACTTGTAGAAGATTGGCTCAGAGGGCCATCCACTTACTTCCCAAGTGGACAATTCCGTTTTAGGTCATGATTCCAGATTTGGTCAACTCTTTCTAAAATCTGCTTTTGCGTGTATTATATCTTACAGATATTCTCAAAGCTATCAGCATATAGAAGACACACTTGCCTCTGTCTAGAATTGACACAAATTCTCCACTCCTACTCATTTGAGTAGAAATAAGGGCATGCTAATTGGGCAGCTAGGTTGATAATTTTGAAACAGATATCAGTTGATTTTCTTAGGTTTTAAATTGCAGTATTCAGACAAAAGAAAAAACATTTCAATGAAATAGTCAATATGTACAACACCAAAACTAAATGTCTCATAAGTGCCCAGGGAAATGATAATTATATATTTAAGTGAGCAGCTCTCTTTCCTTTTAGACTCAGCCTTCCTCTAAGCCCCACCCTCTACACTGCCTGTTCTACATTGTCTTTTTAAAATATGGACCTCGTCACTCCCCTGACTAAATGCTTTAATGCCTTTAAGGATAAGGCCTGAAATTCTTACTATTACATAAAGTGGTTCCAAACATCTTTACAGTCTGGAACGTTCCCCAGGTCCCATGACACAGCCATGCTGGAGGTCCCATCATTCCTAGCACTCAACACACTATTTCATATCTCTGTGTGTTTGCACGTGCTGTTTCATTTGCCAGGATCACCTTTTCCCCTTCACTACATTATCACGCACCATCTTGTCCTATATGTCCTTTAAGAATCAGGTAAAACGTCACCCAGCCCATTAGGGGAGTTTGTTACTCCCTTTTTCTTGCTTCTGGAACATTTTTTGCACCCGTATTTATGTTGTGATGGTTGCTTCCCTGGCATTCATTCCCCTTTTCTTCTGCCAACAGCCCTCAAATTGTCCCTTGGGGATCCGTCCCTCCTCTATTGTCAGGATATTGGAGTTAGACTGGCTCCACACTCAATCCAAATGATGGGCTCTCACTGACGTAAGTTTATCTGAGCATTTCATTTTCCTGGCTCCAGTGACTGATTCAAGATTGATTTAAGCCTGTCCAATCAGAGTGAATGAGAACTTTACAGGCATTGCTTCTCTTCTGGGTTTGGTGATGAGAGGGTTCAAGGCTTGGATTCCTATAACCATCCCTCCACCACAAAGAGAACCTTTCTGAGCATCTGTGAGGAGCACTGTGAGGAGAAAGAGCTGAGACAAGGAACCTGAAAACGTCAGAGAGCCCCAAATCAGACCAAGGCTGAAGCCAGACCTACCTTCTGAACTACCCTTTTTTGTGAGCCAAAAACAAACAAAAAATAACTACCTACATACCTGCCATCATTTTGGTTTAGCCAACATAGGTAAGGTTTATTTGTTCACTTTTATCTTTATATCTCAATGCACTTGAGGAATAGTAGTTCCTTAATAAATGTTTGAAAAAATGTGAAGAAAGGAGAATTGTAGTTTTATCTTAGCATTTTATGCTCGGCTATGTGAACCGCAAAGCTTCACTCTGATATTTTTATTTTTTTAATTTATTTATTTTTTAAAATAAATTTATTTATTTATTTATTTTTGGCTGTGCTGGGTCGTCGTTGCTGTGTGCGGGCTCCCTCCAGTTGGGGCGAGTGGGGGCTACTCCTCATTGCGGTGTGCGGGCTTCTCACCAGGGTGGCCTTTCCTGCTGCGGAGCATGGACTCTAGGCGTGCGGGCCTCAGCCGTTGTGGCACGTAGGCTCAGTAGTTGTGGTGCACGGGCTTAGTTGCTCCGCCGCATGTGGGATCTTCCTGGACCAGGGCTCGAAGACGTGTCCCCGGCACCAGCAGGCGGGTTCCTAACCACTGCACCACCAGGGAAGCCCCACTCTGATATTTTTAGATTTCAATCCTTTTATTCTTGGCCAAAGGACAGAAAAAATTGTGTCCATAAAAACAAAAGACTCACACAAGGGAAATCTTCCAGAATTTCTATTTTTCACTGATTTTTCAAGAAGCATATTTTTAAAAATTTGCAGAACCTGACATTGTCTGTCCCTGGAGGGGATGGAAATTAAGAAATTTAGACTGTGAACTTATAGCTGTTCTAGGTGAAAGAAAATACTAAATTTTAGCTTTTTAAAATAAAGCTTCTATTTGTGCCAGTTATCTTCTGTTTGCTTCTCCAGATCCACTCTCCATTTCTCCACCCCGGTCTCTGCCCCAGGAGGCAGACCTGTATGGCTTCCATGGGAGCCCTTACCATCTGGTTTAGCCAACGGAAGGCCCAGCTGCAGGGGAGGAAACTGATGTGGGGTATTGACTCCTTCCCTGCAGGGGATCACCTTAGGCTGATTGTGTCAACATTGTCAGGTTGTAAGTCCTTGACAATGAATTCATGGCAGCCTTCTCTGTAAGGCTCTCTTCAACTCAACTGGGGAGACTTGTTTGGTTGCAGTTTTGGCAACCACGCCTTCCTCTCTGCTGCTACTCACCGTGGGTTACTGCAGTGTCTCATAATTCTTCTATACCTGTGCAAATAAACCTCGTTTGAATTGACTAATGTGAGTGTGCCATCTGTTTTCTGTTGGGACCCCAAGTGATACATATTTATTTCAGAAATTTAAAAATTAAACATAAAACAAGTCTAATGCACTTTGATGGAGCTACATGAAACACTATCTTTTAAGACTAGTAGAAGAACAGAGTCTATGTTAGCTGTGCTCATGTGAAAATGACTAAAATGACAAACCAGGGAAGGGAAATGCTTAGAGGGCTTTCTTGATTCTTATTCAGGCGAGTCTTCCCATCGCACAACCCCAGGGGTGTCATTCACAGGATGATTCAGGCTAACTTTAGGAATGTTTGACAGCCAGAACCATTTCTGCTTAACAAGAAGAGAATGAGAACAGATCAAGCAATTTTATTTGGGTGAAATGAGTTTAAAATGGGTACCAAGAAGAGCCACAAAGAGAAAAACAAATTGCCAAACTAGTTATCTTCTTTTGGCCTTAGAATTTGCTCTTTTAGCTCCAAAGCTGTATATCAGAGTAAGGACAGATAGCTAGCTTTGCTTTGGAGGTTTGGTATAGGTTAGAATATATAGTGGCCTCTAAGATTTTTATCTAATACCAGTTGGCAAAACTCCCAGTTTCCTTAGACCCGCCATACTGAATTCTTGTCCAGTTCTTTGATCAGGGCTAGGAGTGTGCCGTCCTGCACCCCGTTTGGAAAGGGGGTTGATCATGATTTCCTATCTCTTAGGGTTGCCCCTGGTCCATCTTGACCTTTGAAACAGTTCTGTTCTCTGAGAAGTGTTTAGAACTCCTCTCTAGATGCCGACCCTTGTTGATATTCTTTTTCACGGCCATGATTCCCAGGACTTGCTTCCCATCCTGTGAACAGGGCTGTGTCTGTCTCAGCTTGACTTTCTCTGAAGTGCAGCTGTAGTGGTGTGGAGTTAAAAATAAAGACATCTTGAGAGATCAGGAGGAGGATGGATTGTGGGGGGGGAGGAGAAAGCATGTTCATTAAGAGCTTTTAAGTTTCCAAATGCCCCTTCTGAGTCATTAACACGCTTGGCTGAGAACATCTCCGACAACTCAGAGAGGGAGAGAGGTGTTCCTGTGTTGTAATGCGCTATGAGTGCTTATGTTAATAAGGAAGGGTAAAAGTACTTGCCCATGCTGACGATGATGAGCTGGATTCCACGCTGTGAGCAAACAGAACAAAATGTTAATTCTGGGTAAGTCAGCTGTCCGAGGAGCCTGCATCCTTGACCACCTGCCCTGTTCCCATAATGGGCAATAATTAGCCAGCACTCTTATTATTTAGGGACATGCTATATACACAAGGCAAGCCAAAGGTTCTGTATTGAAATGTCATTCACTCATACCAACTGAAAGTGACAACGAATGAGACTTAACAAGAAATCTCAGCTCTGGAATATTTACTTCAGAGATATAGTTTCCAAGAATACACAGTAACAAAAATGCATAACGAGCAGATATTCTCTCAGCCCTGTCTTCATGGATAACTAACCACTGTTATTCATGCATTTAGTGCTAAAAGAGGAATAGATTCTATGTTTTTTAAACTTTTTATTTATTTATTTTTAAAAGCTTTTTAAAAATGGGAGGGGAGTCCAAAAGGGAGGGGATATCTGTATGTGTATGGCTGATTCATTTTGTTGTGCAGTGGAGGCTAACACAACATTGTAAAGAAACCATACGCCAATAAAAATGAATAAAAAAGATAAAAGCCTCCTCTTGTAACCTGAAAAAAAGTGCTTTTTAAAAAAGAAACAGACAAGTGGAGAAGTAAATTTGTGTACAGTGACATTTAGAGGTGATAAGTGTCCTAATCAGAGTGTGCACAGTATTAATGGTACACAGAGGAGCCACAGTTTAACTTGGTGGAAAGGGAGCAGGAGCCAAGAAAGCCTTCTGGAAGGAATGTGGAAGTTGAATTGGAGTTGGATTTGGATGAGCATTCTAAACAGCACAAATAGCATGTGCAAAGGTCCTGTGGCAGAGAAATAGACTGCACTTATGTTAATGGCTATCTCGTTTAAGATTTATTCAGAATGGTGGAGAATGCTTTCTTTTGGGGAATAGTCCTGAGGGGCTACTTCATATGTCAGTATTTATACTAATTAATAAGTCAAAATCCATATCAATAAACCTTAGTATAAAAGTAGACCCTTTGAGAATAAAACAGATTGTGCAAATATTTCCTGATAGATGTTATGGTTTTGATATTTTAGACAAAATATATGCCACATGCATTTCTGATCATGCTGACGCAGGCTTTCTGAAATGTGAGCATATAAATATTCCATACCAGGTCACAAAATGTCTGGAAAACTCCATAAAGAGATATAATGAAGCATGTTGTGTGGGGGGCTGACGTGGGTGCTCATGTTGGTATGTGAGCAAGCCTGTGAAATTCACTTCAAAGAGTTTATTCTCTTGTCAAGGTGAAACACACCCAGCATCTTGTTCATGCCATTCATTGCATAGTAAACCTTCTTCAAGAACGGCAAAAAGAAAGATAAGCTGTAGCTTAGAGCACATGATGGAAATCAAAATGAGCTAATTTCACAGGAGTGGACTCTATGTTCCACATTAGAGAAAATTTCTTGAAGACTGTTAAAAACATTACCTTGCTACTATTTCTTTAAAACTACTAAGTCATCAGTAGACTGTGCCCATTTCCCTCCCCCACCCCAACACATGGCATCTTCAATGGTCTGGACTCATCACAGGTGCTCACTAAGCAACCGTCAAGTCATATTGGGTTATGGACTTGGAAGGCAATGAGGAATGAGCTGAGCCCCTGATGGCGAGCAGGGGGCTGCTCAGGAGAGTGGCTCGCTGACCAGGAGGGCCTCTGCTTTCTCTTGCTTTGTTTTATTTTTTATATATCTTTTATACTTACTTATTTTTGTCTGTGTTGGGTCTTCGTTGCAGTGGTCAGGCTTCTCATTGTGGTGGCTCCTCTTGTTGCAGAGCATGGGCTTTAGGTGGGAGGGCTTCAGTAGTTGTGGCTCGCAGGCTGTAGAGCGCAGGCTCAGTAGTTGTGGCGCATGGGCTGAGTTGTTCCGCAGCATGTGGGATCTTCCTGCACCAAGGCTCGAACCCGTGTCCCCTGCATTGGCAGGTGGATTCTTAACTGCTGCACCAGCAGGGAAGTCCCTCTTCCTTTGTTTTAGAACATGGTCCTGCTCTAGGAAGCCAGTTGCCCCTCCACTTAAATTTGTGTACATTTCACTTTTTCTGGAGCTTTGGCTCAAGAGCAGAATTCAGGCCAGACTTGAATGTGTGCAGATTTCATCCTTAGATTTCATACTGTCCTAAATTACGATCCTCCCTCTCCTATGCAGGGAGCAGGATTGCATTTGTAGCATAGAAAATCTAAGGAGTTCCCCCTAGGTTTTGTCTGTGCTTTCCGGAGGTCAGAGGGCTAAAGGAGATCGATGCTGTTTGTCCAGCCTGCATTAGGGGAACAGGAAGCTATAATGCCCAACATTTACAAAACACTCACATTATTTATTCATCCGCTCATCCAAAAGACAGTTATCGATCACATTATGTGGAAGGTACCATACTAGGAGCAGCCATGCTAACTAAAATGGCACTCCACCCATCACCAGACCTAATCCAGAGACAGTCCTAAAATCACAGGAGTAAGTAGCAGCACTGACACCGAAAGCCATGTCTTCTGATCCCAGACCCTGTGCTTTTCCTACTCCCCACAGTGTCTTTGTCAGTGAGCTATGGACTGGCCTCAGCAGGTGCCTGCATCTGGAGCTGCCATTCACTCTCCCTCAGCTACATGCTGCCCTTCTGGAAACTTCCCTTACATTTTCAAGTTTCCTTTATTTTCTTCCTGCTCAAAGAGGACTTGGGGTGGAGAAACAAGTGGGTGGGTGCCTTCAAGTATGATTTTCCATAAGGTTTGGTCCAGGAAGCAGGGTTGAACAAATGCAAAGTGGAGATTTCAAAGATTAAGAAAAAAGAAAAGAAAAATTCCTTCATGAGCAATAATGAAATCTGAGCTGCCAGGCTGTATTTGATGTCATACAAGGGAAGATCTGAGACGGTCCTCAGTATGAGTGTGGGTAGTGAGGAAAGGGGTTACAGTGGGGTCCTGAGGACAATAGTGTAGGTTAGTCAGGGACAGGAATCAAATTACAGCACCTGAAGCTGCACTTTTCAACACCTTATTTTTATTTGTAGAGGACTACAAATCACAGGGGAGAATGAGGAAGAGAGTCACAAAATGATGAGAAATTGTCTTTAAGTCTTGCCTACTACCTGATGCTTTCTAGCAAATTATTATTTTCTGATTTTGTTGGGTAATTATCTGCAATGATTAATATTTGGAATTTGAAAGCATGCCATACTTTCAGACATATGGTCAGTGCAATGAGCTGGATGTCTGGACAATTCAGTGGTTGGTTCTTCTGGATATCATCAGAAGGTGCAGATAGATGCCTTTCAGGCCTAATGTAATAGACTCAATCCTGAAATGGCTCCCTCAGCTTCATAAACCCAGGTGCTATGCTAATGCACCCATATAGGGTGATCAGTTAAGCACTATTGTGGAAAAGACATTCAAAGAGGAGTTTGCTCATTGCTATCATGTTATGCTCCAACGAAGATGGAAATAGATGATGCAGTAATGGAAAAATAAGTTAGTTTACTTAACCCATGACCAACAGACTTGCTTACTTAGATGCTTCTTATAATTCTGTGGTAATTACTCCAAGGAAATGAATGACTCCAGGAAACTCAGGAATACGTTTGTATCCGTGTGACAATCCCAGATGGTGTCCAGGTATGTGGCAGGCTGCCCAGTGGAATAGAGGTGGAGATGGAGCAGACTCAGCAAGAGATGTTTACAGGAAGATGCTCTGAGGAGGGGCTGTGCTCGAATCAGAGGAAGAGGCTGGGCTCTCAGATCAAAACGGGGAGGGAAATCCGGCCAGAGATGTTGGTACTTACAAATGTAGCTGCACAGAGAGCTTTGTCCCCAAGATTCTAGGGATCCAACAATAATGGCAAGGGCTTTTATTTATCCCACACCTTGTAAGAGAACTTCACGACCCCCATCTATGTTAGGAAGGCAGCTATACTCACCACTGTACCACCAGACCGTATCCTCCAACCATGTTAGTTCTTGAGGAGAGTCAAGTCTCTTCCTGGTTCCAATAATGGTGGTAATTTACCCACACACGTGGATATAGAAGAGGGAGTGATGTAGAGAACAGAGGCTGCCCCAGTGCCGTGGAAGAGGCAGTAAATTTTTCATCTGGACCATTCATGTGAGCAGAGAAAAATTTTCTAATCTTTCCCAGGGATCATTTCATTTTATTGACCTCCTTAAGAGACTTGAAAATGACATAAAAGATATTTTTTATGAATAAAAAATAAAATATTTCTCATTCAATCATTCAACAATCAACAGCTAATTGTGATGTCCCTACTATGCACAGGCACTAGGCCAAGCTTTAGAGAGAGCCACAAACTGATGGGGGCACTCGTGGAACTGACTGTTTAGTTGGGGGATGCAGTGGGAGACAGAGTAAGATAACTGATTGTAAATGTGCACCCACTGCTAAGTGGCAAAGGGTGATACGAACTTGTTACTCATAGAGTGTGTTGCAAAACGGTTTGACCAAACTGGGCTATTTGCAAGGTAAGCATAGAGGGGAGGTGAACACTCCAAGTGGAAGGACTAGCAGGGGCTTCGGCCTGGGATGGAGGGATCCTGGGGAGGGCAAGGCTCTGAAAGTATTAGTCACGTCGAGAGGGCCCGAAGGAAGGACGTAAGAGGTGCCACTGCAGAGGCAGACGAGGGCCAGGCCACGGGGCCTTCTGGACAATGCAGAGTTGTGACCGTATCAGAGGAGCAGTGGGGAGCCGTGGAGGGCTCTGAAGAAATGGAGAGGGATGTTTCAAAATGAAAACACTCTGACTGCCGTTTTCAGAATGGATTTAGTGGGGCAAATGGAGAAGCAGGGAGCCCAGGGCCAGATTTAAAAGCTACTTAGCAACTAAAACCAGTCGAATTTGAGATGGGCTGAGTATGGGGTGAGGGACTGAGAGCTGTCTTCCTGCAATCCTGTGCCGGTATTCTCTTACTTACCCAAGTAAAGTACTTAGAGTCTTATCCGTCTAGTCAGTTGGAAGATCCGCCAAGGCTGTGACACCCACACGTCTGCACAGCTTCTAGGGGACATAGGACATGTCCCACTTTCCTCCTGGCAGGCTGGGACTGATTGGGGAAACTCTTGCCACCCCTGTCATTTGCCTTTGATTTGAGGAATCTGATAATACATAATAAGCCTCACTCCTTATCTATCCCTACCCAAGATAAAAAAAATGAAGCCTCATTAAAGATCAAAGTTCCCAAACGTCCTGTCATTGCCCCCATTATTGGAAGAAGGAGAGATTTTTGTCACCTCAGAGCAAGTGGTTACCTGCTAAAGCAACCTCAGGGCAGGGCATCCATGTTAATGATTTCGGCCCAACCACAGGACGTATAGACTTGGGAAACAGCCCTGCCTTTTTCTTGAATGGAAGCAGGATGGAGTGATTTAACAAGCACGCACAGCTCGATTCAAGCCAAACTCTAATTTTGCAAAAGCTCAGATCCAGGCATATCTTCCCAGTGGATATGAGAAATAAACGTTGAAACATTCATTCTTGTCACCTGGGTGTAGTGGGATCCGTGTGTTTGCACCAAACACATCAGGCTGTCATGCACAATTAGCAGGTTCTCAAAACCCCAGTCTCTCAGAGAAGGCAGGCTTCTCTGCAAACGTCTGTTCCTCTATCTGCCTCTGGTGTTACTCCTTTTTTAAACCCATTACCCAACAGTTAATTATTTAAGAGGCAATCATAATTATTCTAAGAGTGATAAAATCATACTTGATCTCAGTTCTGAGTCCTTACTCTCTATGACAGGCAGTACACTAAGTGTGCCTCTTACACTATCTCATTTAATCTTTTTAACAACTCAGAGAAGTAGGGTCTCTCTTTGAGATGGGAACAGGGAGGCTATAGAAGTTGGGTAACTTACAGAGTGTAGCTCAGATATTAAATGGCAGAGGTGGGGGTTAAACAAAACCCATGCCCTTGACCTTGATACTGAACAAATCATCAGTCCTGGCAAGTTGGTCTGTGGCCCACAGTCAGTACTCAATTCAATCAACATTTAATGACCGTCTGCTACGTGCCAGGTACTGTGCTCAGTATAAGGAACACAAGGTGGATAAACTGCGTTTCTTCTTTGACAGGGCTTAACGTCTTTTGGGAAGTTAAGCTGCTGAAGGAAAATGGGGCGTGGGAGGATGGTCATGTCCCAGGTCTGAGGTGAGGCTGTGGAACTGGCTGCCAAGTAAGGGATATTGGCTTCGCGCAGGAAATAATTCAAGAGGGAGCCATAGTACAGTGAAAGCACGTTTATTTAGAGAGAAACGCGTTCTATAGACAGAATGTGGTCCTTAGAAAGTGAGAGTGGCCCTGGAGGATACCAATTCCATAGACAGAATGTGGGCTCTCTCATAAGGTGAGACCAGGCCCCGAAATACGGGGTTGTTAGTTTTTATGGGCTGGGTAATTTCATAGGCTAATGAGTAGGAAGAATATTCCAACTATTTTGGAGAAGGGGCGGGGATTTCCAGGAATTGGGGCACTGCCCACTTTTTGGCCTTTCACTGTCATCCTCAGAGCGGTCGTGGCGCCTGTGGGCGTGTCATTTGCATATGCCAATATATTACAATGAGTGCATAATGAGGCTCAAGGTCTGCTGGGAGTCAAATATTCCGCCATCTTGGACCTAGTCGGTTCTCTCCGGTTTTTGTCATATCCCGTTTTCCTCAAGGGGTGTGTTATTCTTTCCCTCGCGTCTCGAAACCTAGACGTCCACGTAACACCAAGACTTGTTGTATTGAATGCTACCCTGGAGGTCAGGCAGAGGTATGGGAGTACTGAGGTGACAGAGGTGACTTCTGACGGGGGTGGAGGTGGGGTGGAAGGCACAAGGAAAAGTTTAGAAGAGGTGGCCCCTTTTCTGTTGCATCTTGAAAGACCAGCAAGCATCTGACAGGTAGTGGAGACTGCTGGAGGAGGTCATCTCGAGGCTGTGACCTCTGGTTAACCCACAGCCTGTACCTGGGCAAGCAGGGTCTCCTCACTCCGTCCGCTGGCCCGGGAATGTGCGTTCCGCCCGCCATTCCCACAGTGGGAGTCATTTCAAGGATGCAGCCTTGAAAGAGTAATGTGTCACTGGGCCCACATGGACTGTGTACGGGACTGAACCCCCGTTAAGGCTGCTGCATAAACTAAGATTCTGGCGGGCCAGTGTGAAGACCTACCTGTCTTGCTGCGCCCAAGACAAGCCTTGGATGTTAGCTCCCTGGCTGCCAATCTGGAGCGGCTGCCTCTTTCTTCAGCTGCGTGAGGGACCAGTTTGCGAGCCCACGAGAAGGAAGGGGCTTCCACATCCATGCGGCAGCGGATCGAAGGCCCTGAGGTGAGAGGGTGCCTGGCGGGCTGGTGCTCCAGGACCGGCTGCTTTGGGGCCAGCACAGGTTCCGGGGAGGAGGGAAGAGGGGGATGCGGGGAGAGGCTGGGCTGGGGTGAGAATGTCCTGCAGTGCCGGTCTAGGGGGTTATCCTGGAGGGGCGGCCATAGAAGATTTGTCAAGGAGAGAGGTGACGTGATCACACTCCTTCCGTGGGAGAGCAAAGCTCTCAGGGGTTGTTGCTGGTGCTGTGTGAGGTACTACATTGAACTCTATAATACCGCTGACATTTGACCATTTTGACCTGCAAAAATGACAATTTCATACAGTTCGACCTAATACATTTTGGGCTTTTGCTTCTGATTCTGGAAAAGCATTTCTATGTAGTGTGTAGCTATGCATTTGGGATTTCCTGGCCTCTGGAGGCCCTAAGAATTATTTTTGGTGTCCAGTGACTATTTTGAATATATTAGTTTAGCCAATTAGGCAATGAAATAAAATTTTATTTATTTTAGGCTGGAACTAGAGTAACTCAGGATGGTAACCCCAGCCATTTCATGGAGATCGGGGTGCTGATTAGTTGTTGATGAAATCAGAAATTTCTGATATCTCTGGGGAAGGAGGTGGATAGGGAATGACGATTAAAGAAGGGCCTGATGGTAAGAACTGCTGGCTGACGTAGACCGCCAGGGAGAGGCAGCATGAGCACAGACACACCATTCTTCTAAGCAGCCTTGGCTGTCCTGGGGCTTGTGCTTACATTTCTTCATCCACAGACTGCTTTCTGAGTATCTAAATGTTTCATGAACAGTTCTAGGCACTGGGGATATGGTTGGATTTAAACCAGATATATTTGTGTATCTGGTTCCTGGGTTTTAGTGGCAAAAGTAGAATCAATAACAGATGATTAAACTGTTGTTCAGGAAGGTTATATACTGCCAGCCCTGTTCATGAATGTGGCAGAGTAATCTCTCCATGTGGAGAAAGGGTGGGATAGGAGAAAGAGGATCATTTGATGAAGGCCAACTTAGTGCCAGACTTCTTTTAATCCTCTCCACCTCTGGGCAACTTAGGTATTGTTAGCCCCTTTTAACAGATTTAGAAATTGACTCTCAAGAAAATTGAGAAAATTGCTGGGGGGTCACCCAGCTAGAAGGTAGTGCAGCAGGGATTTAAGCCGGATCTGTTTGTCTTCAAAGCCTTAGCTCTTTTCATCAGTTTCCCTAACACGAAGTGATTTTAGGTTTTGCATGACAAACCTGGAGGAGCAAATGCTTATTTGTCCAGGGGCTTATTTTTCTTTTCAACCAGAATGGAACTAGAAGAGTGTAATCCTGACCATTTTTGTTGACAATGGCAACACAAGCTGTAGGGATAGAATTAGAGTGTCAAGGCCAGGAGGCTGACATCTGCCAAAGGCATGAAAACAGCATTTCAAACCCAAGGTAAAGATGAAGCAGCATTCCTGCGAGTCAGACAGATTCCACGAGGATTACTATGTTTAGAGAAAGTAGAAAGATATTGCTTAGAGTCAGCAAGCATGATGAGAATTTGGTCCCTGTTTTGATGAATTTGTACAAGTTGCAACCCAGAGGTCATGCTGTTAATTTGAGTGACATGAATTACCGTGGCTTCTCTATCCCAGATGTGTTAAAACAACAACAAAAGTTTACGTGGCTTAAAGCTGCTTTTCACATTATGTTTTGAGATATGTAATCAGGAAAGGAGTAAAATATGCAAAGAATTCCATTTTCTTTGTTTGAAGAATGACTTTCTGCAGACTTGAGTAAAAAAGACTTGTCCCGATGAGTCCATTCATCCTGAAAAGGTTTTTGTTCTTTTTAAAAGTCGTTTAATTTCCACCGTAGTTTGGTGTGAACAAAGAAAACCAGCAACTCTTCCTTTAGTTGGGCGCCAGGAACATAGTGTGCAGAGCCGATTTTCTTCTTATCATTTTAAAAATGCCTGAGTCCTGGAGCTGCTTTGGTATTTATTATTGATATGAAAAGGGAGCTCATCATTTAATACACTTGCTCCTACCTCCAGGTGATGACAAGTCCCTGTTATTGTGGCTCTGAAACAGACTTGTCATAATGTCCCATCAGATATGCATTTGTCAGGGAGTTGTGTACCTCCAGTGGCCTGGAATAGGGACTCAGGGGCTCAGTGGCAGAAAGTTTCATCTCCAAAAGCTTGTGAACAGCCTTCCATGTTTTGATCCTTTCCTCCCATATTCAGAAAACACCCTGCAGCCAAGCCCTGACTGCTTGGGGCTCTTCCTCTCTCTTGTATAAACAACAAGCACCATTAATGGTCCTTTCAGTCTTGATGAATTCTGTGCACAATGCTCAAGAGAGTATTCTGGCTTTGGGGCAAGTCAAACCATGTGGAGTGTGTAACACAGACATAAGGTATAAACATTTATTAAAAGAGAAAAGCCCAAAGCCTGGAGCTGGCAGGGCTTGCACAGAAATAAAAGCACATAAACATTGAATTCCAACTATAGATTAAAAATGCCACAGGGATGATCAAGTACTTTTGGGTTATTCTATTCTATAATTTTTAGTGGTTTCTAAAATCTGAGTACTGGTTGGTTATAATGTTAAAAAAAATTATCCATTAGGTCTTTGTGTGAATAGTATTAGGCCATTAATCCACTGATCAGTATCTCATGCAATGAAAAAGGTCTTTTTTATTCTTTTACAACATGAACCTGTTTTGATTTAGTGCTGAAATGACTGGCCTTTTGTAAGAATGTAACCAATTTCAAGGAAAATGGCAAAGGACTTTGTTCTCAAAGGTATTTAATAGGCCCTAAAAGTTTGACTTAGAGAAAAAAAGTGCTTGGAATATATCCATACCCAGGATGCAGTAAAGTGTGACAATTCTGAGAGGATGGACAAGACTTTCTCTCTGATTTCAATCAGAATTGTCTTTTCTCATGATGCTCCTACCAAGAGTGGGAAATATATATATATGTGTGTTTTACATGCAGCTTGGCATGTGATTCATGTTTGTTTTGACAATAGGTGATGTAGGTAAGACGGGCATTATCATCGAATTTTAGAAAGGGAGGAAATGGAAGTCAGAGAAGTTAAGAGATTTGTTCCTGGTCATGCAGTAAGTGAATAGAAATGCTTATACGTGAACCCTGGTCACTCTGACACCAAATGGTTCTTCTCTTTATGTAGAAGCACCAGGGCCCCATTAGCAGGCCCAGTGATCAGTTCTCACCCCAAGCCCCAACACCACGCTTCCAGGGTGCCATCCCCGCTCAGAGCTTTTTCAGCAAGCTGTGCTTAAGGAGGGACCTCCCTGAACACAGCTTTTCTGCCCTGACATGGCTTTCCCCACCAGCCTTCTGTCATGTCAATAGTTCAAAGTCTGAAAGAAACACCACATCAGCAACTGGCGTGGGAAGCGACTGCATGGTCCGCAGTGGCCTCCTGGAGACACAGAAGAGGGGTAGGGAGCTGGTAGGACACGGTTTTAACCTTACCTTCTTGTTGCATGAATTGAAACTAAACATCAGAAATACCTCTCCCTTAAGGTTCTGCTCAGTAATTTCCTGGATCCTGCTCTGTTCATTCCTTTGCCCATTCCTCACGTCTTGATGGAGCCCTGGCCCCCTGGCAGACACTGAGCCTGCCCTCAGGACATGCACAGTCCTCAGGGGACAGGGATGAGAGAAAAGAAGCCAGTGCTGGTTTGGAGGTGGTAGGCAGCTAAAACCTTGCGAGTCCCAGAAAGCCACATATCTCTTGTCCCCAACCCCCTCCTGTGCTCTGCACATAACAGCAGCATTTGATGGTTTTGCCTCCCCCTGACTGTGATGTTCTCCTCAAGCATTTCTGGAAGCCCTTGGAATGTGTCTCGTGTGGTCATAAACAAGCCTGGTCCGCCTTCACGTAGCATCTGCTGTTTCTTCCCTCTCCTCTCCAGCCTGCCTCTTCTGGGTTTTGTCGTGTCCCACCAGAAACCAGAGCTGATGTGCTAGGCCAAGAGGTGGGAAGGCCTCTGTGTGTAGCCCTCTGCTGGAGGGCTTCCAGTGACTTACAGAGTTTTTAGAGAAAGAGCTCATTCAGGTTGAGTTCCTGGCTTTCCTTCCCCCAGACCCAAGCTGGAGTTGATGTGAGATGGGCCAGAGAAAAACCTCAGCGACAGCCACTATGTGGTCCTCAGAATTTCCATCCACTTCTGACATCCACCATGTCTCTTTCCAATTGAGTGAGTTTTCTATCTGTGCCCACAGCCCCCCTTATAGGCCAATTACTTCCTTATGTAAAGACTCCTGGGAAGCCCACTCATGAGTTCTGCTGCATGCCTGAACCCCAGCAGGCAGTCGGGGCCACACTGAGAGGGTGCCGTGCTAGTAGGGAGTTCAGGGAGAGGGTGCTGGGCTGTACCCCACTGCACTCTCCCACTCTTCTGTGGCAGGAAGGCTCTGGGGGCCCAGCCGCGGACAGTCTCTTTGAGGGAGAGGCCTGAAACCCTGTTAAGGAACAAGACAGGTTTTCTTTCTATGGTTAGAAATAAAAATGTGTCATGATTATGTTGGTTACATGAATGGAAAGGACAGCACTTACTCATCCTGGGGTGTAATCAGTGGAGGAGTAAAATGACGTAAGGTCATTTGTTAATTTGACAAGAAGGTGAGGTGAAGAAAGCAGGAAGGCATTGGAGGTCTGACATAAAGGAGCTGGTAGGGAGAGTACAGAAAAGAGAGACAACGGGTGAAAGCAGAAATGTAGCAAAGACCGTCCAGTTTCGATGGGGGCAACGCTTTCTCTTCAGTTGGGTGTTGCTTAATATTGGCTGTGCCCAGAGGTCCTTGTTTGTGTGGCAGGTAGTGCCAACCCTGCAATCTATATTTTAAACAGTGAGTTTTTTCTTAAAAACACAGACTACCTCCTATGTCCAAAAATGTGATAGTTGTGTACTCTAGGAAAACATTTCATTCAACATTTTTTTTTTTTTTTTTTTTTTTTTTGCGGTACCCGGGCCTCTCATTGCTGTGGCCTATCCCGTTGCAGAGCACAGGCTCTGGACTTGCAGGCTCAGCGGCCATGGTTCATGGGCCTAGCCGCTCTGTGGCATGTGGGATCTTCCTGGACCGGGGCATGAACCTGTGTCCCCTGCATCGGCAGGCGGACTCTCAACCACTGTGCCACCAGGGAAGCCCTCATTCAACATTTGATGCATATTTATTGAGGACTTAATTATGTTTCAGGCATTGTACTGAACATTTATCTTGTGAAGATAAGATCACAGGCCTGGTTTATATGACATGAGCCAAAACAATTCGTAGAAGGCACTAGCAGGCTTTGCACACTAACATGGAATTCGTAACAAATTTTGTGCCAATGCTGGTAGACATAGAAAAGGGAACATGGGGTAAGGGAAAGGGGAAGAGGGTTTTTACAATTTATCTGAATCTGAGTGTGGACACTTTATTTTGTTTTGGCAGACCTTGCAAAATATTATAATAATTACGAATTAATCTGTCTGAGAGTGGACACTCTTGAGGGAGGCTTGTGTCATGGAAGCATCTGGGTTCTCACTCTGCCACTCACTGGGTATGTTTCCTTGGGCAAGTCACTGAATTCATTGCTCTGATACCTAGTTTCCTCATCTACAAAATTTGAAATTAGGCACAAGCTACATGGGCTCCCTTCCAGTTTAAGATTTAATCATATTTCGGGCCTTGTGTTCATTTATTCCTTCATTT
Source organism: Grampus griseus (assembly GCF_964374135.1). Taxonomy (NCBI): domain Eukaryota; kingdom Metazoa; phylum Chordata; class Mammalia; order Artiodactyla; family Delphinidae; genus Grampus; species Grampus griseus. The sequence goes on from NC_138998.1 coordinate 35,840,891, forward strand.
AACAATATTTACTAAGACATAGCTATGTGTCATATCCACTGTACAAGTCATACACAGTGGCATTGGGTATATAGTGATAAATAAAGACAAGGAGCTTGGCTTGTGGAGTTTACATATGAGAGGGAGAGGCAGACAACCAACAAGTCAACATCCAAATAAATAAGTACATCAGCACGACTTGGGCTAAGAAGTAAACACGTGGGATGATGAGATAAAGAATAATTGTGAGGAGTGGTGCTTCAGAAACGGAAGCCAAGGAAGTCCTTTCTTGATCTGGGTGGTAGACACAGGATGTGTTCATTTGTGAGAATTACATAATTGGGCAATCTTCAGTATGTATATTGTATTTCAGGAAAAAGACTTATTTGCTTTAACAAAAAGGCCAGGTTAAAACTGTGTGTATATACTTTAGAGATTCAACTAGTTCTGTGGGTCTCTTGGGAGAAACAGCAGTCCACCTCTGTCTCCTATATTTCCCCTTCCCTGGGGGGAAAACTGCTTTTTCCTCTTAGATGGGTATGTTGGTACCTCTTTATGTTTATGGTTTGCGGTATTTTAGCTTTCTTTCCTCCTCCTTTCACCTGTGGGAAAGGCCCACAGGTGTCCCTTTCCAATCCTCCTGATACAGATTTATCTTCAGTGTGGTTAGAGTAATATTCAATATTTACATTATTATGACCACACAAACACTATTCATAGCTGAACTGTGATCACTTGTAATCACATAGGATGACATTTTTTTTCTGCATAACTTTTTGCTTTTCCTGGAATTAATAATTATCTTGTCTTTGAACTAAGTATACTTCCCATATATGTATCCCTTATTCAATCTCACATACTCTTCTAGTTGTTGATATATCCTCTCAAAATAGCCATTTACATCAGGCATGCTATCAGTTTCGTGTTCTTGGAAAAGGCTCTCCTGAATTCTTCCAAGCTGTGCCGTTTGGGGTTAGCCTCTGTGCCTGCAGCCCAGCTCTCATCCTTCACCTCGCTCCCTCACTCCCCAGTTGGAATGGTTTCCTCAATCCTACATCTTTCCTTTTCGTTGGTTTTATCCCTCATTTTGCTGAGGCATACTTCTAATAGTTCCCTGGAAGAGGGTTCATGGGAGGTAAAGTTATTGAAATTTTACTTGTCCAAATACATCTTTATTCTGTCTTCACACTTGCTTGGTGATTTGGTTGTATGGATTTCTAGGTCAGAAATCATCACCAAGAATTTTGAAGGCATTGCCTCCTTCCAGTCTTCCAGGCATTGTTTCTGCCTTCCGGTGCTGCTGTTGAACTGTCCAGAGCTGTGGTTCTTTATCCTTTGTATACAACTTGTTTTTTATATTCTCCCTGGAAGCTTTTAAGACCTATTCTTTGGCCCTAGTAAACTGAAATTTCATACCGAATGTGCCACTGTGTGAATCTATTTTTGTACATGGTGTCGGGCACTTTGTGGGGTTGTTCAGTCTGAGCACTCGTATCTTTTTTTCCTGGAAAGTTTTCTTAATTATTTCATTGTTGATTTCTTCCCCTTGGTTTTCTCTTTTCTCTAAGTACTGTAATTGAAATGTGAGGCTTCCTGAACTGTTTGTCTAATATTTTTATTGTTTTTCCCCCCTATTTAGCATCTGTTTGAGTTTTTATCTTTCTAGGAGATACCCTCAATTTTATCTTCAAAATTTTCTATTGAGTTTTTCTTTTCTCCTCTCCTGTTTTTCATTTCCAGAGCCCTTTTTTTGTTCTCTGGGTGTCCTAAAAAAAACAAACAAACAAAAAAACCCCATCCCTTCCTTCTTTCTCTTCATTTTTTCTTATATCTCTAAAGCTGTTAATGAGTATTTTTTTTTCTTCTCTCTATATAGTTCTGTTTCTTGCAAATAGTCTCCCTGCAACCCTGCCCTTTAAAAATTTGTCTCTGTATTATTAGAGTCTTCCACTAAGTAGGTGGTAAGGTTGTGTTGTCTGCTCACATTGAAGAGTGTTGACCTAAAAACTGATTAGAAACGTTGAACATGTGGGTAGGGCTTCTTAACTCCAAGTAGATCACTCCAGAGGTGATCCGGCTGGTATTTTTTTGTGGGAGAATCCTGGATGTTCATCATTTGGGGTCTTTCCTCTTGACTGGCCACATTCCCCAATAATTTTTCCAATCTCCTTGTGGAGAGTGAAGTCCTGGGAAAGAGGTCTGGGAGATCTAAGTGTACATTACACAAGCCTTCTCTCTCCCTCCATTTTCTGTATGGTACCCTTGCCCTCAACTGTGCATCATGTTCCCTGTACAGGGATCCCATATTTCATCTTTTCTGGAGATAAACCTCTGATCTCTTGTTGGGATCGGGTGGGAGAGAGAACAGCGGCCCCGTTGCAGAGTTGGGGAGGGACTTTCTACACAGCTTTGGACTATGTTCCTTGTTTTATACCCCTATTCATCCCACTCCCTGAGGTGCCTAGGGCCACCGTTTTATGAACCATTTAGGATTCTACAGTGTACATCAGGTGGTTCTTGGCCTTCCTACAGCCAACTTAGGAGGCATCTTTCTCAGAACTGCTATCAGTTCTTACACTTTCCATTGCTTCCCAGCCTCCAGAATTTTATTATTGTGGTTTCCTTTTCTCTTTTCCCCATCCTTGTAGGTTTATGTCTTTTTGAAAAATCACTTTACTGTATATTTAGTGAGGTTTCAGGAGGGAATAAAAGTCATTATGTGTGTTTAATCCACCATCTTTACCTGTATGCTCCTCTGTGAAGCCTTTAAGGCATGGATGTGACATGAGCTGATTTATGTTTTAAAATATCATTTCTCTATTACATTGGAGAATGGATTGGAAAAGAGCAAGGTGGGGCCACTTGCTGCAGTCTGTACTAGCAGAGACAAAGATGGGGCCAGGCAGGGGCAGGCGAGACAGAAAGAAATGCATGGCTCTGAAGCATGTTTTGTGTGTACAAACAAAGGACTTGCTGATGATGAGAAGTGAAGGAGAGGGAGGAACAAGGGTGAGCACTTACAGTTTTTGCTTGAGCAGCTGAATGCATGAAGGTGTTATTTACCAAGATGGAGAAAGCTGGGAGATAAAGGCCTTTCATATTAGAGACAAATAGTTATTTCAGGGCTGCTCAGAGGTCTTTGTAGACCTGGGCTCCAAAGATTATTGTACAGTGAGAAAACAATTTTTATATGGTTTTATTTCCTGGCTGTTTGTTTACATGATGGTAGCTTATAGGTGCTTAAGTAGCAGAAGAGTGAAAGGACTGAATGTGGTGTTGGCATATAGCCAAATGCTACTCTAAGTAAATGTTCGTTCTTGCTGTTTCTCCTCCAGGTAGTGCTGTGCATTACAATAAGGTATGTTTTTTGTTTTTTTTAAAAAATAAATTTATTTATTTTTGGCTGCGTTGGGTCTTCGTTGCTGCGTGTGGGCTTTCTCTAGTTGTGGCCAGCAGGGGCTACTCTTTGTTGTGGTGCACGGGCTTCTCATTGCGGTGACTTCTCTTGTTGCGGAGCATGGGCTCTAGGTGTGCGGGCTTCAGTAGTTGTGGCACGCGGTCTCTAGAGCACAGGCTCAGTAATTGTGGTGCACGGGCTTAGTTGCTCCGCGGCATGTGGGATCTTCTGAGACCAGGGATGGAACCCATGTCGCCTGCATTGGCAAGTGGATTCTTAAGCACTGCACCAGGTATGGGTTTTAACATCAGAACAAATCTAAGAAGTCACAGAATCTAAAGACATTCTTTCTGATTTAGGAAGTACCCATAGGAGTCTTAAAATTCTTAAATATCTTTTCTTATTCTCACAGTAGTTTTTAATATCATTTGATTTGACCTTATTTAAGAGCAAAAGAACTTGTTGGTTTAGTTCAACAAATAACCAATATTATAAGAAAATGAATTGAAGTTGCTGTATTCATTTGACATTCAAAGTAGGTAATTTGGTAGTAATTATGTGATCCCTTAGCTGACTTATTTTATGGACACAGATAGTGATACGGAGACAGTTTTACAGACCAACACGTTAACAAAAACAACCACCACACTTCCCTTCGTCATTTAAAACTGTTTTCTATACCTATTTGTCTTATACAGTGACAATCTTTTTTTTTTTTTTTTTGCGGGCCTCTCACTGCTGTGGCCTCCCCCATTGCGGAGCACAGGCTCCGGACACGCAGGCTCAGCGGCCGTGGCTCACGGGCCCAGCCGCTCCGCGGCATGTGGGATCTTCCTGGACCGGGGCAGTAACCTGTGTCCCCTGCATCGGCAGGCGGACTCTCAACCACTGCGCCACCAGGGAAGCCCTACAGTGACAATTATAATGAGCTCTTTAATTTAAAGTTCAGTTCAGCAAATCACTTAAGGGACTGTTTAATCTTTACTGTGTTTTCACTGACTGTTTTATAGGGTTACATACTTAAAAAGAAATTACATATTGAAAGCTCTGTTCTAAAGACTTCAGGAGCAAATCTCCTGCTGAAGTCTGGGAAGCTTATGACCACAGTGCTCATTTGTAGGTTGCTTAAAAGATGTAAGTTTTTTTTTCCCCCCTACAATTAACTGTTAGAGAAGAACTTGTCTCTAGGGTGGAATATGAATGTGTGAATGAAAAGCCATTTGCTGAAGAAGGGGGGAAAAGGAGAGGAAGAAAGTGCTAGATATCCCAATATTAGATCATAGCTATTTAGTAATGCTATCATATAAAAAAATAAAGGAAGAAAGGAAGGAAGGAAATGATTTCTAGTTACTGATTTGTTATAAATACTAGGTTATAGCATGTAGAAATCTATCAATGATCTTACTTAGAATTTAATAGCAAACAAGAGTTATCTGTAACTATGTGATTAGATAGATAACTTGTTTCCTAGTCTCTCCTTTCATCCAAACTCTCACCTACCGCCCCCTCCCCCTGCCCCCCCATTGGTTAAATGGAAATGTAGATTTGATTTACATGGGTGGTTAACATATGCAAACAAAGCTAAAAATAGATAAAGCTATTCTGAATTGTGGTAAATATTAATTTACCTTTCAACACAGTAATACTTACTGGTACTTTTGTTCTGGATCTCAAAGTCCAGGGAAACTAGACTTCAGACTGGCTCTTCCTCACCTCTATCCGGATGCTTTTGTATAAGGAGGCCAATGAGTTCCTTGATTCTTAGTCTATAAGAATAAACACACTTCTCAGTAGTACCTGCACCACTCCTAGATCTCAGGCTTGGCTAAGAGGACAAGGACATGGCCAAGAAATTGTACAACAGATCAAAAAACAGAAGCCCACGTGGGAAGGAGACATAGAATTATCGTTCCTGTCTTTGTGAATGCCCCAGGAATCAGAAATGCAAGGCTTATTTTTCATTTCAAAGTGAGACTGTAATGTTTTTCCTAAGTGTACAAGAATTTTAATCTGGAACTGTGAATTTTAAAAATAAAATTTAACAATTACCAAAGTTTTATAGACCATTTGGGGAGAATGAAGGGCAGGTAGTAATACATAAATACTGAAATACCTTAGTCACCATTCTAAAAATAAAATTACACTATAAAAGTATTTGATTTTCAGAAAAACACAAAGACTGCAGAGAAAAAGTTTTCTTTCGATTTTCCCTTTTTTTGTGGCTTATTTCCTTTCTGGCCTTTCTTCCTTGAGCTGAAAGGTCTCATGCGTTATTACATCTTGGAGGGCCATCTATTCAAGAGGCTGAGATCTCAATGTTCAACTCTTACATTTATTCAGAAAATAATAGTTCTGCACTAAATCTGTCAGGCACTGTTTTAGGCACAATTTTGGGCATGGACAGGAGTGAACAAAACAGTTAAGTATCTTTGGCCTGTGGAACTTAAAGTGGGTGGCAAAGGGTACAGAAAATAGTAGTGTTAATTTAAACATAGAATATATTAGATAGTGATAAGTGCTAAGGAGGACAATGAAATAGGGAGGATGATATGGAAGATGAGGGGGCGGCAGTTGTAAACAGCACTGTCAGGGAAGGTCTCACTGAGAAGATGCCACCTGAATAAAAGCCTGAAGGAGATAGGGAGGGAGCCACTCAGAGATCTGGGCAGACAGAACAGCGAGTACAGAGCCCTAAGAAGGAGTGCAACTGATGAACAGAAGGACCAGAAGGAGGCAGGTGCAGCTGGAGGGAGAAGGTGGGTAGTAAGAAGTATCAGAGGTGTGACAGAGGCAAGTTGTGTAGAACCTTGTAGGCCATCAAAAGGACTTTTGCTTTCTCTCCCGAGTGAGATGGGAAGGCATACATTGAGCAATGTCTTAGGATATGGGGCTGAGAATCAAGTGAGGATTGGCAAGGGCAAAAACAGGGACCACTGTTGGGAAGCTCCTGCTGTAATCCAGGTGAAAAACGAGGTGGCCTGGGTCAGTGAAACACAGTGGAGGTGGGGAGAGGTGCTTAGACTCTGGATCTCTTTTGAAGAAAGAGTCGGGAGGATTTGCTGATTGAATGGATGTGAGGAATGAGCAAAAGAGAGGCCTCGAGGATAACTCTAGGGTTTCAAGCCTGAGATGCTGCAAGGGGCGTATGTATCTTCCTGAGAAAGGAAGACTGTGGGGGAAGTGGAGCTGAGGGGAAGAGCAAGAGCGCAGTTTCGACATGTAACATCGGAAATGACCATTAGCTATCGAAGCAGGGTATGTAGTTCTGGAGTTTCTGCTGGGTATGTAGTTCTGGAGTTTAGGGGAGAAAACTGGCCTAGAGATAGAAATTCGGGAGGTGTCAGCTCATAGATGATATTGATAATTCTGAGACCGATGATATGGACAGAGAAGGGACTTGTTCCAAGCGTGCGACCTGGGGTTGGGAGAGGGCAGGAAGCAGCAAAGGTGAGTGGGAAGGAACAGTCAGGGAGGCAGGAGGAAAACCAGGAGTGCGGGGTGCTCTGGAAGCCAGGTGAGGAGCATTTTAGAAGGAGGAGAGCATGATTGGGTCTGGCAAAGTGTGTGTGTCTGCTTATGAGAAAGAGCCAGTAGAGAAGGGAAAATTGACACTGTAGGAGACAGAAGGGATGTGATTTCCTTCAGGACCCAAGGACGCAGAATGTAAGTGGGGGATGGTTAACTAGGAAAGGACAGTTCATCCACAGTAACAGGGAAGAGGGAGAGGAAAGAGGCGCCTATGTAGGCGGTAAGGAGACCAGTGATGTGAGTATCCCACACCTTCTGTTTCTCAGTGAAATAGGAAGTGAGGTCCATGGCTGAGACTGGGGATGGGTTGGTGGTGTCTCGAAGGTTTGAAGAGGGAAGACCAGGTGGGAAGAGAGGAAGAGTTAAAGGACTAGGGAAGCAGAGCATTGTCTCTGGACACACGAAAGGCCCCTTCAGGTCTGGATCATGAAGTTACATCAGCACTAGTAGGTATGGGTGTGGGTTTTGCTTCAGTTACAGCTGGCTACCTGGGTGCAAGTGTGGAGCAGGAGGGTTAGATTTAAACAGAGTCAGTGTTTGTCCCAGAAAGAAAACTCATGATATCCAAACTCACAGGAGCTGCCGATATATACCAGAGTTGGCTAAAATATAGTGAGAAATGTAGCTATTACTGTAGATATTACTGTATCAGCAAAGAGTCAGAACCCCAAGCTTATGTTCCGACATGTCTGTCCTCAGGTGACTGGGCTCGCTCACCAAGGGCTTCCCTCTGACCCAGCAGCCGTGCCGTGAGTGTAGGATTCCAAGTCATGATTCCAAAAATTCCATTTTCTGGGAAAGCACAGCTGCTGAATTCATAGACCCCAGCAGTGTCTCTGCTTGGGTTCATGTTTGTCGTACACCTTCTTTACTCAGGCTGCCCTGCTGGCATATCACTTACCCTCACATCAGCACACTGACTGCCCGGCATTGCTCTGTTCGCATCTGGTGTCCACAGCTGTAGCTCTTCATACCACCTTATATTTTGTGTCCTACCATCTCTTGTTCTCAAATCCTCAGCTTAATCTTTATATCCTGTCTGTTGTCTCACGTTGTTCTAATAAATGCTTCCTGACAACGTGGCCTCGCCTTGGCCTTTCTTTTCATTTATTAACTGCTCTTTCCCTTTCAACTCAGTCCACAGGCAGCTTCCCTGGGTGGCAGCCTTACTCAGTGCAAGCCAAGCCCTGGGGCTGGTGGCCCATAAAGCTGGCCCTCCTGTTTGTCGTGTATGACAAGTCTGCCTGGGGCCTGTGAAAAGCAATGAGGCCACGGCAGACGCCTACCATGGCATATAGTAACGAAACATAATGTCAGGTCTGTTACTTCTCTGCTTTTGAATGACAGATTCCTGCCAAGTGCAGATCACCCTTAGCCTGGTTGCAAGAGGCCGAGGAGATGGGGAGGGTGGTTGTTCAGGATCAGGGTTTCTGAGAAGGTGGTCCTTGGATTCTCTGCAACATAATTGTTTGTCAAAGCTAGAAACTTCTGGATCCTATCTACTGAATGAGAATCTTTGGAGGTGGGGCCAGAATCTCTAGAGTTGCTTATTTAATTAGGGCCCAAGAGCTAGACACGCTCTGAAGTTTTAGGACTACTAGTCTAGAGCAATTGTTCATAAGCCACTCTCTCAGGATGGTTACAGTGCAGATTCATGAACTTCATCCCAGACACACTGCAGCAGACTCTGGGTGGGGCCTGAGACTCTGTATTAAAACAATAATACCAATAAAGAACAATAACAGTAACGAAATCAACAGCACTTCTCAAGTGATTCTGATGATAAGCCAGGTTGGAAATGTCAAGCTTTCCTTATGCCAAGTCATTTTCCAGTTCATCTGAAAAAGATCCTTTGTGCTGGAAAACTTTCTCACTCAGTAAGACAGCAGCAGCTTGGGGCGCTGGCTGCTATTCTGCTCCTGCCAAGTTCTACCTCATGATGCATTGCAAACTGAGGGCCTGCCAGCTTTGTGCTCTAAAGCTCGGGCTCCCAAACCCGGTTCTGTCACCTGCAGGAGATTTGGGAGAACACAGATTCGGAAGCTCCAGCCCAGACCTGATGAATCGTGGTGTCTGGGAGATGAGTCCAGAAATCCCTGTTTTTCAGAAATACCCCGGATGACTGCAAGTCTGAGGCAGGTTTGGGGACCACCAGTCTGTGACCACGATGCAAACTCCCAGTGTGCAGGGGCCATGACGGCTCTTTAGAGGTGCTCCGGGAACTGCCAGGTTGATCAAAATGCAAATGAGCCTGCAGACAATACATTTCCTGATCACATCACACCTGACACTTTGTGCTGCCTCTTACCTAAGATCCTTGTCCATGAAAGTAATTTTCAGACTGCCTATTCTCTTACCTCAGCTCCCAGCACACTTCTGTTTGTTTACTCACTGCTGCCACCACCTGCCCCCCTGTGTGGCCACCTCCAGTGCTCTGTCACTACTGTGTCTGGTCACTGAAACTGGAATTGTTTATTTCCCAGAATTATGTGTCTACTCTGTGATTGTAGGATTCTAGCTTCTATAATAAGACATATATGACATCTTAAATGTTGTCAACATGATAAATTTACTAAGTGCAGCAAAACTCCTGGCCAGTTCCCTAACTGGAGCAAAGATGGAAGCAGGACCTGGTAAAAGGCTGAGTTAAAAGAACATTCTTAAGGAATTGCAGTGCTGTTGTTCTCAAGTGTAGGTGATGACCTGGGGCAGAGGTTGGGCTGGGCTTTTTGTAAGGAAGGCATGTAGACAACCGTTTGCTGTCGGTACCAATGGCGTTTGAATGGATAGCCTAGAAAAGAGCAGCTTGAAAACAGTTTATTGGTTTTAGCTCAACATTGGACTAATCACTTTCTTTGGATTACTTCCAATAATGTATTGCAATGGACAATAGCAAGGCAAAGTTCAGTTCACTGTGGCCGGAATTGTCCCAGATTTTGAATTTAAAAAGTCTAAGTAAGTGAAGTTTATTAAACGGATAAAAATGATCATTTTCTTCTGAATTTGTATTTTATTGTTTTTAAGAAGGAAAATGAAACTTTTCAGAATAGTTGCTTTTATATTACGTAAGTAATTAATGTTAATTGTAGAGTAATTAGAAATTGCAAGAAATGTAAAGAAGAGAATAAAAGTTGCCCATATTTTTACCACCCAGAAAATGACTATTGATATTTTGTGGAAAAGCCTTTCAGACTTTGAACACACACACACACACACACACACACACACACACACACTATGTGTTGTTATGCAACGTTTAAAAACCATGATTTTAGAGACTGGGATTTTTTTTGCAACCAGCTCTGCCTGAAATACTTTACCTACCCTCTCTTAAGTTTTTTTTTCAGATTCAGTGTCTCAGATCAAATGTCACCTCCTCAGAGAGGCCCTTCTGACTGCTCAGTCTAAGACTGCACCCCATTCTCCAGTCATTCCTGATCGATTTACCTCCTATGTCACTGTCTTCATAGTTTATACTTGTTTCCTGTCTGTCTTCCTCACTACAATGTAGGTACCATCATTCTGTCCTAGTCTACCATACTCCATTTCCTGGTGCAAATCCAGAGTAGGGGTTTAATAAGTATTTGTAGAATAAGTGAGGAAATGCCTGACTAAATGAATGAATGAGACTGTTAGCCTGGGAGGGTGGAGGCCAGAGGCACAGATGAGAAGGGGAACAGAGCATCTGGGCAAGCAAACAAATGCATGGAGTGTTAAGAGGCAGTTCTGAGGACAATCTATCACTTATAATAGGCCCAGAGGGATCTTAAAGGCACTGCTTGGCCCCTAACAAATGGCAAATAGCAAAACATAAAAAAAGTTTGTCTCAGAACCCGATTGAGGGTTTGGTAGGATTCAAATGCCTTTTACAATTACCTTAGAGCTTTTAGATTCATATCCTCATTTTTGGTTATAGTTTTGCCTCTTGCAGATTAATTGTTTAAACTGAAAATTTATGATTACTCATCAATTTCCAGTAGTTGATGCCAGAAAAACATGGGTAATTTTCTCAAATGGTATTGCTTTTTGTGTCTTTGATTTGGCTCACTGGCATCTCCTTGCCTGTGATTTAAAATTATGTAAAATGAACAATATGTTGAGATATGAAATTATGCATGAATGCTCAGGCTATAAACTAGCTAGCTGACAATGAAGTTACTGTGAAAAATGTCTACAATAATACTTTGCTTTCATATCACATAAGACCTTGACTTGAGGCAGGTAGAAAATTAATTATAGGTCCCTTAATTTTAACACTTTCGGGGGAAAAAAAGAGCAGGGTCATTACTCCCATTCAGAGATAAGATAATTGAGAAACAAGTATTTTAATTGAATATTGGTGTGGAAACTGTAATAAACTTGGAGGATTTTATCTAATATTCAGTTTCTCTAGCAGTCAAGGTACACCTGGATTGCATGTGAAATACATAAGGGATTTATAAACAAATAGGTGGCCATTCTGCTCCTTTCCTGGGTATTCTGTGCTTGTTGGGGAAATGCTTCTTTTTATTGCCTTTTCTTTCAGGCGTAATATAAAGATAAAAAGGTGAACTTTAAGGTAGTAGTTTGTACTTCTAAATGACTATTAAGGAAATCCATCTCATTGCTGTTGTGATCCAGAGCTGCTTAGCAGTCACCTAGTAGAGTGAAACTGTAAAGTAGGTTAACCTTGTCCCTATCATCTTCCATCTCAAGCTGCTTTCCTCTCCTCCGGCCTAGGTTTCCTTCCCCAACCACCATTCCTCTGGGGTGGTGGAGACCTTATACTTGTTGAAATGCCCATTCTAACCCTGGCTCTCAGGCAGCCCTCTGGAATGTTCTTCCTCAGGCATGTGCAATCCTCCAAGAAGCCTTGCTCAGCACCTGGTCTAAGTGAGTCTTTTGTGCACTTACTCTCAATCACATCCCACTGTTTAATTCCTTTTATAGCATTTATCATAATCGGTCTCTTGTTTTTTCATTTATTCATTTATTCGGTCTCCCCCATGGGACGTAGGTTCCATAAAAACAATGACTCTGTCTTGATCGTCTTTGTATCCTCTGCCCTCCAAGCCAACGAGGACTTAAGTCTGTACCCTCATGTTGGGTATTTATTTAGAAAGGGAATAAAAATGCCTTTGAAGGGATGGGGGGAAAAACAAAGCTTCATGAGCTAGAGGTACTTTTTAGACTCCAGTGGCTGCAGGAAAAACATGTTGCGGGGAGAAAAGAAGAGAGAATGAGAACCACACCACGCTAATGAGGTCATTTATAACTTTAGTGAGTAATAGCAGATGTACTTAATTGTTTATTTCCTACAATAGACATGTTTTATGACTTCATGGTTCTCTAAAACGTATTTGCCTAGCTTTGGATTTAACACAAGCCTTGGGGTTAAGGATAACAGTCCAGCTGGGGGAAGGCAGCTTCAGTCGTAAAACATTTTGACGTTTCTAAGAGAGCTAGCTAGCCTCTTTTATCCTTCTCCTTTTTGAACTTCTTTCCTCTTCTCTCTTCCTTCCTTCCTTCCTCCCTCCCTCCCTCCCTCCTCTTCTCTTCTTTCTTTTTTTCTCAACTAAATGATATCAAAATAGTACATGCTAGTAGTAATGCTATTAAAAGTAATAGTACAATTAAAAGTCAAATGATAATAAAGGGTTTATGTATCAAAATATGTCAATACCTTATCCCTACCTCTCCATTCTCCTGATTTCCTTTTCCCAGAAACACCCACTTTTGATTCTTTCAGCTGTTCTTTCTGACATTTATAGATTTCCATGCTCTTAAATAATATGTGAATACTGCTCTCTTTTGATTCATCGATTAGAGACATAATCTATTGAATTTCTATATAGTAGATGAGGACTTAATTCTCTTATATCACCATACCCTCTTCTTCTCCCCTATTCTCCTCATATAATTATACTATAAATTTTGGTTAAATATATATTGTTTTAACATTATTATGCCTGTAAGTTTTATTCCCTGAAATTTGTAATATCTGGGTTTCCCAGGAGCAGACCCTAGGGCAAAGATTCTGGTACAAGTAGTTTATTTGGGAGGCACAGGAAACACCAACAGGGAAGCAGGGAAGTGATCAAAGGAAGGAGAGACAGTCATAAAGTGTGCCTTGTCAAGTGGTTACCACTGTGGGTAACTGGAGCTTCAGTCCCATTGAGGGACATTCTGGGAAATGGTGTAGAACACACTACTCATGGCATCCCACCTGGAAGGTAAGGGAGCTAAGGTGTTAATATACTATATTAACATACCTGTTAATATATATTAACAGGTATAATATATATTAATATACCTGTCAGAAATCTGTGGAGCGTTGCTCCCAAGGACCGTTAATTCCTCAACACTTCCAGCATGCTGTGCAAATGCTGGCAGTTAGAAGTTGGCTAAGAACGCCAACTATATAGTCCATTATGATTATGTTTTCATACTTTTTCCCTGAAATTAATAATTGCCTTTTAAAGTTTGCTTAATTTTCTTGATACCTATTGCAAATTCTCCCCCTGACTTCCAACAGTTACTCAACACAAGATTTTACAAAGTAAATTATATCAAGTAATCTGTCAGCTCCAGTTTTTTTCCTTGGAGACCCTCCTGGTGGCCTCTATGATTTTCGATGGACTGCATGCTCTGGGGGTCTTTTTCAGAGATGTCATCCTGGAACTTCCTGTGCTCTCATCAAGGGAATGTGCTTTGACTTCTGAGCTGGATTCCTTTCTTTCCTGGTCAAAGTATATTTCCCTTTCTTGGTGGAGCACATTGTTTAGAGCATAGTCTGGTTAGAACACTGCTGGGGAGAGTGTCTTATCTCCTGAGTCACACTTCTCCCATCCAGCTGGTTGCCCCACTTGCCTCTGCATTGCTGCCATTCTAGTGTCTCCCTTCTACTGCTAAGAAGACTCCCTTCAACATGATCCTGTGTTGGTTGGATCTCTTTTTTTCGGTATTCTGTGTTTTTCTTTTTCTTGGATTATTTCCTCACGTTGATGGAATAAACCTTCTAGTGTCTTAGAAAAAGTGCCTGCGAGATTAATGTTTTAGATCTTGCATGTCTGAAATTGTCTTTATTTTCCCCTTAATTGATGGCTTGGCTGGATAAAGAGTTATATGTTGGAAGTAATTTACTTCCAGAATTGTGAAGACATTTTGGTAGTCTTCTACCTTCCGTATTTGGCCTGTTGTTGACATTAATTTTTAACCTCTGGAAGCTTTCAGAATCTCTTCTTTTGTTCCAATATTTGAAACTTTATGATGAAGTCACTTGGTGTGGGCTGACTTGTACCCGTTGTGCTGTGTGCTCTATGGGCTGGGTCCTTTCAATCTGGAAATTAATGTCCTCAGTTCTGGGAAATGTTCTTAAATTTTTTTGTTGATTTTTTACTTTTTCTTTCTGGTGCTCCTGTTTTTCTAATGATGGACTTTCTGCTCTGGATCTAGTCATCTTACATTTTCTCTTCTACTTTCCATTTCTTTCTTTTTAAAACCCTTCTTTCTGAAAAATCTTCTCAACTTTACCCTTCAATGATTCCATTAGGTTTTCATTTTAGATAATGTGTTTTAAGTTTCTAAGAGCCCTTTTTAGTTTTTAGAATGTTCTTTTTTTTAAAGCATCCTATTAGTACTATTTCATGGATGCAGTATTTTTCTCTTAACTTCCCAAATAAACCAGTGACTTCAATTGTTTTTTTTTTTTAAATTAATTTATTTATTTATTTAATTGGCTGCACTGGGTCTTAATGCGGCACGTGGGATCTTCGTTGTCGCATGTGTGATCTTCCTTGTGGCACAGGGGATCTTTATAGTTGCGGCATGTGGGATCTAGTTCCCTGAACAGGGGTCAAAGCCAGGCCCCCTGCATTGGGAGTGGGGAGTCTTAGCCCCTGGACCAATAGGGAAGTCCCTCAATTGTTATTTTTGTGTTATATTTTCTTCTCTGTGCATAGTCTCTATTTCCTTCAAGTTGCTTTTTTGTTTTGATATTGATTTTTGCATCTTGATATGTATTTTTCATGTTCAAAGCTTTCCAGGTGTTTGATAATCCTTGATTGTCAGATTATAAGAGTGAGAAGTTTAAACTGTGATTGGAAGCTCCAAGCACATGGGTGGGGCTTGTTGACTTAGAACTTTGCCGAGGGATGAGCTATCTGAGCCCTTTGTAAGGAAACCCCCAGAGCTTGGCTGTGTTTTGTCAGGTTGGCATTACTGCTCCTATTTAAGATTGGGAATTACCTTTCCCAGATCCCTCTTTCATGTGTGATTAGCTTGAGCAAAGAGGGGAACCTGTGTAAGATTGGGAAAGTGGAGGTGAAGTAGGAGCCATTATTCTCAGAGGTCACAGTGATCAGAGACAATGACATACAGATACAGATGTATAGCGCATGGGATCCAGTCTCTCATCCTGCTTCTGACCCTGCTAACCGAGAGTGGCCTCAGTCCATCAAGTGCTTGACAACAGTGTTCATAGAGGCCATAGCTTCCACAGACCTGCCATGGGCCCCCTATTCACCATTCCACTTGGATGGCCAAACATGTACTCTTTCTGAAAATTTCCTGTATGCTCTATCCACACCCTTGCTTTTGTAAGTGTGTTTGTTTTCTATGTCTGCTATAACAAATCACACCAAACATACTGGTTTAAAACAACACAAATTTTCTTTTTTAAAAAATAATTAATTGATTGTTTTGAATTTTATTTTAGTTTTTATACAGCATGTTGTTATTAGTTATCTATTTTATACATATTAGTATATATATGTCAGTCCCAATCTCCCGATTCATCACACCACCACCACCCTCCCCCCGCCACTTTCCCCCATTGGTGTCCATACATAAAACAACACAGATTTATTCTCTTATAGTTCTAGAGTCAGAAGTCTAAAATTAAGGTGTTCCTTCTTGAAGCTTCAGGGGAGAAATCCATTTCCTTGCCTTTCTCAGTTTTTAGAGGCCAACTACATGGCTCCTGACTCCTTCATCCTCAAAACACATCACTATAACCTCTGGTTTGTCTTCAAATCTCCTTTTTCTCATTTTGATCCTCCTACCTCTCTCTTATAAGGGCTGCTGTGATAATATTGGGCCCATCTGGGTAATCCAGGATAATCTCCCATCTCAGGATCCCTAGCTTAATCACACCTATGAAGTTTCTATTGCCATGTAAGGGAACATATTCTGGGGAGTAGGATGTGGATGTCTTTGGGAGTTACTGTTTTGTCTACCACAGTGAGTAGTCACTTTCCCTGATCTTCTGATTCCTCTCCTCCAGACTTCCATTTCCCCAGCTCCTCCAACATTTGTGCAAGCTCTAATTCCTAGGATAAGCCCCATGGTCCCCTAATACTTCTCTTGGCTCTGATTTCCTGACTGAACCCTGATTGGTACACTCGCAATATCAATATCTCCATGTGTTTTCTCTTGGGCTAGTCAGATTCCCCCTAAATTATTCTTTTAGTTTCCAGCCTGGAGAATAAATACTTGGCCATCAAGGGTCTGGGAGTCAAGAAGGTGAAAATGGTAGAGGGGCCTTCATTGGTTGTATCCATTCATTGACTTTGCTTTTCTATTTTTGGTTTGACTCTCCCTCACTCATTTGCTATTGGAGTCCCCAGTACAGAGGTCCTTTGCCTTACTGTCTCTGGAACAGAGCTCCAGTCTCTGGCAATGTGTAGGGGGAGGAGCAGAGTTTCAGGGGCAGAGAAGCGGGAGGGGCTCTAGGGACCTAACTACTTCTACAAGAGTCTTTATCAGATCCTGCTTTCATTAGCCTTCACCCTCTCTTCACTCCATTTCCAAGGGGGCCTTTTGTTACCAGTTCCCAAACCTTTTGAAGCTTCTGTGGTTAAATAAGGTTGCTTCTCAACTTTCCTACTGATTTCTTGGAATTTGGCTTCTGGAGTCAGCTGAGACAGTTATCACATATCTATCTGCTTGACTGCTTCCAAAATTTTATTGATGTTACCCATTCTTTTTCTTCCTATTTTCGCAGGTTTATTTTTTTAATTAGATTTATTATTTTGTGATAATTCTATATTCACATGTAATAATAAGAAATAATTCAATATTGTACATCAACTATACTTCAATTTAAAAAATAAAGGAAGAGGGACTTCCCTGGCAGTCCAGTGGTTAAGACTTCACCTTCCAATGCAGGGGGTGGGAGTTGGATCCCTGGTTGGGGAGCTAAGATCCCACATGCCTCGCAGCCAAAAAACCGAAACATAAAACAGAAGCAGTATTGTAACAAGTTCAATAAAGACTTAAAAAATGGTCCACATCTAAAAAATCTTTTAAAAAAATAATAAAATTAAAAAAAAATAAACGAAGAATTCTGAGAAATCCCGTATACCCTTTACCCAGCTTTCCCAATTATAACATCTTGCATGAATAATACAATATCAGAATCAGGAAATTGACATTGATATAATCCACTGATCTTATTCAGATTTCATCAGTTTTACATGTACTTGTGTGCAAGTGTGTTTAGTTCTATGCAATTTTGTAATATGTGTTTTATATTTTTTTAAGGGAAAAAGGCTCCTTACTGTAGTTTAGTGGAGTTTTAGAAGGAACAAAGTTAGATGCTGTGTCCCATGTGCCATCTTTATATGAAAGTTGAATGACAGAAAACATAACAGAGTATTACGAACTTGTGAACAAAAGCAGAGAGCATGGTCAAATTTTATCTTCTTTACAGCCTTGCCCACAAACTGACAGGTCAGCTAACAAAACTGTTCATTTAGCTCACTGGGTTGTAAATACTGTTTTGTTTTTTGGTTTTTTTTCATCAACTCAGAGAAAGGCATTTTGCAACACAAAACTGAATAAACAGACTTTTTAGGATCATGATGTTGTATTTTCTCTGTGGTAGGTGCCTTGTCCATGCTGAATCATAACTGATGAGTTATATTAATTAAGCTTGGCTAAGAAGAGACATAGTATTTTTTAAAAATTTCACATTCTCTTCTAGAGGAAGAAAATTGTATTTTCTGATTTTTGCATAGATAAAGAATTAATAATCCAGTAGGATGTAGGAACAGAGAGGCCATGGGGATCTATCTTGGGATGTGTAGCTCTACCTGAGTCCCCTAAAATCACTCTTTGTAGTTGGGCACTCAGATGATTACATTGTCTCAGTGGATCACTTGGACTCAATTTAATACAGTTGTGGAAAATTCACAGTGTGTATTTACATTCAAAGTCAGGAAGTAGGAGTGGAGGCTATTTGAGACCATCAAAACCAGGCAACTTCTAAACTAAAAGTCAACATAGGCAGTAAAAGAAACCCAACATTTTATGTTTAGTTATTTATGTATATTGCTTCTGAATGTATTTAGTGAGAAAAAGGAATATTACTTTTCCTCGTTTCTTATTGACCTCTTCTAGGAGGTTGCTTCTGTGATTTCATGTACTGTGTTTGATCAGGCAGGGGAGGTGATGAACGTGGTGGGTATAACAGAATGATAACAAGAGAAGATTTTTCTTTTTACCCTTCAATCTTTTGTTTTAGTCTATCTGTGAGGCTGATCTAGAGGATAAGCACTGCATTATTAAGGATTCAAAAGGAAACTATGATAGTTTAAAAGAATTAATGGAAACTCCGAGAGGGTGATTACTACACTAAGTTAGGACTCAATTCATTCTTCTTTTTCTTAGCCCTAACAAAATTGTAAACTCAATTTGGAAGGAGCTCTTTCCATTAACTATAGATGCATAAGAAACCATTCCAAAATTTACTATCTTAAAACAACAACCATTTATTATGGCTCATGAGTCTGTGGTTGACCCGAAGAAAAACTAGTGATCTTGACCAGCTTAGGCTGATCTTGGCTGCACTTGGACATGCATCTGTGGTCAGTTGGCAGACTGGCTGGGCCTGGCTGATTTAGGAAGGCTCTCTTCCTTGTGGTTACTCATCCTCCTGAAGGCTAGCTTGGGCTTGTTCACATGGTGGTTGCAGGCGTCTGAGATGGTGATGAAAGTGTACAAAGCCTCATGAGGGCTAGGCTTGGACTTGACACACTGTCACTTCTCTTGCATTCTATTGGCCAAAGTAACTCCCAAAGCCAATTCACATTCAGGCTGAATTCTATGGCAAAGAGAAAAGTACTAACACAGTAACATGATTGATATCTTCCTGTATTATTTTCTGCCCCGATAGGCTTTTTTTTTTTTTTTTTTTTCTTATGCTCCCAGGCAAACTCTTGTTCATCCTTCAGGTCCTAGTTCAAGCACCACCTCCTGTGGCAAGCCTCCTCTGGCCCTTCGCCAAGCAGAGTGGACCACAGCCTCCTTTGTGTTACCACTGAACTATACTGCTATTGTCTGCTTACAGTTTTCAGTACCTTGAGGACAGAGACTATTTTCTAACCTTTTTATATCTCCAGTGCCTAGCACAGTACTTGGCCCAACAAATAATTTGGCCATTATGGCCATTTCTCAGTTCATTTACTTCACCCACTCATATTGTCTTGATGCTGCCATCTTGGGGAAACTCTTTTTTCCCCTCTTAATTTCTCTCCCTTGAATGCCTTAACAAAACTGTACTATTTGACAAGTGGTAATCAATGGAATAATAGTACTGTAGTCCTCTGTGTTTTGCAGTTAGAGTTTTGAGCATTTGTGAAGTTTACTAATTGCAATGTAGCATCTCTATTTTAATTTTTCTGCTTAGGGAGGGCTCCCTTCTTTATTCTTTTTTGGCGCAGTTATGAGCACCCTGGTTCTTAGCATTTCCAGCACAGAAATGTTTATGATCAAATGTTCAGAACTCCCTGGCAGTTGTGCAAGACTCAGCTCTTAAAAGTACTTACTTAAGAAAAAGTACTTACTTTAACTGGCTATTTGGTGCCACGGGAAGTTGTTACATAGTTCTTGGGGCCTATAATAAGGTTTCCCTTTTGTAACAAACCCCTCTGTTGCTCAGTGTTGATCTCTTATTGCATGTCATTCCTTAAGGGTATAAGCACTGTAAAATGAGTACCTATAGTTAAGACTCCTGGCATTGAGAGGATCAAAGATAACATGTAGTTCAATATAATCTTATTTTATAGAAGTGACAGTGAAGGGCCACAGAGGTGAAGTAACATACTCAAAGTTACATAGTGACTTTAGGGCTTTAGGAACAGGGTTTGTGCAGTTGGAATAATTCAGAAATGTTCTAGAGAAACAAGCTGCCCAGCCAGATGGTTCTTTTCTTCTAGTTAAGCCAGCTATAGTCCCATGTAATAAAAGTTCTCCCTTAACAGAAATTCGTCCTCTTTGAAAATGCATCATTTACCTCCTGGGGGCCAAGTGTGGAGGGCAGCACTTCTTTGACTGGACCAGGAGTCCAGGTACCTATCTGAGGTACATATACATGGCTCAAAGTCACCTGGTTAAATGCAGATTGCTGAGCACCTTCCCAAGATGTCCCAGTTTCTGGGGATTTGGAACATAAATCTGTATTTTTAGCAAGTGCCCAGGTGATTCTAATGTATTGAAGTCTGAGAATAAGTGAATATAATGTGTAATGTCAGCAACGATAAGTGCTATGGAGAAGAATAAGTTAGAGTGAGGGAGGGTGGAAGGCACACTATTTGAATGGGTAAGTTAGTGGGAATAGCTTTGACCAGAGACCTGGAAAGATAAGAAGTAGCTGGCCATGCAAAGCTCTATGGTAAGAGGGAATATGTAAGAGTAAACACTGAGGAACTGCCCAGGAATGAGCTTTGCAGGTTCAAGGAGAAAGAAGGCCTTGCTGAAAACAGTCCAATGATTTCCTACCAATTGTAGAATAAAATCCAAGCTCCTTACCATGCCCTATGAGACCTTTTATGATCTAAATCTCTGTCCATTGGCAAGAACTAGTTTCATGGCCACACATGGCTGTGGGGCTGGTTAGAGTCACTGGGAAAGGTAATTTCTAGTTCAGCATCCATCTCTCAGCATGGCTCCATGCTGTGGAATGGGGAGCACACACCTTTGGGGGAATCAGCTTTAGCAAGGTGAGCTGAAAACTGACCACTGGATTCAGCAAGATGAAGCTCATTAACGACCTTGATGAAAGCTGTTTGAGGGAAGCCAGGGGAAGCTTTGATAAGAGCAATTAATAACTTTTAGAGGATTTCTATTGTGTATGAATGAACAGCATGGTGGCTGGAGGGATGTTGGGTCTGGGAGATGTTATTTTAAATTGGAGATTCTATAACATCTTTGAATGTTGTCCGGAATGAGCCAGCTTGGAGGGAGAAACAGACAATTGTAGGAGAGAGGCAAGATCATAAACTTTGAGAAGGGAGGAAAGGAAGGACTCGTGTACCAGGGAGTGGTTGGCTCTAGACTGCAACAGGGACAGCTGTCCTTTTTTAACAGGGAGGAAAGCAAGTTTGAAGAATTTACAAGTGCTGAAGTCACGATCCAAATGAGTTCTGTCTCAAATCCTATTTTATAAATTTGTCCAAAGCCAACTTTTGTTCAGGAAAAGGGGATTTCATTATTTTTCTCCTCCTCCTTCTTTTCCTCCTCTTCCTCCTATTGTGTGCCATGCAGTCCTTTGTTCCTAGATCCTGTAGTTCCAGCTAATACTACTTATACATTCAACAAGCTTTTCGTGCACCCACTCCGCAGAGTGTGGTGTTCCCAAGTTTGACATCTGGACGAGGGGTGCTTACCATCAGTGAGGAGCCATTCTGTTTTTCACCCTTGGATAGAGAAGCTGTCAGCATTCCCAGGAGAGCTGATGGTTTTGACTATCTGGCCACATTCCTGGGCCTGGACCTGGGAGGAGGGCCCTCTCCCATGAACGGGTGGCCTCAGGGGATGATGTAAGAAGAGAATTTCTGCCCTCTCAGCTAGATGAGCCAAAACACCCTGAGGATGGATGGGTGACCGATGTCACAGTCAGACCTCTCTCAACGCCTGAACTACCTTCAGGTCAATGCCTCATGTAACTTAACGAGAATGTTCCTTTAAGGACTAGTTTTCTTGCTAGAAATTGCTAAGTGGTTTTATGAATGTATAAGGGAACTCTGTTTATTTTAATATTTTATCTGCACAGGTTTTTTTTGAGTCTACTTTATCTCTCATTATTCTTTGATGCATAACTAAGAAGTTGGAAGGTACCCAGAGAGAGATCTTTATGAAAAATAGAAACTCAAGTTAGATATCCAGCTCATTGAAGAGTTTGGATTACTAATAAATAATTTACTAGGCACCAGGTGAAAACCTGATGCTAGGAGACACAGCCAGCAAAGAGAATACCTGAGTATGCGTACAACGTAAATTTAAATAGGCTTGTGTGAGATAGACTCTTTAAGTAATTTCTATGGTAAAATGTGTTCTGAGTTCCAAAGAATGGACTGAAGCCAAATTTCTGATATACAAATCGCTCATATATAAGAGGAAGTATGCTTAATTGCCTAATTGTCCTTATTACTAATATTTAAGGTAATTAGCAGAAATATATGAAGGATTCTGGGTAGGGAGAAAGGATAGTAATGTTAACACCAGGAACACCAGAGCTAAAGTTAGTACAGAGAAACATATGCCAAAAGGTTATCTGTACTTGCAAGTAGGCAACAAAGCTTTATACTTTAAGCTTCTTGGTGACCAGAAGAAAATGGGAAACGTGATTAATTCTGAGTCACAGTGTCCATAAGATGCAATCCGTTTGTAAATTAGAGGCGTTAAACCACTTTAAGGAAAGAACTTCTCTTCTTGAAACAGACAGGCGGGAGCAGCCTTGGGGGAAAAACAACACAATCCGTACAGACTGTGGGGGCCACCCTGGACCCTGTCTAGGCCTCCTGTTTTCTGGCTCACCTTTCTCTGTTCTCCCTTCGTGTGACCTGTTTGGTTTCTGGCACTCTGTACTCTTTTTGGTGGCAGAATGGCTAACTCTTGGCTGCAATCTGCCTGGTTCTGAGCTGTCTCTTCAGAACCCACCTAAAGCCGCTGCCTTGTTCTGACTCCCCTAGCATCCTGCAGGCTTCCGACCCGCTCAAAGCTGGGGCTTGTCTCTCCCTTCAAACCCAGTCCCATTCCTTAGGCTCAAATCTCCTATTTGGGCAGATGTACACAAGGGAACAGTTGCCTGCTCTAAAATGGAGTTGCTTGAAATAAATATTACTCAACCTTTTCCTTATGGATATATTTGAATAAACTATTCTTAATGAAATGTGATACATTTTTGAATATTTTCTTTTATGATATTTGTTTATGTTGGTAATTTCTTCCTTCCAACTCTACGTGATTAAATTTAGGTGCTGTAAAATGATAAAGTTCATGGAGCGGGGTGGGCAGAGTGGTGGCAAGCCCTCTAATTTGCATTTGTGATTTGTCGTATCTAAATTAAGGTGGTGATATGTTCTGCTATATGCTTACATGCCTTGGAAGAGGAAGGAAGGAAGGATGGAAGGAAGGAAGGGAGGAAGTTTGTTCTAAGAGTGCAGCAATTGTCTTGAATATTTGGGTATATATTATAATACTGGCAGAAATATAGAACATGTTTGTCCCTGGATAGAATAGCTGTCAGCATTCCCAGGAGGGCCGATAGCTTTTGCTCATCTGGCCACATTCCTGAATCTGGGCCTGGAAGGTGCATCCTTTCCCATTAGTGGGTGGCCTCAGAGGATGATGCAGCAGAGAATTCCCACCCATTGGGTGGGTGGATTTATATTGATGAAAATATCTATTCATATGTTCTAAAATTTAGGTGTACAGTTAAACATCAAGAAGGACCCTAAAATTTCCATAGGTGTGCTCTTTGAGAGTAGATATTCTACGAAATTAAAATTTAGGCTGCTAACTATATTTTAAAACTGTCTGTAAAGAGTCATAAAGTTTGGCGGATCTAATTATATTGTAGGTAAAAAACCCTGCTGCATGTCTATCAAAACCTTGTTAGTCAAAGCTGTGTTGGAGACCGAGAGCTTGTATTTTTCACGCAGTCTTCTTTGGAAGGAAGTGTGACTTCTGATCTTGACTGTCCAAGTACCTCTTCCCTGGTCCCTTCCAGTGACAATTCTAGTTTCCTCATTGCTGGTGAGTTGGACCTTTTTCCTGGGCTCTGATGACCCCCCAGGAAATGGAAAGGTCTTACACACTGAGCATAGCAGATTAGAAGCACTGGTCTCCCCCTGACGGAGGGCATCATTGAACCAAACAGCCAAGGACACTCGCCTGGGACACTGCCTCAGCATCGTCTATACTGGAGTCATGTGGCCAGGCAGAGAACAATATGATGTGGATCTGTCCCCTGTCACAATGCTTAATGTTATTCATACCAGAACTAAATCACTGGACTGAAAGTGGTATCTTTCTTTTACCTCTTATCAGTATATTTTCCTCTCTGTTTTCCCGCTGGGTGGGAAGTAGAGCGGTACTGTGTACTGTTGATAAGTCAACACTTTTATTCTTTTGTTGTTTATTTTTTTTGTATTTCAAATTCTGCTTAAATCAGCAGGAGAAAGGCACAGCTAATGGATTTGTCTTTGACAGCACTGTGTTTCAAGAAGCTGATATCCTTTGGTTGAAAGGCAGTATTAGTGTGGTATACAATATATTTTCTCTTCCTTCAATATATGGAGTTACTGAGGCTGTCTTCAAAGAAACTGTCCTCCAGAATTGGCAAATAGATTAGAAGTGCCTCTTGGCTGACTTCAAGTATATAAGGAAAAATACCCAGGGCCTTGGTGATAAAGTGGCTGTGAAAAGCTAAGTGCCCATGATGCATCACCTATAATGCTTTCCGTCATAATCCCCAAAGTACTCAGGGAAGACTCCTGTCTTAGTGCGGGAGCTTGGATGGGAATTTATGGCAGAAGAGGATCAACAGTTTCCCCGCACACATTGTTTCATAAGCTTTCATGTCCTGCCTGTCGGATTTTCTGAACAAGAAGGTGCACCCATCAGCCACTCCATGCCTGAATTTGGTTAACTGACCCTAAGCAATCCTTCCTAACACAGCTTAAACCCTAAACTAATGAGAATCAAAACTGTGCAGGGAGCCAACTTACCTTGTGAGCAACAGCCAAGAAAAGACCAAATTAACAGATTATTGAATGCTTTATGTTCTCAGAGCACTGATGGAGCAGTAATGTCTGGCTCAGCTCATAGCATAGCTGTAATTAAGTACTTGGGTGTTATTGCACATACAGAGAAGGCACATAAAAGGCACCTTGCTGCGCCAGGCTTGTATTTATAAAGTGCGGCTTAGTTCAGTTTAAAGGAGTAATTCAAGATCATTGGTTGATTGTTTTGTTTTGTTTTTTATCATGTTATAAAATGGAGGTTGTTCCCCCAAGACATTGGACTAGAACGACCTGCCTAGCTGGTGCTACTTGCAGCTGTGCGTTGGTAACTGTGCCCTCCCATGGGGTCCTCTGGGCTGCATCCAGTGCCGATGGGCCATTGGCCATCTTTGGCATCAATCAGCTCTGCCTCAGTTCTAGCCCTGGGCTTGTTGGGAGCAGCAGAGCTGAGTGTTATTAATCAGGAGAGCAAGAAGCCGGGCTCAATCTAGACCACAAAAGATTGGCTCTTTGTGAAAAAGTTTAGGTTTTAGTGGCTTCCAACCTAGGAGACTCAGATGGTTGCCATTTAACAGCCGCACACCCACCCTTTTCCTTGTTAAGGAAGCCCTGATTCTGTTCCTTTTCCTCCAAGCAACTGTGTGTTTAAGGGTAGGCTCAGCTTCCTCCCTCCACTTAAGTGTGAACCTTGACTTGTCTAAGCCACTCTCTCCACGCGTGGACCCACAGCACAAACAGCAGCCTGAGAACTTGGTAGAAACGCATGCTCTTAGGGCCCGCTCCAAACTCACTGAATCAGAAATTCTGGGGAAGGAGACCAGCAACCTATTTCCAGGTGATTCTGACACCCGCTCAAGTTTGAGAACCACTGGTCTAAGCCAAATACGGTGGCTTGTGCCCTTGGCTGTGCGATTCGCTTAGGTGGGGGCATGAGATGCATTCCCAGTCGACGAGATGGGAGGGGAAACTGGGGCTTCTTTAAAAAAGGAAGATATGTTCCCTCTTTTTCTCCACTTCTGACATTTATGTGCAAGGATACAGTGCCTTCTGCAGCCAGTTAACTGATGATTTTTATGTAACAAGAGTTGTTTATATAGAGGTTTGACAAACAGCTGTAATTACTACTTTGAAAACATAAAATGTTACACATAATAAGCAAGGAGGGACTAAATATAGTTTCTGTGAAGAATTTATTTGGAGTATTCTGACGGAGTGAGACCTTATTCCACTGCTTGTGTTTAGCAGGACCATACCTCAGTCAGTGCAGAACTGGACACACTAATGTCACCTCAAAGTAAGGCACTGGCTACAGGATGGGGCTGTTCAGTCCATGCAGATCCCTTGCCAAATGTTCTGTCTCCTGGGCGCGGCACTTTGCTGGGGCGGTGGAGAATGGTTGTTTGGACATCACTCAGCTCTTCCGTGCTAGGGCAAAGAGGGTCCCCAGAGCTGTCTTCAGAGTTGCTCAGTGGCCATTGCTCAAGCCAAGAGCAGTGTTTGCAGAGCTTAACCACTTCTCATCAAGGACTGTTTGCTGTTCTTCCCAGGCTTATGTGAAGTCTCTCTGTGGACTCCTCACAAGGGCATTCCAATATCTGATATTTAGTTACAAAGGCTCACTGCTGAAAATGTGACCTTTCAGTTGGCTCCATTTTCTTAACAGAGCCTTAAAGCAGATGAAGCATTAGTTGCTAAGAGCTGAGCTGGGGCCTTTGGCTTCTTTTCCATCTCAGTGAGAGAGGTAACTTTACAATGGTCAATCTTATTTCACACAAGTTCCTTTCTATCCTCCAGTCTTCTGGAACATCAAAATCTGAAGCATTTCCTGATTTGGCCTTTGGGGTTAAGTAATATAGCCTATAAAGGAAGCAGGCTGATTTTTTTCTTTGCATTTTTAATACCAGTTGCCCTGGTAGAAATGAAACTGCTGTGAGTTACAGTGGCGGAACATGGAGATTAATTAGCAGGCTCCTTCTCTTTCCCCTGCGGAGTTGACTGTGTGGGCCCCCTCTCTGTACGCACACTGAATTATGGAACATTCAGCCGATTAGTTGGAAGGCCTTTTAGCAACAGTGGCCTATCTGCCCCAGTATGACTATTTATAGGCTACTTTGTTCCAACAAACCACTTTTGTTCTAGCTCCTTCATCTGGTTGGTATTGAACTATTTCCATTATCCATTAGGGTGCTGTGAGCCAAATTTTATTTACAGTTTGAGGCCATTAATATCATTGGTTGAAGGGAATTAATATGGCACATTAGGGATGAATGCCCTATAGATTTTACCATCACAGAAACAAATTGGGCACAGACACAAGGCAGTAAGATAGAGCAGCTATAGGCAGTGATACTCAAAATAAAACCACAAAAAATATATGTAACATTCATCCTGACCAGACACGGCACCCATCGGAGTCCCTATTACCTTGTGAATAGAGTTAAGTGAGCTGGTATTTAAGATGATCCATGATTTGACCCCAAACCTCTATCCTGCTCCATCTCCCTCTAACGTCCTCTTTCATCACCCCATCCACCTATACTACCCTGCCCCCTGTGGTCTACATCATGCTTCCATGTCTGTTCACACTTGACCTTGACTTGAGGGGCTGTTGCCTTACCTAACGTTGGGCTCCTGTGTCTTCTAACAATATCCTGCTCATTTCCCAAAGTCCAGAGCTAGCCTTACCTCCTCCATGCAGCCTTCTCTGATTTCCCACAGTCAGAATTAATCTCTGCTTGGCATGCCCCCCAAAATTACCTGAGCCTCTTTTAGCACGTACTCCATTCTGCCCTGTATTGTGGTTAGCTGTTTTCCTGTCTATCTTATTAGAATTTAAACTGCTTAAAGGAAAGACGGATCTTGTTTATCTAGGAATATTCCTTCTGTTCCTAGTACCTAGAACAGTGCTCAGCATGTGGTAGATATTTGACAAATATTTGTTTAATAAATGGAAGAGTAATGTGACTTCTCTCCCATATTAGATTCTCCCCAGAAAAAGGTAGACAAAAAGCAGCCTTAGTTGGACTCCTGAGTTTGAATAATTTCAGTGAATTTATTTGTGTCTTTAGGTTTTAGGGGATTAATTTTAAATTAAAAAATGGAAAAGCATTATGTTTTCAGCACCAGTTGTATTCCTATTTTAATCTTAAATGCAAAGCAATGCTCCCAGAAACCTGAGCTTTCTTTTCTATAATATTTTTCACTTCCTACTTTTCAAACATAATATTTCTTCACATTTTGATTAACATTAGGTATTTGACTGAAAGAATGGAAGTATTGTATTCAACTGTCTCTTGGGAAATGCCTGAAGGATGGTGAACCCAGCCTTTATAGCTGGTGCCACTTTAAACAGATCACTCAAGATTGTCCTCCCTTTCCAGGGTCAGTGTGCACTTAGTGGAGGGGGCAGGTTCTCATTTCATGGTACCCTTAGGCAGGGCAAGCTGGCTCCACCAACAGGAGTGGATGCTCATTGTCTGGTCAGGCGTTGTCTTTGTTCTATACCGAAAGCAGGACTGGATTGGCCTGTTGCAATAAAGACTTATCAGTGGGCCATGCTGGTTTGAGATATTTTTGCCTACTTGAAGGAAAATGTAGCTGAAATACATTTCCCCCTCGCCCCATTTGTTGAATAATTTCCATTTACTGCTCCAGAGCCATGTCCTACCCTTTTCTACTCTACTTTATACCCCTACGAGGCTCCTCCATTCTCCTGTGGCCTCTGGCTTCCAGTTGGGTTCAGCCAATTGGCAGGGGATTGGGGGCAAGGGATATTTATTCGCTGAGCTTCTTCCCTGTGGGCAGGGTCACAGATTCTGCCATGTAGCCTGCACTCAGCCTCCTCTGTTTCTAGGTTCTGGTAACCATTCCTTCCAGTTATTCTTTCAGGCCTAGGGGTGGTCATAGACCCAGCTGCTACTAAGCCTGAAGCACCATGGTTTAGAGATATACTCCCTTTAAGGGCCACTTCTCAATAGTCTCTGTAGTACACTCTCCTCAGATGCCCTGTGAGTGTACCATCCTTTACCTGCTAGGACCCAACTGAATCGCCATGTCATATTAGCCAAGCCTGGGTGTTCCATGCTTGGTTTTGTTTTTGAATCTCCTTCCGCTTGTCAAAAACTGATGCCCAAGCCTTCCGCAGGACAAGGTATTGGGTAGTAGGTGAGGGAAGGAGTAGAATGCATGAAGCTGTCTGCTTGGCAACGTCCTTTAAAAATCCAAACAGAACAACTGAAAGAGAATTAAAAAGAATTAAAAGAATTAAAAACAGAGCAACTGAAAGAGAATTAAAAAGAAAAAAAAGGAACTGTAGAAACCTAAAATTGCAAAGGACACTGGCAATTGTTTGAGGAGGGATCTGGTCCCTGCCTAGAGCTACATACTGAAGACCGCTTCCACATCTACAATATCATTACATAAAAAAGAAGTTTGAAGCTCTAGTCTCTTCCTCTTCTTATAAGGACACTAATCCTATCCTGGGTTGCCCCCACTCCCATGACCTCATCTAAACCTAATTACCTCCCAAAGGCCCACCTTCAAATACCATCACGTTGGCAGTTAGAGCTTCAACATATGAACTTGGGGGTGGGGGGCACAAATATGCAGTCTGTAACAGTGCCTGACATAAGGACAGCACTCCGTGGTGGCTGAGTGTGACAGCCATACTTTACTTGGGTGCATCACTTGGATGGTGACTGGCTGGTGCAGTCAGGTTCTTTTTCTTGGGGAATTTGAATAGGAAGTTTACCATTAGTCAGTCTGTAGTCCCAGCAGCCTGTGGGAGCAGAGACCAAGTAGCTGAGTCACTGTAACATGGTAGATAAAGCACCAGAGTAGGAAAGAGCAGATACCACTTGCTGAGGGAGGCCACCAGGAGATGGACCACTAGAGAATGTGGTCTCCCTACTGACCTTCCAGTTCATGCTCCAGCAGGTCCTTTCCTTGGAATAGCCCCTGGATTACTTTAGGCTTGATTAGCTACAAGTCCAGAAGAAAAACAGTTTCTCTTTTCCAATAAAAGTCCAAGATTTGAGCTGGAGATTATTGAACTGCAGGGTCACATGGCCATTCTGAGTCAATCACTGTGATGTGGGTGATGGAACTCTTTCACTATCTGGGCTGGGTCACATGCCCACACCAGGAGCTTGGGAGTGGGGTCTGTTCCACTTGACACGTAGGATGCTATTTTCAGAAGAAAAGAAGAGGAATGTTGGACTTGCGAAAAGAACAAACCCAGGTCATCGAAACCCATTTTGGTTTCTTACCACCTGACAGAACCCATTGAACACAGCTACCATTCTGAGAGGTATTATAAATCCTCTCTTTTCTCTATCATGTGCTGACATCTGGTACTGTGGCCACAACTGAAGTACTTGCAGTGACAGCAAGCCTACTGTGTCTCCATGTGGGTAGCCTGACGTGTTGTTGAACAGCCCACATTGTCAGTCCTTTAGCCTGGGCCCCAACTTGCCGGTTGCCAGTTCTCCTCTTTTCTGTTTCTGTCCTACGTAACAACGTTCCCAAATGTCCTCCCTCCTCCACATGACAGCCTTTGAATTCAGAAGACAGTTAACAGTGAAGAATAATTACAGGGAAATTAAAATCCAGCAATTATTTGCTGGAAGGAACATATTTTCTCATTTACCTATATGTAACATCAAATAACTCACTCCTACTCAATTTAAAAAAAAAGCCCCAAGCCAAAAACATTAGGAATCCAAATATCTTTCCTCCCCTTCCCCCGCATGGAAGCTTTGCTAACAAACAACCATATTGCTATAAATAATGTGCTGTGCTGTTGAGTGAGTGACCGCTGGGCCTAAGCAATGGTGTTAGCTGTGGAACGGCAAATCCCCCTCTGGATGTGGAACACAACGGCTGTTTATACAGACAATCCAATCTGACTAGCAGGGAAATGGAATGATTCTGCTTCCAATTGGTTTTTGTTTAATGATATCTCACTTCAAAATGTTACTTAAAGAGTTACAAATGGGTTAGTTGATCTGTAAATGAATCTAGAAACACCTGAGGTATAAACCAAAGAATGCTCTTGGGATCTAGTGATTAGTGCAGAAGCAAACCCTGGCAGAGCCTCCTGTACCTAGGGAGTTCGCCT
This sequence comes from Grampus griseus, assembly GCF_964374135.1. Taxonomy (NCBI): domain Eukaryota; kingdom Metazoa; phylum Chordata; class Mammalia; order Artiodactyla; family Delphinidae; genus Grampus; species Grampus griseus. The sequence goes on from NC_138998.1 coordinate 35,871,918, forward strand.
AAGGCTCAAAGTGAGATTTCAGTGACAAGAAGCTAGTGCCCCAGCCATTATCTCTGGACACCTTGTCAATCTGCTCAGACCCCGCTTAAGAAGACCCGAGTCACACTCTGATAGGCAAGGAGACTTCCTAAGCTGATAAAGTGAGGTCCCTTTAAACCCAGAAGAGTTGGTCATTGTGGGACATGGAATGTTCTTCCTGGCAGGACAGCCTGGGAGGCTCGAGGTCAAAGGTGACAGCTCACTGGGAGCCTTTCACATCCTGCAATTGTCCATCAATGGTCAGAAAGAGGAGTTGTTACTGACTGGCCTCTTCTGGTTCTAAAGCCCCTAGTTCTGCTAAGGGCAGGAAGAAGCCTGTAAAGTTAAGGTAATCCGTTGACTTCCTGAATAAAAGGTTTGGGTAATCATTTAGCTAGTTCAGAGTTCCAGCTCCCCATCAGAGCTGGTCTTCCTGCCATTCTCCAGGTTCTTGCTGCTCTCCTCCGAGTTGTCCCTTGCTCACCTGGTTCCTGTGTATTCCAAAGCTGTCTCACCTGGTCTTTGGGGGATTCTGCTGCACCTTGTGTCTTTGACTGCAAACCTTGCACTGCCTGGGCACAGCTCTGTGCTCTGTGACCTCTTGTGTGCCCTGGAGGCCCTGATGATCCTTGGCTGCTTCGTTGCCTCATTCCAAAATGTGGGTGACTGTGTGAGGCTGCCTCTGGCACCACGCTCCGCCATTGCTGCTCCGCCATCCGTTCAAGCTGTACCAGACCCAGGGTCATGCCCAATATGGAACTTCTTTGGGATGCCTTGGACTCTCCCTCAACCTAGGTAAGGTTTCTAGTATCTCAGCCCTATGATGGAGGAAGCACAGACGCTTCTGGGGAATCCCACAGAAGCTAAACTCATTATGCTTCCTGATCCTGCTTGAAACTCTTCTCAGAGACTTCCCAGACCTCTGACTACTATGGCATATAATAAATTCTATGTTCCAACCTCCAGTTTTTCTTCTAATATAGAAAGGGAAGTCTGGGGCTTAAAAAAACACACTTTCTCTCTCAACAGAGTCATGCTTTGTTTTTTGTTAAAAAACCCAGCTTTATTGATATATGATTTCTATACCATAAAATTCATGCAAAATAAATGATTTTAACCAATAATTTCAGTGAATTTATAAAATTGTACAACCATAATCAAAATTCAGATTTAGAATATTCCCAAAACCTGAAAAAAATTTTTGTGCCTATTTGTAGTTAATTCCTGTTTCTACTCCCAGTCCCAGGCAACCACTGATCTGTTTTGTCTCTATAAATGTGCCTTTCTAGACCTGTCATAAAAATAGAATTACATAACGTGTAGCCTTTTTGTCTAGCTTCTTTCACTTAGCTTAGTGTTTTTGAGGATGATTCAGGTTGTTAAATGTATCAGTAGTCCATTCTTTTAATTGCTGAATAGAATTACATAAATATAGCACTTTTATCCACTTACATTTGATGGACATTTGGATAATTTTCTGGTTTTAGTTATTGTGAATAATGCTGTTATGAACATTCATGTACATGTCTTATATATGGCCATATGTTTTCATACTTGGAAGTAGAATTCCTTGGTCATATGGTAAATTTGTGCTTAACATTTTTGGAAACTACCAAACTATTTTCCATAGTGGCTGTACTATTTGACATTCTCAAGAGCAATGCATGAGTGTTCCAGTTTCTCCACATAATCACTAACTCTTGGTATTATATGGATTTAAAAATATCATAGCCATTCTAGTGGTTGTGTAGGAGTGTCTCGATTTTTTTTGTGCATTTCCTTAGTGACTAATGAGGTTGAGCTTCTTTTCATGTGTTTGTTAACCGTTCATATGCCTACTATATTTCACTTGGTAAAATGTTTATTAAAGTCTTTCACCCATTTAAAAAAAATTGGGTTGTAAATCTTTCTAATTAGTTACTTGTGTTCTTTATTTTTCTGGATACAAATTCTTTACCAAGTGTATGATTTGCAAAATTTTTAAACCAGTCTATGGCTTGTCTTTACATTACTTAATGATATGTTTTTAAGTAAAATGATTTTTATTTTTAGGAAGTCCTATTTATTTTTTCCCTTTTATGGATTGTGCTTTTGGTGTCATATCTTTGACAAACCAAAGTTCACAGAGATTTCTCCTATGTTTTCTTATAAATGATTTAGAGTTTTTTTTTTTTTTTTTTTACGGTACGCGGGCCTCTCACTGTTGTGGCCTCTCCCGTTGCGGAGCACAGGCTCCGGACGCGCAGGCTCAGCGGCCATGGCTCATGGGCCCATCTGCTCCGCGGCATGTGGGATCTTCCCGGACCGGGGCAGTAACCCGTGTCCCCTGCATCGGCAGGCGGACTCTCAACCACTGCCACCAGGGAAGCCCTGATTTAGAGTTTTAGCTCTCAAATTTAGGTCTATGATCCATTTGGAGTTGATTTTTGTAGTGTGTGGGGTAAGGGTCTGAGTTCTTTTTTTGTTTATTTCCATGTGAATATCCGATTGTACTAGCACGATTCTTTGAAAAGACTGTCCTTTCCCAGTTGAATTGTTTTGGACACAATTGCTGAGAATCAATTGACCATAGTAAATTTTGAAATCAGATAGTGTAAGTCCTCTAGCTCTTCTTATTCAAAATGTTTTGGCTATTTAAGATTTCTGCATTTCCATATAAATTTTATAATAAGCTTGTCATTTTTTACAAAAAATCTTGCTGAGATTTTGGTAGGGATTGTATTGAATTTCAGTTTGGAGAGAATTGCCATCTTGACAATATTGACTATTTCAATCTGTGAATATGAATATTATTTAGATGTTTAATGTCTCAGCAATATTTGTAGTATTAAGGATATGACTTGAACCTTTTTTGTTAATTTATTTCTAAGTTTTTTATTCTCTTTGATGTTGCAAATAAATTTGTTTTCTTAATTTTGGATTGTTCATTGCTAGTATATAGAAATATAATAGATTTTTGTATATTGATCTTTTATTCTGTGACCTTGTTAAATTCATTTTGTATTTCTAGACTTACTTTTTTTGTTGATTGCCTTCCTCTGTTAAATAAATATTTCAATTCCTTTGTTGACTTTTAAAAGCTATTTCTTTCAGTTATTTTCTTATTGATTGCTCTGATGATTACAATATGCACTTTTAACTTTTCACAATCTACTTCAGAATAAAATTAACTTCATTTTGTTAAAACATAGAAATTTTGCTTCAATATAGTTCCATGTTCCGTTCATTCCCCATCTTTTGTACTATTACATATATACATACATACATATATATTATATATACTATTATATACCATATATTATTACTATATGTACTATGATATATATAAATGTATAAAATATTTAAATATATATTATATATATTTATATTTTATAATCCCAGCAACATAGTATTAAAATTATTGATTTATACAGCATTATATCTTTTATTATTATCTTTTATTATTACATCCAAATTCCCTGTAAGTAATTTATGGGGAATAGAAAGTACTTTGGTTTAATATTTTCAGAACATATCCTTCCATTTTAGAGACTGGTCCACTTTGACCTCAGTGACCATTCTGCTGAATCAGTTCCTGACTATCTGTCTCAAGTTGTCCAGATTCCAAACTTCCTTTTTAATGAGCAGTGCTCAGTCCTTTTGGATTTGATGTCATTCCCGGCTCCTTGGTCTTAACATGAGTCATATGACTGAAATCCTCTTTTCTCATAACTGAGTCTGGAATTCAAGTTCCAGCTGAACTTGAGATGCTCTAGTCCTGGACCACATAATGCTATGACTACCAGATTTCAACATCTCTGCTGACATGATGGTTCAAACTTTTACCGAAAAGAAAGATAAACAAAAACCTTGATCCGGAATATGGTAATAATAGTAAAAAACCAGGAGCCATTTCTTGGGGTTTTATCATTGCCTTGCTAGTTCCTCCATAGCTCGTATACCTCATAGCTTCCATCCTACTTGTTTCATTGCCAGTTGACTGTGTTATGCTGCTTCTACCTCCCAAGTAGTCCAGGCACCATTATCTCACCCCCAACCCCTGCCCAGGCCAATGCTCCTTCCAGAGAGGCCCTCTATTTAGTGAGTCATTCCATTCTCACCATGGATGTGATGATTGATGAACTTTTCCTATGGATACTTTACGTGTGATCTCTATGCCTAAGCCAGTCCTGTCGTCCCTGGGCAAAGAACTTCTGTGTGGGGCATGGGCAGGCCCACCTCCCTCATTTGACTGAGGAGAACTCTTCTTGTTCCTCTCTTCTCACCCCATCAAAGAAACCACTCTCAGATGAGAGCTGCTCAAACCTGTACTCTGAATGCCTTTACATCCCCATACAGTCTCAGACTGTTTTGTTGTATTTTCAGTTTTACTCTCTTGTCAGATTGGAAAGCAAGTGCAGTCCATAGCCTTCTCCTCTCCCCATTTTTCTTCTATCCTCCTCCCACTTAAACCATGCCTTTCCCAAGCTGACTACAGTCAGTTGAATGGGAAGCCCCCAAAAGATATGTCCATGTCCTAATCCCTGAAACCTATTAATGTGACCTTATTTGGAAAAAGTATCTTTACAGATGTAATGAAGTTAAAGATCTTGGAATGAGATCGCTCTGTATTACCTAGGTGGTAATACAGACCCAATGACAAGTGTTCTTGTGTCTAAGAGACAGAAGAGAAGACACAGACACATGGAGGAGAAGGCCATCTGAAGGTGGAGTCAGAGACTGGAATAATACATTCCCAAGGAATGCTGGAAGAGGCAAAGACTGAATTGTCCCCTAGAGCATAGCCCTACTGACACCTTGATGTCAGACTTCTGGCCTCCAGAATCGTAAGAGTATAAATATTTGTTGTTTTAAGCCATCAAGTTTGTGATAATTTTTGATGGCAGTCCTAGGAAACTAATACCCTGACCTTTTCCCAGACCTGACCAACTGCCTCCCCAGGGAGTTCAGTCAGCAGATTATGCTCAAGCTTTGTGTCTCTCTTCCAAATCAATCCCTATGTTTGATTTTTGCTACAATTTTTTCCTTTCCCCAACCCCTCATTTCTACTCCTTTGTCAATATTTCTAACATCTGCACAGAAATACCATATTACATTTCTCCCCTCTTTCATTTCATCACCATGGAACTTTGTAAAAAAGAAGTAAAACGTAGGGCAAAGGGTGAATGCAGAATACTGGGGAAAAACAACAATTATCAGAGATGTCTTAGAAGTTTCAACATAGTGGTTTGATTTCTCTAGCAGATTTCCACCCAGTTCTGGCACTACCCCGGGGATTGGTATAAATCCATTTATTCAGTCAAGGGGAATTAGTAAAGCATTCCTCTGCACAACTGTGTGATAGGATGGTTGAGACATGTCCTTTTCTCCTGAGAAGCTCAGCTTGCTTTAACTCAATTAGCTATGGACTTGCATAGGTTCCTTCCTTTTAGTAGAGGCCAACTCCAGGGAGGGTCATCCAGGCTTAGGTTGGGAGAATTCATAGTCACTCTTACCAAAAGTCCCTTTAATAGTCCATGTTTAACTACTGCTGTCATTAGTGGATCAGACCACTTCTTGCCTGCCTCCCCAGCAGGAATCCAAAACAGATCTGTAGAGAAAAAAATAAACAGTAATTTAATTTGCTAACTTTTTCCACATCAGTCAGCAAAGCTTAATGGTCACATCTAGGATAACCTGCTCCCAGATACTTGTGTGTTAAAAATTAAGCTGAGTTGGCTTAGTGGCATTAATCCCACAGTACTGGGTGCTGTGAAATAAAAAATTTAAAAGTCATCAGTCTTTCCTCCCTGATAAGTACACCTACAGGCTCCTCATGCTTCAATCATCACTTCTTTTCTCTAGGTACCACTTTTTCTGTTCCATAATACAAAAATAATATGTATTCATAGCAGAAAATCATATACTATCAAAATAAAGAAAATAAAAATTATCCATAGTTCCACCACCCACAGGTAACTACTGATAGTATTTGGGTATATCTCATATATCCAATATAAGAATATATTTGCGTATATCTTTTTGTTTATCTGCAGAGATAGGTGATTTTTGTTTCTGTCAAAATAGGCTCATACTGTGCATATTATTTTGTGAACTGTTTTTTCAGCTCACAGTGCATTGTGAACATTTTCCCATCTATCAGAACTGGCAGTAGGAAGTATCATTCCTCCATCAGCAGGTTTTACCTAATGGCTGGCTGATTCCAACGGTCTTCTACTTGTCTTCCTGTATTGAGTCTCTTACATCTCCAGGCCACCCTATTGGCTTCCAGATGGATATTCCAAAAATACTGCTTACACCCTGGATCAGAATCCTTGATGAACTTTCTACCTTCAACCTCTCCCAACTGCCCCGAGGGGGGAGTCTTCACCCAGAATTTTATTCCAGGCTATTCTCAACAGACTCCAATTGATTTATGTACGTTTGTTTTGCATAATTTCTTATGTAAATCCCTTTTTCAAACAAGGTCCCATCCAAAATTATTAGTCATTATTCCCCAGTAAGCTCCTCCACCTCCTCATCTTTGCTACAGCTGCTTCCTCTGCTGATGTAGCCTCTCTCCCCTACTCTCTATCCTTGCCTGGGAGATTCTCTGTACTCAATCTTTCAGATCTTTTCTGACACCACCATAGTTTCTCTAACTGCCGCAACTCCCAGTGATCGCTCTCTCTTCCTCTAGAGTGTGTATTGGCTATACCATTGTCCTGACGTAATAGGGTAGGCAGTAATCGTCACTGAATGTCTGTACATGCCCCAGCCAGGAAGGGAGCCCTGTGAGGAGGCGCTGAGTCCTCTGCCTCTTTGCCTCATAGAACTTGGCAACTGAACAATGAAAAATGCATATTAATGTGAGCAATGCATGGTGAGGAAAAATAATTGACTTAAGGATAGGTAATGTCCAAAAATGAAAAAACAAATGAACAAATGCCAAGTGATAGCATGAAGTAACTGATACATAGCTTGAACAGTATTCACTTATACAGAACAACAACAGCAACATCAGTAACGACCACCACAAAACCATGCGTAGAAAAGTAAAAACCTGAAAACCAAAAGATGCTGTTGACAAAACTCTTAAAAATTGGAAGTCTGGATAAATGCATGGTTTTTTTTTCCTTCTTGCTTCCATGTCTCACTGTTTCCTCTCAGCAGAATTTGTGATAAATTTATAATAGATAAAATAACTTAAAATTTTTATTTATTTATTTTTTTACATCGTTATTGGAGTATAAATGCTTTACAATGGTGTGTTAGTTTCTGCTTTATAACAAAGTGAATCAGTTATACATATACATATGTTCCCATATCTCTTCCCTCTTGCGTCACCCTCCCACCCACCCTCCCTATCCCACCCCTCTAGGCGGTCAAAAACCACTGAGCTGATCTACCTGTGCTATGCAGCTGTTTCCCACTAACTATCTATTTTACATTTGGTAGTGTATATATGTCCATGTCACTCTCTCACTTTGTCACAGCTACCCTTCCCCCTCCCCATATCCTCAACTCCATTCTCTAGTAGGTCTGTGTCTTTATTCCCCTCTCACCTCTAGGTTCTTCATGACATTTTTTTTTCTTAGATTCCATATATATGTGTTAGCATACAGTATTTGTTTTTCTCTTTCTGACTTACTTCACTCTGTATGACAGACTCTAGGTCCATCGACCTCACTACAAATAGCTCAATTTCGTTTCTTTTTGTGGCTGAGTAATATTCCATTGTATACATGTGCCACATCTTCTTTATCCATTCATCCGATGATGGACACTTAGGTTGCTGCCATCTCCTGGCTATTGTAAACAGAGTTGCAATGAACATTTTGGTATATGACTCTTTTTGAATTTCGGTTTTCTCAGGGTATATGCCCAGTAGTGGGATTGCTGGGTCATAGGGTAGTTCTATTTGTAGTTTTTTAAGGAATCTCGAAACTGTTCTCCATAGTGGCTGTATCAATTCACATTTGCACCAGCAGTGCAAGAGTGTTCCCTTTTCTCCACACCCTCTCCAGCATTTACTGTTTCTAGATTTTTTTGATGATGGCCATTCTGACCAGTGTGAGATGATATCTCATTGTAGTTTTGATTTGCATTTCTCTAATGATTAATGATGTTGAGCATTCTTTCATGTGTTTGTTGGCAATCTGTATATCTTCTTTGGAGAAATGTCTGTTTAGGTCTTCTGCCCATTTTTGGATTGGGTTTTTTTTTGGTATTGAACTGCATGAGCTGCTTGTAAATTTTGGAGATTAATCCTTTGTCAGTTGCTTCATTTGCAAATATTTTCTCCCATTCTGAAGGCTGTCTTTTGGCCTTGTTTATGGTTTCCTTTGCTGTGCAAAAGCTTTCAAGTTTCATTAGGTCTCATTTGTTTATTTTTGTTTTTATTTCCATTTCTCTAGGAGGTGGGTCAAAAAGGATCTTGCTGTCATTTATGTCATAGAGTGCTCTGCCTATGTTTTCCTCTGAGAGTTTGATAGTTTCTGGCCTCACATATAGATCTTTAATCCATTTTGAGCTTATTTTTGTGTATGGTGTTAGGGAGTGTTCTAATCTCATACTTTCACACGTATCTGTCCAGTGTTCCCAGCACCAATTATTGAAGAGGCTGTCCTTTCTCCACTGAACATTCCTGCCTCCTTTATCAAAGATAAGGTGACCATATGTGTGTGGGTTTATCTCTGGGCTTTCTATCCTGTTCCATTTATCTGTCTTTCTGTTTTTGTGCCAGTACCATACTGTCTTGATTACTGTAGCTTTGTAGTATAGTCTGAAGTCAGGGAGCCTGATTCCTCCAGTTGCTTTTTTCGTTCTCAAGATTGCTTTGGTTATTTGGGGTCTTTTGTGTTTCCATACAAATTGTGAAATTTTTTATTCTAGTTCTGTGAAAAATGCCAGTGGTAGTTTGATAGGGATTGCATTGAATCTGTAGATTGCTTTGGGTAGTAGAATCATTTTCACAATGTTGATTCTTCCAATCCAAGAACATGGTATATCTCTCCATCTATTTGTATCATCTTTAATTTTTTTCAGCAGTGTCTTATAATTTTCTGCATACAGGTCTTTTGTCTCCTTAGGCAGGTTTATTCCTAGATACTTTATTCTTTTTGTTGCAATGGTAAATGGGAGTGTTTTCTTGATTATACTTCCAGAGTTTTCATCATTAGTGTATAGGATTGCCAGAGATTTCTGTGCATTGATTTTGTATCCTGCTACTTTACCAAATTCATTGATTAACTCTAGTAGTTTTCTGGTAGCATCTTTAGGATTCTCTATGTATAGTATCATGTCATCTGCAAACAGTGACAGCTTTACTTCTTCTTTTCTGATTTGGATTCCTTTTATTTCCTTTTCTTCTCTGATTGCTGTGGCTAAAACTTCCAAAACTATGTTGAATAAGAGTGGTGAGAGTGGGCAACCTTATCCTGTTCCTGATCTTAGTGGAAATGCTTTCAGTATTTCACCATTGAGGACGATGTTGGCTGTGGGTTTGTCATATATGGACTTTATTATGTTGAGGAAAGTTCCGTCTATGCCTACTTTCTGGAGGTTTTTTTTCATAAATGGGTGTTGAATTTTGTCAAAAGCTTTCTCTGCATCGTTTGAGAGGATCATATGGTTTTTATTCTTCAATTTGTTAATAAGGTGTATCATGTTGATTGATTTGCATTTACTGAAGAATCCTTGCATTCCTGTAATAAACCCCACTTGATCATGGTGCATGATCCTTTTAATGTGCCGTTGGATTCTGTTTGCTAGTATTTTGTTGAGGACTTTTGCATCTATGTTCATCAGTGATATTGGCCTGTAGTTTTCTTTCTTTGTGATATCTTTGTCTGCTGTTGGTATCAGGGTGATGGTGGCCTCATAGAATGAGTTTGGGAGTGGTCCTTCCTCTGTTATATTTTGGAAGAGTTTGAGAAGGATAGGTGTTAGCTCTTCTCTAAATGTTTGATAGAATTCGCCAGTAAAGCCATCTGGTCCTGGGCTTTTGTTTGTTGGAAGATTTTTAATCACAGTTTCAATTTCAGTGCTTGTGATTGGTCTGTCCGTATTTTCTATTTCTTCCTGGTTCAGTCTTGGCAGGTTGTGCATTTCTAAGAATTTGTCCATTTCTTCCAGGTTGTCCATTTTATTGGCATAGAGTTGCTTGTAGTAATCTCTCATGATCCTTTGTATTTCTGCAGTGTCAGTTGTTACTTCTCCTTTTTCATTTCTAATTCTATTGATTTGAGTCTTCTCCCTTTTTTTCTTGATGAGTCTGGCTAATGGTTTATCAATTTTGTTTATATTCTCAAAGAACCAGCTTTTAATTTTATTGATCTTTGCTATCGTGTCCTTCATTTCTTTTTCATTTATTATTGATCTGATCTTTATGATTTCTTTCCTTCTGCTAACTTTGGGGTTTTTTTGTTCTTCTTTATCTAATTGCTTTAGGTGCAAGGTTAGGTTGTTTATTTGAGATGTTTCCTGTTTCTTAAGGTAGGATTGTATTGCTGTAAACTTTCCTGTTAGAACTGCTTTTGCTGCATCCCATAGGTTTTGGGTCGTCGTGTCTCCATTGTCATTTGTTTCTAGGTATTTTTTGATTTCTTCAGTGATCTCTTGGTTATTTAGTAGTGTATTGTTTAGCCTCCATGTGTTTGTATTTTTTACAGATTTTTCCTGTAATTGATATCTAGTCATATGGCATTGTGGTCAGAAAAGATACTTGATACAATTTCAATTTTCTTAAATTTACCAAGGCTTGATTTGTGACCCAAGATATGATCTATCCTGGAGAATGTTCCATGAGCACTTGAGAAAAATGTGTATTCTGTTGTTTTTGGATGGAATGTCCTATAAATATCAATTAAGTCCATCTTGTTTAATGTATCATTTAAAGCTTGTATTTCCTTATTTATTTTCATTTTGGATGATGTGTCCATTGGTGAAAGTGGGGTATTAAAGTCCCCTACTATGAAAGTGTTACTGTCGATTTCCCTTTTTATGGCTGTTAGTATTTGCCTTATGTATTGAGGTGCTCCTATGGTGGGTGCATAAATATTTATAATTGTTATATCTTCTTCTTGGATCGACCACTTGATCATTATGTAATGTCCTTCTTTGTCTCTTCTAATAGTCTTTATTTTAAAGTCTATTTTGTCTGATATGAGAATTGCTACTCCAGCTTTCTTTTGGTTTCCATTTCCATGGAATATGTTTTCCCATCCCCTCACTTTCATTCTGTATGTGTCTCTAGGTCTGAAGTGGGTCTCTTATAGACAGCATATATATGGGTCTTGTTTTTTTATCCATTCAGCCAGTCTGTGTCTTTTCCTGGGAGCGTTTAATCCATTTACATTTAACTTAATTATTGATATGTATGTTCCTATTCCCATTTTCTTAATTGTTTTGGGTTTGTTATTGTAGGTCTTTTCCTTCTCTTGTGTTTCTTGCCTAGAGAAGTTTCTTTAGCATTTGTTGTAAAGCTGGTTTGTTGGTGCTGAAATCTCTCAGCTTTTGCTTGTCTGTAAAGGTTTTAATTTCTCCATCAAATCTGAATGAGATCCTTCCTGGGTAGAGTAATCTTGGTTGTAGGTTTTTCTCCTTCATCACTTTAAATATGTCCTGCCACTCCCTTCTGGCTTGCAGAGTTTCTGCTGAAAGATCAGCTGTTAACCTTATGGGGATTCCCTTGTGTGTTATTTGTTGTTTTTCCCTTGCTGCTTTTAATATGTTTTCTTTGTATTTAATTTTTGACAGTTTGGTTAATATGTGTCTTGGCGTGTTTCTCCTTGGATTTATCCTGTATGGGACTCTCTGTGCTTCCTGGGCTTTATTAACTATTTCCTTTCCCATATTAGGGAAGTTTTCAACTATAATCTCTGCAAATATTTTCTCAGTCCCTTTCTTTTTCTCTTCTTCTTCTGGAACCTCTATAATTCGAATGTTGGTGCGTTTAATGTTGTCCCAGAGGTCTCTGAGACTGTCTTCAGTTCTTTTCATTCTTTTTTCTTTATTCTGCTCTGCAGTAGTTATTTCCACTATTTTATCTTCCAGGTCACTTATCCGTTCGTTTGCCTCAGTTATTCTGCTCTTGATCCCATCTAGAGTATTTTTCATTTCATTTATTGTGTTGTTCATTGTTGCTTGTTTCATCTTTAGTTCTTCTAGGTCCTTGTTAAATGTTTCTTGCGTTTTGTCTATTTTATTCCCAAGATTTTGGATCACGTTTACTATCATTATTCTGAATTCTTTTTCAGGTAGACTGCCTATTTCCTCTTCATTTGTTATGTCTGGTGGGTTTTTATCTTGCTCCTTCATCTGCTGTATGTTTTGCTGTCTTCTCATTTTACTTATCGTACTGTGTTTGGTGTCTCCTTTTTGCAGGCTGCAGGTTCGTAGTTCCTGTTGTTTTTGGTATCTGTCCCCAGTGGCTAAAGTTGGTTCAGTGGGTTGTGTAGGCTTCCTGGTGGAGGAGACTAGTGCCTGTGTTCTGGTGGATGAGGCTGGATCTTGTCTTTCTGGTGGGCAGGTCCACGTCTGGTGGTGTGTTTTGGGGTGTCTGTGGACTTATTATGGTTTTAGACAGCCTCTCTGCTAATGGGTGGGGTTATGTTCCTGTCTTTCTAGTTGTTTGGCATAGAGTGCCCAGCCCTGTAGCTTGCTGGTCGTTGAGTGAAGCTGGGTGCTGGTGTTGAGATGGCGATCTCTGGGAGATTTTTGCCATTTGATATTATGTAGAGCTGGGAGGTCTCTTGTTGACCAATGTCCTGAAGTTGGCTCTCCCACCTCAGAGGCACAGCAGTGACTCCTGGCTGCAGCACCAAGAGCCTTTCATTCACCCAGCTCAGAGTAAAAGGGAGAAAAAGTAGAAAAGAAAGAAAGAAAGAAAGAAAGGGAAAGAAAGAAAAGAAAGAAAGGAAGAAGGAGAAAGAAAGAAAGAAAGAGTAAGATAAAACAAAATAATTAAAATAAAAAATAAGTATTAAGAAAAAACGTTTTTTTAAAAAGAAAAAAAAACGGACTCATATAGCCCTAGGACAAATGGTGAAAGCAAAATCTCACACAGAAGCATACACATACACACTCACAAAAAGAGGAAAAGGGGAAAAAAATCATAAATCTGGCTCGCAAAGTCCACCTCCTCAGTTTGGAATGATTTGTTGTCTATTCATGTATTCCACAGATGCAGGGTACATCAAGTTGATTGTGGAGCTTTAATCCGCTGCTTCTGAGGCTGCTGGGAGAGATTTCCCTTTCTCTTCTTTGTTCGTACAGCTCTTGGGGCTCAGCTTTGGATTTGGCCCCGCCTCTGCGTGTAGGTCGCCAGAGTGCGTCTGTTCTTCGCTCAGACAGGACAGGGTTAAAGGAGCGGCTGACTCGGGGGCTCTGGCTCACTCAGGCTGGGGGGAGGGAGGGGTACGGAGTGCGGGGCGAGCCTGCGGCGGCAGAGGCTGGCGGGTCGTTGCACCAGCCTGAGGCGCGCGGTGCCTTCTCCCAGGGAAGTTGTTCCCGGATCCTGGGACCCTGGCAGTGGCGGGCTGCACAGGCTCTCCGGAAGGTGGGTGTGGATAGTGACCTGTGCTTGCACACAGGCCTCTTGGTGGTGGCAGCAGCAGCCTTAGCGTTTCATGCGCATCTCTGGGGTCCGCGCTGTTAGCCGCGGCTCGCGCCCGTCTCTGGAGCTCCTTTAAGCAGCGCTCTTAATCCCCTCTCCTCGCGCATCAGGAAACAAAGAGGGAAGAAAAAGTCTCTTGCCTTTTTGGCAGGTGCAGACTTTTCCCCGGACTCCCTCCTGGCTAGCCGTGGTGCACTAACTCCTTCAGGCTGTGTTCACGCCGCCAACCCCAGTTCTCTCCCTGTTCTCCGACCGAAGCCCAAGCCTCAGCTCCCAGCCCCGCCTGCCCCGGCGGGTGAGCAGACAAGCCTCTCTGGCTGGTGAGTGCCGGTCAGCTCCGATCCTCTGTGCGGAAATCTCACCGCTTTGCCCTCCGCACCCCTGTTGCTGTGCTTTCCTCTGCGGCTCCGAAGCTTCCCCCCGCTCCGCCACCCACAGTCTCTGCCCGCAAAGGGGCTTCCTAGTGTGTGGAAACCTTTCCTTCTTCACAGCTCCCTCCCACTGGTGCAGGTCCCGTCCCTATTCTTTTGTCTCTGTTTATTCTTTTTTCTTTTGCCCTACCCAGGTACGTGGGGAGTTTCTTGCCTTTTGGGAGGTGTGAGGTTTTCTGCCAGCGTTCAGTAGGTGTTCTGCTGTAGGAGTTGTGCCACGTGTTGATGTATTTCTGGTGTATCATAAAGAAGGCTCAGAAATTCTTGGGTGGGTCCAAGGGAGGCACAAGGTGGCTGTGGGGTCAGCTGGTGGCTACGATGATCACATGGTTCCCTCTGATGGGTTTGCAGTTCGATGTGGAATAGTGAATAAAAGGGTCAGTTCATCCTCAGGATTACTATAATTGACTCTAGAAGCCACCATGAGAGCTAAAATTTTTATTTTATTTTACTTACAAGAGTAATGCATGTAAATTGTAAAAACTTCAGACAATACAAGCACTTGATGGAGCATAAGGTGAGAACCTGATATTTATATCGTCCAAAATGAGTTTCATTTTAAATGTGGTGAAAGCTTGAAGCGTCTCTTACAAGAACTTCCTGTGATCTGCCACAGGGAAAGACTTAAATGAGAAAGAATCCCATAGGATCTTAGATCTGCTTCTTTTACAACATCTTCCCTTTGAAAATGAACAGAATAAAGAAGTGAAAGAATACATGTTTTATAAAAATATATTAGACATTATGCTGTAGAGTGACATGTGTAATAGTGGCTTTTCTCACCCTAAGAAGACCAACAGATTTGAACTGAAACAAGTGAATTTTTACCCCTTAACGTATTTTTGGAAAGACTTTCAGTTTGCTTATTTTTCTCAGCCCCATTGGGCATGGTGACTTTATGTGGAAAGCTCTTTTGGAGTCTGATTCACTTCTCAGTTTGGAGGAGTGAAGATGAATGCTTATGTAACTCCACTGAGTTATAGAACACTAGGTTGAGAGCTCAATTAACTTACATGCTTAACAAAGGCTAGCTTTTTTTTCTTCCTTTCTTCTGGAATGAGATAATGGATGTAGAAGCCTTTGGCACAATGCCTGGCACATAGTGGGTGCTCAAAAATCTTTCCCTCCTCCCTCCCTTCCTTCCTTCTCCAGTATTTTAGATTTAAATTGCCATGAAATAAGAGTTTATAATAAACTATCTCAGAAATCATCAATTCTTTGAAGCACATAGTTTTCCTTTGCTGAAATAGTGATTTGGTCTCTAGTTGCTCCCGGCTATGTGACCATCAAGATGTGGTTGTCAGTGCCTGTAAGTGTGCATCGCAACTTTCAGAGTAGGTGTCAACAGCTTGGAATAAACTGCCAGAGACTATAGTTGAGCACGTTTTTAAAAAATTCCTGCATTACCAACACAAAGGATGACTGTGTGGAGAGATGTGGACATTGATGACTCTGAATAAAACATCCAGAAGCATCAAAATATGAATGTAAGGGCTTCCCTGATGGCGCAGTGGTTAAGAATCCGCCTGCCAATGCAGGGGACATGGGTTTGAGCCCTGGTCCGGGAAGATCCCACATGCCGCGGAGCAACTAAACCCGTGCACTGTGACTACTGAGCCTGCGCTCTAGAGCTCATGAGCCACAACTACTGAGCCTGCGTGCCACAACTACTGAAGCCCGCGTGCCTAGAGTCCATGCTCCACAAGAAGAGAAGCCATCGCAATGAGAAGCCCATGCACCACCACGAAAAGTATCCCCCGCTCACCACAACTAGGGAAAGCCTGCGCACAGCAACGAAGACCCAATGCAGCCAAAAAAAAAATTCTGAATGTGAATACATTTTGGGAATACTTTAACCAATTTATTGCCCTTACATTTTCTTTTGTATGTATGTACAAGAATGAAATTTTGGGCAGAAAAATGTAAGTCTAAAAAGATTCTTTTGGTAAATTGAAAATTGAAAGTTTGAGGGATGAAAAAAAGCATTGTTTTGTAATTAATTGGCCACAATTTCTATTTTAGTGGTGTACAAAATAATGATGTATCTTGTGGTTAATGGTATCTTAAATTGGATGAAGTACAATAATTCTAATTATCTATGAAAACAAATTCTCTGTGTGTTAAGCTCTTTAGGAAAATCTTTTATCCAAAAACATGGCAAATATTTCTGACCAGCTTGTTGTATTATAAGGCAATGGCAGAAATTATACTAATGGTTAATAATTTAGGAAGAACTAATGACATTTGTAAAAAAAATAAATAGACCTTCTGTCCCTATTTCCTCCCAGCTCTACATCCAGGTTCCAGACAAGCTTATGAGAAATTACTTTCCATGAAGAAGCCTGAGCATAATAGTCTGAATTGTGAATTTTTTATTCTTCCACACCTGCTTCCTGTAGCACTATGGTACCTTGCCTTGAATGTATAAAGTGATGGATAAATATTGGAGATCTTGCTGATACATCTGATGTGTCAGAAATTTCAAATTAAGGAAATATCAGTGGCTGAGGGTATAGTTTAAGTGTTCATTGAGAAGCTTAACCATTCTTTAATTATATTTGGTTTTGGACTTGTGGCCTGGAGTATGAGAAGATTTGTATTGAGCCTGTCCTCAGGGTTCCTGGTAGGGGTTCTCTGTTGAAACTTTTCTTCCTGTGAAGCAGAAGGGTAGACATCTGGAAATTTCTTCTATTCAGCATAGCCTTGAGTGTTTTCTTTTTCTTTTTTTCTTTTTTCTATGAGGACATATTAACATTTATTTATTTATTTATTTAACATCTTGATTGGAGTATAATTGCTTTACAATGGTGTGTTAATTTCTGCTTTATAACAAAGTGTATCAGCTATACATATACATATATCCCCATATCTCTTCCCTCTTGCGTCTCCCTCCCTCCAGCCCTCCCTATCCCACCCCTCTAGGTGGTCACAAAGCACCGAGCTGATCTCCCTGTGCTATGCGGCTGCTTCCCACTAGCTATCTATTTTTACATTTGGTAGTGTATATATGTCCATGCCACTCTCTCACTTTGTCCCAGCTTACCCTTCCCCCTCCCCATGCCCTCAAGTCCATTCTCTAGTAGGTCTGTGTCTTCAGTTGGCCTCTCAATTTTACTTTCTTTATTATTCCAAAACCTGTGCCTGTGCAAATGTGGGCCCCTGCTAATTTTCATGGCTGGTTCAATTTGTCAGAATGTAATAAATTGTTCTCCAAACCCACGTGTTAAGTATTTCTAATAAATAGGAAATTCTCACCCTAAAAATTTCTCTTTTAATCACAAATAATAGGCACATAAAGTGGCTTGCCATCTGTACATTTACATGTTTAAAATTCTTCAGATATTAACAGATTCTTTTCTGTTTTGAATGAATCCAGTTTTGCCTGGCTGCATAATTAAATGCTTCCGGGCTCCCACAGGCTGTGGTTTCCAATGGAATATAAACCATAAGTTATAAGTGGACTCAGCACAAGTCATTTGGTTCTGACTTTATCTGTGGGAAATTAATCAAACAGAAATTTGCCAGGTAACTGGGAAATTTTCTTTTTCTTGAGTAATAAGAATAAAGTATTATGAAGTATTTGAAAGGTTGATAAAAAGGTATACTCAAAAGCTACCAAGCATGGCTGATTTAATTGTACTGAAATTTTTAGACTTTCAATATTGAATTTCTTTCCCTCATTCATAGTAAGACTAGGACTTCCTTCAAATTATAGTCATAAAATGGCACCATTTAAAGCCCTTCTCAGAGGAAGTCCTTGCAGTGAGGAGCAGTATGCACAGTGGTTAAGAACGAAGTCTCTGGAGGCAGGCTACCCTGAGGTAAATCCCAGGTCTCTGCCTGCGTCACCTTGGGCAAGTTATTTAACTTCTCTGTGTCTCCTGTTTTTTCATCTGTAGAATGGAGTTGATAACATAGCACCTCCTCTTGGGATTATGTGAGGATTAAGTGAGCTAATATGTGTAAAGTGTTCCTAAGAGTTCCCGGGACATAGGGAGTGCTGTGTAAGTGTCACTGATATTGGTAATTGCTGAGGTCTCTGGGTGAGCTTGTTTGGGAGGAGGTGAATGACTTCCCAAAAGCCTGCTTTTAATAAATTGAAATGGATATTGATCAGTTACCAAGTACCTGCTGTGGGTCACGCACTATTTCATGCCATTCTCAGAGTCATCTGGAGAGGAATGTTCGGGCACCCTGTTTTTCTATGAGGATAGAGGCAGGGAGGTTAAGCGTCCCCCTCAGTGGCACATGGGAAGAAGAGGCAGAGCAGAGCTGGGATTCACACCCAGCTCCAACTGAGCCCACACCCTAGAGTCCTCCCGTGTTACCATAAAGACTCTATGGACGAGCATGAGAAGACAGGGTGCACATTAACCAGCCTGGGTCTCTTCCTAACCAGCTCTGTCACCATGACCCAGTGACCCTTTGACATAAATGCCATAGAATCCCAAATATCAGGTAATGAATAGAGACCAGCTGAGACCCAGGCACAACTGCAGAATAAGTGATAACTCTTTGTAATCTTGCAACCTCCGCATCTCTCTGTAAAAGCACCTCAGGGAATCTTATAGCACAAAAGAAGATCTTGGAAATAAATACGTATCCCTCTCCTGTTTCAGGTGAAAGAACAGAGGCATATGGAATGATAATAACACCCAAGGTCACAGGCAAAGTGACAGAGCCGGGTTTACAGCAAGGCCTAGGCCCGCCAGTGCAGGCCTATCTCCATTGCCTCATGACATTTCTGAGGTTGCCAATTCTGGATGCCCAGGATAAAGCAAGCTCGTAAAAGGGTGAACTGGCAGAATAAGGAGATCATTAAGAACAAGTACTAGAAGTGTCTTGAAAACCACTACCTCTTGTATCAAGAGTCACCCTGTAGAGGCTTCATGACTTGGTGGAAAGGAATAAATGGGTTGTATTTGGAACTCTTCTTTGGAGCACATTTGTAATATTTGCTTAGGATGTGTAGAGTGGCATGATAATGGTATCCATCATGGCCTCATAATGACTTTCAGGAGCATTTCTTTGGAGAATTCCAATAGTTTCTCTTGACCAATAGTATAAGAATTAAAATAAAAACAATATTTATAGCTGTATTAGTTTGTTAGGACTGCTGTAAGAAAATACCATACATTGGGTGGCTGAAACAACAGAAATCTATTTTTTTTTCACAATTCTAGAGGCTAGAAGTCCAAGATCAAGGTGTCAGCAGGGTTGATTTCTTCTGAGGCCTCTCTCCTTGGTTTGCTGATGGCTTCCTTCTCTCTGTGTCTTCACATGATCTTCCCTCTGTGAGTGTCTTAGTCTCCTTTTCTTATAAGGCCATCAGCCATGTTGGATTAGGGCCCACTGTAATGACCTCATTTTACCTCAATTACTTCTTTAAAGAAACTCTCTAATAGAGTCACATTCTGAGATACTTAGGGGGTTAGGACTTCAACATATGAATTTGGGGAGGGCCCAATTCTATTCATAGCAATAGCTACATCTGTATCTATATCTACATCTATATTTGTATCATTTGTGTGTCTTATTTGAACCTGAAATAATAATAGTGAGAATCCTCCAAATCCTATTGTGTGACAATGGAAAGATACATATTTGAAATTTAATTTTCCCAACTTAATTGGGATGTGACCTGTTAGCACAAACTTAGGAGGAATGAGCATTCTCACAGCAACCATTATCTAATTTCTGGACCCCTGAGACCTACTGCTCCATTGATGCTGCGAAGGGTGAGCACAGCTGGGGTATGTCACCAAGCTGCTGGCTTGCTGTCAGAAAGCCCATGTAGGGTCAGATCTGGAAAGGCTCACTGTGGGCAGCCAGAAGGAGGCACTGTGAGCATTCCTCTGGCCTCAGTCCTTTGATTCTCTTTGAGGCATGTACTAAAGGTGGATACTTGTCTATACACAAGAGGTGCAGACATGAATGTGGGGCAGTTATTGGTACCTTTCAAGTGAGCAGCCTGTGCAAAACTAGAAAGTGCAGGGTTTTCTTTTTCTTTCTTTCTTTTTTTTTTTTTTTTAAAGGATTCAAGTTTATCCAAGATTTTGGCATCATCCCATACCTCTTCCTTCCTCCCTGCTTCCCTCTTTCCCCCCTAAGCTTCCTTATCTCCCTCTCTAAATTATTTATAGAGTGAGGGCCTGCTCTAAACAAGGTGCCTTGCTTGGTCCTGTTGGGGCTGAGTAGGTGACTCAGAAGTGCTCTGCCTTGCATGTTTTATTCTGATAACCTAGGCCCTGTTCTGGTCTTGGATATGCTTTCAGGTGTTGCTCTGCTAGTTCCTGGCAAACCTGAAAGCCACTCAGTTAACTGTGTGCAGACCTCACACACCCTGAAACTCTCCCTCCTCCCTGTAGAACTGGGAGCTCTCATACCTCACCCCTTAGCTGCCTTCCCACACCTCCTCCCCCTCAGTCAGTGCCTAAGCCAGAGCCACTGGCTCTTGACCCCTCTGGCCCTATGGTAATCACTATGCTCCGTCTTGCTTCCCAGGATGCTTTATCCCCACCCCCACCCCACTTCTGAGCTGTTCATTCTGATTCCTCCCACTTCTTCCTCTTTTCACTTTGACTGTTTTGCTGATTCATATTGACCATCCCCGATGAG
Organism: Grampus griseus; assembly: GCF_964374135.1. Taxonomy (NCBI): domain Eukaryota; kingdom Metazoa; phylum Chordata; class Mammalia; order Artiodactyla; family Delphinidae; genus Grampus; species Grampus griseus. The sequence goes on from NC_138998.1 coordinate 35,892,582, forward strand.
CCAGTTTAGCATGAAAAAAAAAAAACAACTTCTAATGATCTGCTTCCTCTCTGCCCACTGTTGTTTATTCCAGGGAAAAAAGCTTTGCTTCAGGAACTACTTCCTTGGAGTTGAGGGTAAAAAAGGAAGCCTAGGTTCATTTGTCCCTTTCTACAACCCTCACCCCATCCTGAAGTTACTTTCTAACCACTGAACAGTAGGCAGTATATTTATTTTTTAAAATAAGGAGTAGGAAGAGCATGGAAGGTAGAGGATGAAATTCCACAATGTAATTTAAACCTCAACTGCAGGTTATGTTATGATTCTCTAGGCAAGAAACACAAGAGAAGGAAAAGACCTACAATAACAAACCCAAAACAATTGAGAAAATGGGAATAGGAACATACATATCGATAATTACCTTAAATGTAAGTGTATTAAATGCTCCTACCAAAAGACTTAGATGACTGAATGGATAGAAAAACAAGACCCGTATATATGCTGTCTACAAGAGACCCACTTCAGACCTAGAGACACATACAGAATGAAAGTGAGGGGATGGAAAAAGATATTCCATGCAAATGGAAACCAAAAGAAAGCTGGAGTAGCAATTCTCATATCAGACAAAATAGACTTTAAAATAAAGACTATTAGAAGAGACAAAGAAGGACACTACATAATGATCAAGGGATCGATCCAAGAAGAAGATATAACAATTGTAAATATTTATGTACCCAACATAGGAGCACCTCAGTACATAAGGCAAATACTAACAGCCATAAAAGGGGAAATTGACAGTAATACATTCATAGTAGGGGACTTTAATACCCCACTTTAACCAATGGACAGATCATCCAAAATGAAAATAAATAAGGAAATACAAGCTTTGAATGATACATTAAACAAGATGGACTTAATTCATGTTTATAGGACATTCCATCCAAAAAAAACAGAATACACATTTTTCTCAAGTGCTCATGGAACATTCTCCAGGATAGATCATATCTTGGGTCACAAATCAAGGCTTGGTAAATTTAAGAAAATTGAAATTGTATCAAGTATCTTTTCCGACCACAGTGCTATGAGACTAGATATCAATTGCGGGAAAAGATCTGTAAAAAATACAAACACATGGAGGCTAAACAATACACTACTTAATAACGAAATGATCACTGAACAAATCAAAGAGGAAATCAAAAAATACCTGGAAACAAATGACAATGGAGACACGACGACCCAAAACCTATGGGATGCAGCAAAAGCAGTTCTAACAGGGAAGTTTACAGCAATATAATCCTACCTTAAGAAACAGGAAACGTCTCGAATAAACAACCTAACCTTGCACCTAAAGCAATTAAAGAAAGAAGAACAAAAAAAACCCAAAGTTAGCAGAAGGAAAGAAATCGTAAAGATCAGATCAGAAATAAATGAAATAGAAATGAAGGACACGATAGCAAAGATCAATAAAACTAAAAGCTGGTTCTTTGAGAAGATAAACAAAATTGATAAACCATTAGCCAGACTCATCAAGAAAAAAAGGGAGAAGACTCAAATCAGTAGAATTAGAAATGAAAAAGGAGAAGTAACAACTGACACTGCAGAAATACAAAGGATCATGAGAGATTACTACAAGCAACTCTATGCCAATAAAATGGACAACCTGGAAGAAATGGACAAATGCTTAGAAATGTACAACCTGCCAAAATTGAACCAGGAAGAAATAGAAAATATGAACAGACCAATCACAAGCACTGAAATTGAGACTGTGATTAAAAATCTTCCAACAAACAAAAGCCCAGGACCAGATGGCTTTACAGGTGAATTCTATCAAACATTTAGAGAAGAGCTAACACCTATCCTTCTCAAACTCTTCCAAAATATAGCACAGGGAGGAACACTCCCAAACTCATTCTATGAGGCCACCATCAACCTGATACCAACACCAGACAAAGATATCACAAAGAAAGAAAACTACAGGCAAATATCAGTGATGAACATAGATTCAAAAATCCTCAACAAAATACTAGCAACCAGAATCCAATGGCACATTAAAAGGATCATACACCATGATCAAGTAGGGTTTATTACAGGAATGCAAGGATTCTTCAATATATGCAAATCAATGAATGTGATACACCTTATCAACAAATTGAAGGAGAAAAACCATATGATCATCTCAATAGATGCAGAGAAAGCTTTTGACAAAATTCAACACCCATTTTCGATAAAAACTCTGCAGAAAGTAGGCATAAAGGGAACTTTCCTCAACATAATAAAGGCCATATATGACAAACCCACAGCCAACATCGTCCTCAGTGGTGAGAAACTGAAACCATTTCCGCTAAGATCAGGAGCAAGACAAGGTTGCCCACTCTCACCACTCTTATTCAACATACTTTTGGAAGTTTTAGCCACAGCAATCAGAGAAGAAAAAGAAATAAAAGGAATCCAAATTGGAAAAGAAGAAGTAAAGCTGTCACTGTTTGCAGATGACATGATACTATACATAGAGAATCCCAAAGATGCTACCAGAAAACTACTAGAGCTAGTCAATGAATTTGGTAAAGTAGCAGGATACAAAATTAATGTGCATAAATCTCTGGCATTCCTAGACATTAATGATGAAAAATCTGAAAATGAAATCAAGAAAACACTCCCATTTACCATTGCAACAAAAAGAATAAAATATCTAGGAATAAACCTGCCTAAGGAGACAAAAGACCTGTATGCAGAAAATTATAAGACACTGCTGAAAAAAATTAAAGATGATACAAATAGATGGAGAGATATACCATGTTCTTGGATTGGAAGAATCAACATTGTGAAAATGACTCTACTACCCAAAGCAATCTACAGATTCAATGCAATCCCTATCAAACTACCACTGTCATTTTTCACAGAACTAGAATAAAAAATTTCACAATTTGTATGGAAACACAAAAGACCCCGAATAGCAAAAGCAATCTTGAGAACAAAAAACGGAGCTGGAGGAATCAGGCTCCCTGACTTCAGACTATACTACAAAGCTACAGTAATCAAGACAGTATGGTACTGGCACAAAAACAGAAAGATCAATGAAACAGGATAGAAAGCCCAGAGATAAGCCCACACACATATGGTCACCTTATCTTTGATAAAGGAGGCAAGAATATACAGTGGAGAAGAGACAGCCTCTTCAATAATTGGTGCTGGGAAAACTGGACAGGTACATGTTAAAGTATGAGATTAGAACACTCCCTAACACCATACACAAAAATAAGCTCAAAATGGATTAAAGATCTATATGTGAGGCCAGAAACTATCAAACTCTCAGAGGAAAACATAGGCAGAGCACTCTATGACATAAATGACAGCAAGATCCTTTTTGACCCACCTCCTAGAGAAATGGAAATAAAAACAAAAATAAACAAATGAGACCTAATGAAACTTGAAAGCTTTTGCACAGCAAAGGAAACCATAAACAAGGCCAAAAGACAGCCTTCAGAATGGGAGAAAATATTTGCAAATGAAGCAACTGACAAAGGATTAATCTCCAAAATTTACAAGCAGCTCATGCAGTTCAATACCAAAAAAAAACCCAATCCAAAAATGGGCAGAAGACCTAAACAGACATTTCTCCAAAGAAGATATACAGATTGCCAACAAACACATGAAAGAATGCTCAACATCATTAATCATTAGAGAAATGCAAATCAAAACTACAATGAGATATCATCTCACACTGGTCAGAATGGCCATCATCAAAAAATCTAGAAACAGTAAATGCTGGAGAGGGTGTGGAGAAAAGGGAACACTCTTGCACTGCTGGTGCAAATGTGAATTGATACAGCCACTATGGAGAACAGTTTCGAGATTCCTTAAAAAACTACAAATAGAACTACCCTATGACCCAGCAATCCCACTACTGGGCATATACCCTGAGAAAACCGAAATTCAAAAAGAGTCATATACCAAAATGTTCATTGCAACTCTGTTTACAATAGCCAGGAGATGGCAGCAACCTAAGTGTCCATCATCGGATGAATGGATAAAGAAGATGTGGCACATGTATACAATGGAATATTACTCAGCCACAAAAAGAAACGAAATTGAGCTATTTGTAGTGAGGTCGATGGACCTAGAGTCTGTCATACAGAGTGAAGTAAGTCAGAAAGAGAAAAACAAATACTGTATGCTAACACATATATATGGAATCTAAGAAAAAAAAATGTCATGAAGAACCTAGAGGTGAGAGGGGAATAAAGACACAGACCTACTAGAGAATGGAGTTGAGGATATGGGGAGGGGGAAGGGTAGCTGTGACAAAGTGAGAGAGTGACATGGACATATATACACTACCAAATGTAAAATAGATAGTTAGTGGGAAACAGCTGCATAGCACAGGTAGATCAGCTCAGTGGTTTTTGACCGCCTAGAGGGGTGGGATAGGGAGGGTGGGTGGGAGGGTGACACAAGAGGGAAGAGATATGGGAACATATGTATATGTATAACTGATTCACTTTTTTATAAAGCAGAAACTAACACACCATTGTAAAGCAATTATACTCCAATAAAGATGTTAAAAAAAAAGGTGTTATGATTCATGTCTGGAATGGAATTCAAAACAGGTACCTATTCTACTTGAAAATTTCATTCCTACAACTTAATTTGGGAATAAGTGGTCAGAACTGCCATCTCTCTCCCTCTGTCTCTCTGTCTCTCTCTGTCTCTGTCTCTCTCTCTCTCTCTCTCTCTCTCTCTCTCTCTCTATATATATATATATATATATATATATATATATATATATATATATATATATATTTATATTTATCACATTGACACAGCCACAGTGTGTGTTCTCCTCACCCCAGCCAATCTCTGGGAAGACTGACCTTCTGCTCTCCAGCTAATTAAATTCATGTCCCAGGCAAAGTCCCGCAGTCTATGAGGGCTGCCTGGGCATCCATGAGCTCTTTGAGGTCCAGCCTCCATGTAAGCTATTTTGTATCCCAGCAACAAGCAGTCAGGTACCTAACAGGCATTCAGTAGAAGTGTAGGGAAATGAGGAACTTTCTCTAGCCTCCTGTAATCACTCCCCTGCTTATTAACTCTAGTGTACTTGGTGTCGGTACCACTCATTTAAACACTAATGTACCTCTGACATTGTTCATTAGCCTCTTTAAGACTGATTGTTTTATCCTTCCCATCCAGGCTGCCAGTTCCTTGAGGAGAAGGATAGTGCTATATTTTTTTCTCCATATTTCTCTCTAATGCTTAGTACAGAGATGGTGCTCATAAATATTGTTGATTTAAACACAGTTCCTTTTTGCTTGACAGCAGTTTCTGTTGGAAACCAGTTTAGAGAACTGATTGTGCAGAAGGCACAATTTTATTGTAAGTACATCTATTAAAAAAACTGTCTGACTTCTGTGCATTTCAAATGGAGAGAGAAATTGTTATCAGCCAGTTGGTGCTTAGTTTGGTTCAACCACATTTACTGAGGAGTTGCTTTGCACCTACTACTGAACCAGGCAGTGTTCCTGCCTCACAGGAACATTCTGAGATGACAGGAGGTGTCTTGCTGCCTACCCTTGCCCTGGGGATAATGCTTGTCCTCACCAATGGGTCATAGATGACCAGCGGGCAGTGTACACAGTTCCAGCCACCTGGCCTGGACCTTCCTGGATGGTGACTTGGACCTGCAGCTTACCTAGTGCAGACCCCTTCTGGGTGGTGCCAAATTGCTGCCTCCTCGCCCATCCTTCACCCTCCTTTGGGAGCCAGAAGAGATTTGGCAGTGAGTTAGGTGACTTGACTCTGAAAAGTCTGCACTGTGTCTTTTCAGTAAACTTCAAAGTTATTGGCTTAAGAAGTAATGTGCAAAGGGGAAATAAACGCTGGTAAGGCTAATAACAGGGATTTCAAGCTGTGATTTAACAAACCAGTCACAGAGTATTCACGTGTTCATTCACTGGCATGTTCCGTGGCAGGAGCACCCCCGTCCTGCCTTCCCCCGGTTCCAACTGTTGTGCCGCCGCGGGATTTGGTCTGAGCCTGGGCAGAGCCCCCCTTTAAGAGCAGCTCTCCAGATTCTATCACAGCAAGAGTCTGCTGGAAGTGATTCTTGCCTTCGCATCGCACACAAAGGGGAGGAGCTCTTTAAAGGGACCTTCCTGCTCCTGCGTGCAGCTGCTAACCCGTGTTGGTGCGGACACAATGACCCAGGCTTCCGCCTGAAAATGAGTGGGGAGGGGTCTTGAGGAGCCCCCACGACCTCCCGGAGTGGGGCAGGGAGGGAGCTGACAGCCGGAGTGGCTGGAGACCACCGGTCCCCAGGGAGCGGCTTGCGATTAGCTGCTTCTTGGGATGCTCAGCGCGCCAGTAGAGCATCCTGCCTGTGGTCCAGAGGGTGCTGGCGGCGCATCTTGCGGTATGCCTGCGTGGATTTGAGCCATCGCCCAGAGGCGAGCCCACATTCAGGCACCGCGGACAGGCTCCTGGCAGGGCTGCGTTCAGTCAGCACAAATGCTTAGCTCCAGGCGTCTGCCCAAGCCTCCCGACTACATGGATTTGGCTGTTTAATCAACCGAGATTACTGCCCGGGAAGATTTGCCAGTCTGATCCGCGCTCCAGCTGCTGTGACAACTTCAGGGCTAGCTGTTTACTTCTCTCGGTGCCTGGGACTCTGTCCTGCACCGCAGTCACTGCTGCCACTTTCCCTGGCTCTGAAGTCAGCTGCAAGGACTCCCCGGCCCCGAGGAAGGGGGAGCAAGGAGGGGTTAAAAGACAAGCAGACCCTCCCAACTGCTCGACCTCTCTTGACTGCTTGTGTTCCGGGGTTCTGAGAGGGACCGTGCACTGCCCGGGGAAGCAATGCAAGTCTCCATAGCCTGCACAGAGCATAATTTGAAGAGTCGGAATGGCGAGGAGCGACTTCTGAGCAAGCAGAGCTCCACCGCCCCCAATGTGGTGAACGCAGCCCGGGCCAAATTCCGCACGGTCGCTATCATCGCACGCAGCCTGGGGACCTTCACCCCTCAGCATCACATCTCTCTCAAAGAGTCCACCGCAAAGCAGACTGGCATGAAATATAGGTATGGATGTAAGATTCTCTCTCTCCTGGGTTTCCGTGTTCTATACAGGTACAGTGGAGACAGTTCAGTGGTTTTGAAAAGTGACTTACTCATTGGTGGGCTGCTTAATTTAGAATTCTCAGGTGTCTTTAAAATAGCTCCTTAGGAAAACCCAAGGTGGTTGTGTTGTGTTGTGTATGTATAGGATTTAAAAACTGTGGCCCATTTTGTATATCTTAAAGTGTTATGAATACCTTAGGAGCCATATGACTTCCAGTCTGCAGAGAATAACACAGCTGCTGGAAACTGGTATTGAGATCAGGGCAGCTTTTCAAGAGCAAATGTGCTTGTCCTATTTTATGGTATAGACTGTAGTTTCTGTGATTATACTATTAAAAATAGTTTCTATCTAGTACTGTATAATTTATCTTTTGAAAGCCCAAGGTAACAAATGGTATGAAAGCTTTTAAGGAAGTTTTGTTGCAGGGAAGAAACACCTATAATGGTAAGTTAGTTTGAACACTGACATACTTAAACCTAAATTACTGCTTGAAATACAATGCAGACCTTGTTGTGAAATATGGAGAAAAAGTCAATTGTTGTAATACCGCTGGTTTCTTCATACATTTTTAAGCTCCCTCTTCCTCTATGTTGCTTTCTAGAGTTGGAAATCTTCCTGGTAATGGTTGATATTCTCTTTAATAGGGAATGACTGAAATTCGATAAGTAGAAAATTCCATTATTCAATTCTGTGACTCCTGCCTCCTTATTGTATCTGCTTTGTGCTGAGTCTCCCTGACTTTATTTCTTTAAAACTACTGTGCTTCTAGTCTCTAAAGGTCTTTGCGTATGTAGAGAAGAGCTTATGGTGCATCTCCCAAAGGCTTTGGTGACTCTGGTTTGCAGATATGACTTTGTCCATTATTTATATTTAACTATTCCTCATCTTTGTTAGGAACCAGGTTTTAGGATATAAGGAACTTAATGCAATTAAAATAAGGCACACCTAAGACTATGTTTCCCATGTGAGGTTTCTGAAATAAGCATTCAAACCAATTTCTATAAAAGTTGTCCTTGAAAAAGTTACTTTGCAGAGTTAAGAGGAAACTTTAACAGGAAATCTCATTGAAAAACACCAAGCACTATTGTTTTGGTATATTTTTGAGCCATTAAGAAAGAAAACCATGAATGGGGTGGATGGACCCACTAAAAATTATAGCTAAAGCTCTTTGCCCCAACTGCAGTACGATGCAAGCAGCTGACTCCAGGCAATTCCTTGAAGTGTTATCAGTGTGAGAACCTCTGCTTTTCTTGATATTTCCATGGTGGAGAATGGGACCCCATGACAGGTTGGTAACTAGGACTGCAATCTCGAATGCATTGGCATTTTCTATTGCTGCTTCTGTGGCACACACCCAGCCCCTGCCCCGTGGCCATGGCGTTGCTCTGCATGCAGTTCAGCTGGCCAGATGGAGATGGAGAGGAGCTGCTGCCTTCCCGGGCAGGGCCCCTGGGAATGAGACACTCAGGGTTAAGGCAGATCACAGAGGTGGTTTGAACTGTGGCCTCCAGCAGACCTTGAGCTTTCTTTTTGTAAACCAGAAGGAATAAAAAGTAACACCCTTAATTTCTTGTGGCAGAGTTTCATACTTGCTTGTGGATCAGTGTATTGGAAGAGTTTGGTCTTATAAAGGCAGGAGATTTCCATTAAGTTTTTTCTGGTAATACAGCTCAGCTCAGATTAGATGGTAATTATCTCTCTTTACCAAAAGCTCAGTGTGTAAGATTCACTTGGGCATCTTTCATTACTGACAACTAAAGACAGCTCTTTTCTGACAAAAAGCTAGCCATCTTCAGTCTTCAGGATAACTTGAATTATTTGTTGTTTATGGTGACTGGACAAGGTGCCTTGTTTCCACTCCCCCTCTTATTCTGAATTGTTCCATTGATGACAGGCCGGTGGCTTTGTGTGTTTGTGTAAGTGTGACTTAACCCCTTTCTCTTTCAATTTCAAATTCTACTTAGAGTGACCTTTAGGAAAGAGATTAGGAGGTTATACCAAATGTACACTAAGACTTTCTTAGGGTTGGAGAAAGAAAGAGAGAAAGACAGAAGTGGGAGGGAGAGAGATTAACTAATACACTTTATAAAAATGTCAGAAATATTTTTATGAGCTGAGTTATCTTTTTCTTTGACATTGATGTCACTAAAATATAATGTGCATGTAGGGACTATTTATTAATGATAACAAATAGCAAAACATAAAAAATAATGCCATCACGTTGGGGAGGTAATTGGCTTGGGTAAATAATCAGGAGAATGCCTGAAGGAACTAAAATCAGTGGCTAATTGTGTTTACAATAATATTCTCATCCTTGAAAATGATTTCCGTATGCATAACTTAATCTGGGATCCATGAATCCTATAGAAAATAAAAAATATAGTCTTTCTGTGTGTATTTTTGAGGAGAGGGTTCATAGCTTTGGTCAGAATTTTAAAAGTGTCTACCACTGAATAATGGTCAAAAAACCGTGTTGTGGAGTGAAGAGGTATTCATTTAGTCAATAAATATTTACTGAACACCTGTTTTGTATCAGGAACCCTATTAAAACTGGGTACAAAAAGGTGCAGAAACCAGACAGTGTTTGGGGCTTGCATTCTTGGGAAAACAGACCATGAATAAGAAAACACATAAATACATAATAATTATCTACTATGAGATATTCTTATGAAAGTCATTATTTTGGGGGGTCATAGTCATAGCTCAGCCAACTTGTTTGTCCATTTTGAGGTTACCATCTCTGTTTCAGTTCCAGCATTATGGTTGCATCTTGGGTCATGAGTCATTGTGCCCATATTTGCCACCTATTTGCCATCCCAAGGACTTTGTTCAGGTTCCATCCTTGCTGTAGAGTGCTACCTGGCCATTGAGGACCTACTTATAACCCTGATAAATGAGTAGAATGCCTTCTACTCATTTAATACCTTATGATTTTTAAAGCACAGCTCTCATATCATAGCCTGTAATTACCATCCATTAATCAGGAGCTCATGAACTTGGGATTTCAGAAAAAATTAATATACACTTGTATGGAGTATCTGAATTCTGCAAGAATAAAATACTCAAAGCCACTATTACCGTCACATCAGCATTGTGCAAGAATCTTGCATAAAATTAACTATTGTTTCAAGGCTGATGATGAGAAAAAGAAATCCCCTAGAACAATCTGCTATTCAAATGTCACTGTCAGAGCAAGAGAACAAGATTCCACCTACCATTTATCTTGGGGACTATCTTGTGTGTAAATAACACAGGACTATTATGTTTCTTATACTTGTGCCTTGTTAATACATGAGAGGTCCTTTATTTTAGTTTTGCATATATTTTTAATATTAGAGTTCATCATACCGTGTTAGAGTTTGTTGTATACTCTCCGACCATATATGATAGATGTATACATGATATATATATACATGATAGATATCACATAAATGTAAGTACATATGTGAACTTTTTATCCTAAGAAAGCCAAATCACTCAGAACACAGGTTAAGCCAGATTTGTTTGGTTGTTTTTGCTTGTTTGATGGGTGTTTTTTTAAAATAACTTTTTAGAATGATCTAGCTACTAGTGTTGGACATGATCTCAGAGCTTTTGATATTCAGAATTGAGCACATTTGTACTGAGCTACTCCCCTATTCTAAAATTGTTACTTTAGTTCCAGAACAAGTTGAATATCAATGAACCCAATTTCATGAAGAAAAATTTTATCTGTTATATTTATATTATATCAATATAACCTTGTCTTATATAGTTGCATAAAACATGCTTTGAAATTCTTAAGAGAATTATTTACAAAAAGGAAACTGAGCAATAATCTTTAACTCCACTAGAAAACTTCTCTTTTTTTTTTTTTGGAGTAAATCCACTTACCACTTTTGTCATCATTAAATTTTTTTATTCAAATAATTATAGATCACAGGAATACACACACACACACAAAATGTACAAGGAATTTTGGCGTACCCTCAATCATGTTTTCTCCACTGGGAATATCTTGTATAACTATAGCGCAACATCAAATCTAGTAGACTGACATTGGTACAATCCACAGAATTTATTCAGATTTTACCAGTTATACATGTATTCATGTGTGTGTATGTTTCTATGTTTATGTAATTTTACCACATATAGAAGTTTGTGTGACTACCACCACAATGAAACATTAGAATTGCTTCATCACCACAAGGCTCCCTCATACTACCTCTTTATAGCCACATCCACGTACTCCTCCCCAGTCCCTAATCCTCAGCAACTAGTCTCTGATCCATCTCTATAATTTGTTTCAAGAACATTATACAAATGGGATCATACAGTTTATCATATTTTGGGAATTGGCTTTTTTCCATTCTGCATAACTCTCTTGAGACTTATCCAAATTGTGTGTATCAATAGTTCATTCCTCCTTCTTGCTGAGTAGTAGCTCATGGTATGTATGTTTCACAATTTTTTTAACCATTCAGTCACTGAAGAGCAATCAGGTTGTTGTCATCCTTAGATAACTTCAGATACAATGTTATTCCCAAATTTCTTCAGTGCCATTCTGTAGCTCAGGGGATAAAATCCAGACACCTAACATGGTACCTGAAGTCCTTCATGGTCTAGCTTCCATCATGCTTTACAGTCACCACTCTTTGTTCTTATTTTATCTCTGTCTACTTGTTTTATCAGAAGTACCTACTTGAGAGAGGACTCCTTATAGTACACTGGACCTTCTTGGTTTTTTGTGTGTCTGTATCATTTTCCATGCTGGTCCTTCTACCCTGGAATTCTCCTACCTTACTTGAACCATTAGGCAAACTCCTATGCATCCTCCAAGACCCAACTCTAGCCTAACCTTCTCTGTGAAACCTTCCTTGGCTCCACCCCTTATAGCATTAAATACTTGTTCTTTAGTGCCTCCACTGCATCAGATTCTTACTTCTGATATGGAAATTATTGATTGCATAGTGTTGCTCTTATCCATTTACATCTATATCTTCCCCATTAGTCCGTAGCAGCTTGAGGTTTGGATTTTGCTCATCTCTGTAACCCCAGAGTCTAACCTGGCACGTGGCACATAATAGCTACTCAATAAATGCCTGGAAAATGTATGACTACATATGTGGGACACTATGTGAAATGCTGTGGATACAAAGAGTCCTCTCTTGGGTAGTTCCTCTCTTGGTTGTTTACAGTTTAGTGTGAATAGATATCTACACAAAAAGGTTGCATATGTTAAGTGATACAAAGAAAAACTGTTGCTGTAGTTTGAGGAGCCATCATTCACCAGGGGCTGTAGGAATCAGGGAGAGGTTTCATGAGAAAGATCAGGGAAGCTTAATATTGAGAAAGGAGAAATACCAAGATGAGCAGAAAGGAGGAGGAGAGCAGACAGACTGCAGCAGCGGGAATAGCCTGTCCAAAGACTGTGCCTGCTGTGCTGAGAAATCATGGAGTAGGGCAGAGGGTTCATACAGGGAAGTGGTGAGAGAGCATCTTGTAGAGGCAAAGAGGAGTCAGATATGATACATTGGAGGTCAAGGCAACACAGTAAGACATAAGGTGAGCATCAGCAATGGAAGAACCATTTCAGATTTTTAAACAAGGTATCTGGTTACAAAGTTCTATTAAGGAATTAATCTAGCAGCTGTTAAAAAGAAATCTAAGAGTTGTAAGTTTGAAACAAGAGAATTTATGTTGAATTCCATAACACTCTGTATTTTCCTATAGAGAATCAAGACTACGTAGAAAAGACTCAGACCAGATGCCTTTCCCAGGCTCTTCCTTCCCTAGCCTCTTTATTAAAGCACACGTCTCATCCACCATTCTTTACCTCCCACGAATGGTGGGCAGATTTTGAATCAAAGCAATTGAAGTGAAAGATCAACCTTGTTAGCTGATTACGTAAAAGGCACTGAATGTGTGTGTGTGAGTGAGTGTGTGTGTGTGTGTGTGTGAATTTGCTCGCGAGCCTCCGCATGGGGAAAAGTGGGAGGAAATAGGTGGGCTGAAGAGGAGGAAGGGGAGCAGTGCCAGCTCTGTGGCTGTGTTTCAAATAGAAATATCTGATTTTAGTCCAGAGAAGAGAGCAGCTTGGTTATTTAAAATGTCATTTTCTTGGGTAAAGATTGCCATTGTCATTTTCACTTACACCCATGGGTGTGGGCTTTCCTCTCTTCCTCAAAGCAAAATGGTGAGAATGGGAGGTGGAGAAACCTTCCCGAAAGTTAGTTGCTGATTCAGTCTCATAGAGTTTATTCCACCTCTGCAAAGCACCAGCCAGAAGTCTGGCATCCATGGGATGGTGAGAAAATGGTAGGAGGGGAGGGAGCCTCCTGGAAGTTGTTAGGCAAACGTAGTTCCAGTTCTGCCATTCTGGAAGTGTGTGTGTGCATGATATGTGCATGTGTATGTGTGTGCACACATGCAAGTGAACGAATCTATCCAAAGTGTTTCCAGAAACAGCTTGTCTTCTAGCTGAGATCTTCAATTGGGTTGCTACAGATGGAGCCCTTAATCCCAAATCCATTCAGTGACCCTCTTTAGAAGTGCGCTCATTTTATAGACATTCTTTTTTTAAAAAAATTTTCTGTAAACATTTGCACTTGTGGTAATTTGAGAAATGTTCTGACAGAAGAAGAAAAAAAGTCCCATTACATTAAAAAGGAAAGTCAGATTCATGTTTCACTTTGATCTTTTAAATTCATTTCATCAGATGCATAGTTTATCACTAGTATATGAATTCATGAACAGATGAGATTTTGTACCAGTGAATCTGATCAAAATATGGGACTCTTGGTTTCTTTGAGTATTCTTCAAAACTTTTTTTTTTTGGAGAGAATACCACTTTATGAGAATTGAATTCACAAGCATTGATTCATACTTTTCCTTATAAGAATTTCAAAGCCATTCTGAGAAATAGTCATCAGAAATAATAAAAAATGATTTGATGTTGCAAATTAATCATGCTGTATGCTTACAAATATTTCTACAACCAGTTTTCCACTCTTTTCGGAATTAGAAAATAGAGTGATGGAGACTGAAGGATTTAAGGCCAAAAAAGTCTTTCAAATTTCCATTTCAATATTCAGAAATTTTAATCCTATGTAATCACTAGAAATAAGTGAGTTAGCAGTGGATGTTGGCATTGAGGAAACTTCAGATTCCATCTAGTTCAGTCACATCACTTTGTACAGAATGACCAGTGCCTTGGTTAGAGTTACTCAAGGAGCTGATGAAAGGGTCAAGGCCAAACTCAGGTCCTGACTCCAAGAGCAGGATTCCTTATGCTCTGTTAGCTTCTATGCTGCAGCTCCTTGATCATGCCCCATTTTTTAACACAGGAAAAAAGCACAGTGCATGAAACACTTCTAGAAGGGACAATTCCTTTCTATACGAATGCACAGTCTGCGGTTCAAGCTTTTATCTCTAGAAGAAGCAAAGCCCTGCTGTGCACTCAGAGAGCCAGACCCGCTTTCTTCATCTGCTGCCGAGTCGTGAGGACCCCAAAGTGCCCCCGCGGCAGCTCTCTACTTGTACATATTCTGAAGCTGGACATAAATTAACTTTCAGATGATAGTGTGCTTGGTGTCACAGTTTCTAAATAAATGGTGTGTCAGAAAGAAATCTACAAGCCCATGGGCACAGATGATCGGACAGGGCTACATATCAACCCTGGATATGAAATGCTCTTTAGGGCATTCAGCACTGAACATACTTCACTCTCCTCCATGCTTTGAGAGATTACTTTGAAAACTTGTTCCTGAGAGTCAGAATCAAAATACATTTAAAAACCCTCCTTGCAGGTTGATTTTCAGTTACTCAGATTGGAAACAAAAACAGAAGCCCAGCAGTGATTTTTTTTTCTTGGAATTGACAACTAGGGAGGACTCTGAGAGCCCTCGCACAGGCCATCTGGTCCAGCCCTCATGAGAAATCTGTCCTGTTTTTCCAGTTTGCGCTGTGCAGCAACTACTTGTAAAGGCCCCTGAAGAAATACTGTGTAATCTCCTTTCACGGCAGTCATGAAAAAAATTTTGGCTTTTCTTTCTAAGAATTAGAATCATTTACTAAGCTCTGAAATCCTCAGAGGAAGAATAAAGTGAGGGCTCTTTGAATTCTTGTCTGTTGTCTGGACCTTAACAAAATCAGGTTGAAAATGATGATAGAAGATTGAGAGGCAAGAAAGCAAGGGCCCAGCAGTGAGGCAAGAGGGGGAACCCAGTGGTATGCCGGAGGCTCCCAACCTCCTGTTGACACTTGGGGAGGGAGATTTCTTCCCATTCTGGTACCAGCACCTGCTCACCTGGCCTGAGTGTTCTGCTGCTAAACCATCCAAGCGTAAAAAAAAAAAAACACGTCACCATGAGAAAATTCCTTCTTGCGATTGACTCAGCTCGTTTCAAGCTGCATTGGAAGCTTCTTGGCCTGTACTCAATTGAAAGGAAAATGAGCTAGCCATAATTTCCTGCCTTGTAAGTCTTCTGCTACTTGAAAACCATTATTATGACTCAACCTTCTAATATCTATGATGGTTCCTCCTAGATTTAATTTTCTTATTCCCAACTGTAATTGTGACTCTCATCTAAACCCTCTATAACATACTACATCTCTTTTAAGTCATCCAGAGCTGGATAAAATTTCAAGAAAAGGTCTAGACTTTTCAGTACAGAATCACAAGATTGCCTTAGAACAGAAACATGCTCTGTCCCCTTGTCTGCATTCCATGGTCATGCTTACTATTTTAGAAGAAAAAAGTCATTTTTAACATTTTGAGCCAGTCTTTGAAAAAATTGCTCTGAAACATTTTTAAACATTCTAACCTATTTATTTGAATAATGGAGGATCACTCTGCTTATATGTAGCAACTCTTAGGAGATCATCAGCTCTGTACTTTTTAATGGTGACAATTGAAGTCTCTTGGGTTAAAGAAATATGAAAAGTTCAGATCTGGCTTATAGGTTTCAATAGCAGTTGAATATCCAGGTAGAAAAACTAACAGCTTGTAATATGATTAGTTTGCCTTTTGATTCACTCTTACAGAGTTTTTTTTTTTAATCGAGCAGGTTTAAATGTAAAGGCAACTGTGCATGGCTAGTTTTATTAACAGAAGATATTTATTGTATTGGTAATCAACATCTTCCAAGACAGTGCTCCTGAAGGGACTTAACTGCAGGAAATTCCAAGCACAGTGTTCTCCATGATGAGTTTGTATCTACTGGAAAGCCCATCTGCTTTGACAGAGCTCTTATATAAGAAAAGTGAGTTTTTCTCTGAAGAACATATGCTATTAAAGCACCCTCTTTTCCATTTCTTTGAAATTAACTTCCACTTTAAACTTGATTTTTATGTTATATGGTTTTTGTTGTTAGTATCTTTGGCCTGAGACCACAGCAACAAGCTCATTATAAAAATCAGTTGAGTAAATAGCATGGCTTTAATGAATACTATTCTCTCTCAATCAGCAAAGAATTCCTCTGAGGCATTTGGTGAAAATAGACCTTTTGACTCACTCCTTCTCCATTTTCTACCTCTATATGAACAAGTACTTCTGCATTATGGAGTTTTTGCACTTAATGAAAAGAGTGGACATGCTCAGAAGATGTCTTCATCTGATTCTAGAGGGTTTTCGTCTTGATGGAAAGCATACTTGTTCCATTCTGATGAAGAGAAAATAAACTACTCAAGGAGACTCAAATAGAAAGTGGGAATTGGGAACTTCATGGTTAACATACAACTTCTCACTCAATAGTGGCTTATCTTTCATTTCCAAAGAAGTTTAAGGTTTCAGTTACACTCAAATACAGTTTTTCCAAAAGCAATCTTCTGGAAATCAGGAGGCTTGGATATCTTAGTCCATAAAAACACAGGATAATTCCTTAACCAGAGAAGCAAGTGTATATTTGCCTGAGGAGTCCAGACTCCACCAGATGTTTCCTGAGGGCTTCATCAGGACTTTCTGTGGTCCTATATCAAAACAGGAAGTAATTTAGAAGGGGATATGGCAAGTATCTTTAGGAAACAAAAGCTGGGCATTTTACACTGTAGTAGTTTCCTATTGCTCCTGCAACAAACTACCACAAAGTTAGTGCCTTAAAACAACACAAATGTATTCTTTCACAGTTCTGGAAGCCAGAAGTCTAAAAATCAAGGTGTCAGTAGGGCTGTGTTCCTTCTGGAAGCCTCAAGGTAGAAATTATTTTCTTGCCTTTTCCAGCTTCCAGAAGCCACTTGCATTTCTTAGCTTGTGGCTCCTTCCTCTATCTTCTAAGCACATCTCTCCAACTTCTGGAGACATCTCACATCTCCTCTTTCTCACTTTGACCCTCCTGTCTTCCTCTTATAAGGACTGCTGATATAACATTGGTTCCAGCCGGATAATCTAGGATAATCACCCCATCTCAAAATCTTTAACTTAATCACATCTGCAAAGTCCCCTTTACCATGTAAAGTAATATTATTCACAACTTTCCAGAGATTAGGGTGTGAACATCTTACAGGGGCCATTATACAGCTTACCACATGTATCATGAAAATATGTTATGCAAAAGAGGGGAGAGTAAAGGAAACGAAAGGATCAAGCATTACATCCTCATTACTTTCTCTAGCATCTAAGACTCATTCAGGTGAGGCAAGATACCAAAAGGAATAATGAGGTAATGGAAAATGCAGGGCACGGGAATTTTCTCTGTGTAAGGTTACAGCTTAGGTTTGAATCAGAATAAAAATTCGTATTTACAGTGTGTAACTTCAGTGTGAAAAAGTTTAAACAGTTTTATCTTGACCTTGACAATTACTATAATGGCAGCTATTGCCTGAATCTGCTCTGCTTCTTAGGCCCCTTAATGAAACATCTGCCAGAAATATTCCTTTTTGCTTTTTTTTTTAAAATCCCAAGACCTAAGTACAAATTTGGAAGTGGACAATAATAGAAAAGTCAATGGATAGCCATAAAGATCAAGCTGTAATTAAAATTCCCATGACTTCAGAAATATATATCCGCTTCCAAATTTCATGACTGTAATCAGTGAGCTATGGAATCTTACTCCTTCTGAGCACCTGGGGTGTGTGAGCCATGGCAACGCCTCTTTCATCCTGATGTGATGCATCTGTGAGGCTCTGTGCGCCTCATATAATAGAACTTAACCTTTCCATAAAACTCATACTGTCCCCGCCTCCTTAATGTTGTCAATTAATGGTGGTGTTGGGGAGGAGGAAAGTAGGAGTTTCTTGCAGGGAGGTGAAATTCTTTTTCTGAATCCTTCTATTAAATATTATTCTCTTGAAGCCATTAGGTTGGCCAGTCATTTTATTTTAATCACAAAGATGCTTTTATTCTTATTCATAAAATTTGTACATATTCTGATACAAATTTTCAAATGTTTTAACTCTCATGCAATTTTCCTCTGTGAAGCTTGGTCTCACATACCAGTAGGAGTATCTGGTTGTTTCTTAGTTCTCTTCATCCCTTTCTAAGACCCAAAGCTCCTCTATCACTGCCTAGAATATTGGGCTTTGAAGAATTACACTCTTGATGCCAAATCATTTAAATCTGTATACCTTCTCTTGGCCTGCAAGCAGTAAGTACCAGATTGTATCAGATTTGGAGAGAAATATTAGTGGCTGCAGATCAAAGTGACTTAGAAAAGATTAATTTGGAATTCAGAAATCAGAAGAGTCAAGAGTTAAAACTCAACCTTGGGTTATGATTCCTTCACTCATGGCCAGATATTATTTCCTGGAGCCTTTAAGGGACACAATACTTGAGTGAGAGGGAAATGAGGAAATGAGCCCTTTGGGACCTTGCTGATTTTGGACTGCACTGCCACACTGAACAACTATAGAGCTGGGATGCAAAGCATGGGTTAGAATGCAATGGAGGAAGTAATTCTATAATAGGAATGGGAAAGTATTGCTATAGAATCCCTTACAGGGCTAGACAATACCACATGCATTTTCAACTCAGTTGCACCATCTTTATATTGACATGACAGTGTACTTACAGCCACCAGTGAACGCCAAGCCCCTCTAGTAGTACATGGAGGGCAGGAAGGGGAGGAACCAGACCTATCCTTGATGCCCTCCAAATTATTGCCAACAGGGTCTGTATTCTCATTCAGAGAAGATATTTTCCTAATGCATATACAACAATGACAACATTGGTTAATGTTGACAGCAGAAAAGAAAAATAAACAAGTTGAAGTCTGTATATCTATTCCACCAATAAATTCTGCTTGATTACAGGTCATTGATGGCCACTAATGAAGCAAATGTGGTAAGTTTAATAAGTGTACTTCAGTTTTATTTGTTAGCAGGAAAGTAATATTATCATGTGACAGTACCATTGATCAAAGTATTTGACTTCTAATAATGATTAGTTTTAGAAGTAGAGACATTCATAAAATGTTAGTTTATAATTTTTCTTGTTTGTTACTCTTGCTAAGGATATTAGCCTGATGTATACCTACTTTGAGATGAAAATACCTTGGGGACAGGGTTTGACAAAGGACAATTACGAATTACCAAAATGTCTGAGTAACATCCTGTGCCACTAAAATCTTACTTTATGTTATTGCTTCACGTAAACAATTCAACCAAGGTATTGAAAGAGCTTAATTAGTATTATCTTTATCCTTGAGCAGAACTCTGAAAGGGGTTAGCAAGTAGTGTTATGCCCATTTTCAGTTACAGCAACTCAGGCACAAAAATAGAACATAATGACATCTTGTGCAATCCCAAATATTGAGCTTTAGGTTTCAACTCTAAGTTCAGACAGCTTCCAGCCAATTTTTTCTTATGGTGACCAGCATCTGTTTATGCCAGTCGTGATTCAGGACTAAAAGGAATCCAACATGAGCAAGTGACATTTCTGGGCAAGGTTCTATTTTCCCTTGTTGATATGAGCCATGGAATGGTCCAGGTGCCTGGTGCCATTCATCTTTACTCTGGCCAGAAAACCAGGGCAGAGTAGTGGTACAAAGAACACATATGCAGGAGCTCAGGGCTGATCCAGAATCCACAGGCTGATGGAAGGTTCAGCAGCCATTATGCTTATTTTTGGCAGTTCAAACTATTAGAAGTTTTCCTCAAAGGGAGAATAGGACATCTTCAGGTCTTAGTAGGTAAATTTATATATAGCTCAAGAAGGTAACAAGTATTTTAAAGATGAACTTTTGGCAAATATTTATCACACACATTTAGTCCAGCAAGGTGTGTGTGTGTGTGTGAGTGTGTGTGTGTGTGTTTAAGTTGCAAACACAAAGCGTGGAGTACTAGCAGTGAATAGCTCTGCAGGAGCATGCCCAGTAGCTCGAGGTACTGTAATATTCATTTACCCAGCTTTGTCTTTTTTTTTTAATTGAAGTATAGCTGATTTACAATGTCATGTTAGTTTCTGATGTATAGCAAAGTGATTCAGTTATATATATATATATTCTTTTTCATATTATTTTCCATTATGGTTTACACAGGATATTGAATATAGTTCCTTGTGCTATACAATAGGACCTTGTTGTTTATCCATCCTATATATAATAGTTTGAATCTGCTAGTACCAAACACCAAATCCAACCTTCCCCCACCCTCATCCCCACCCACCTGCAACCACAAGTCTGTTCTCTATACCTGTGAGTCTGTTTCTGTTTTGTAGATATGTTCATTTGTGCCATTAGAGAGAGAACATGTGGTCTTTGTCCTTCTCTTTCTGACTTACTTCGCTTGGTATGATAATCTCTAGGTCCATCCATGTAGCTGCAAATGGCAGTGTTTCATTCTTTTTTATGGCTGAGTAATATTCCATTGTGTGTGTGTGTGTGTGTGTGTGTGTGTGTGTGTGTGTGTGTGTATTTACGTATATACATATATATGCCACATCTTCTTTATCCATTCATCTTTCAATGGACATTTGTTTCCATGTCTTGGCTATTGTAAGTAGTACTGCTATGAACATAAGGGTGCATGTATCTTTTCAAATTATAGTTTTGTCCAGATATATGCCCAGGAGTGGGATTGTACCTATCTTTGTCTTACTAACAAATTCCTTAATTTCTCTGTGCCCCAGTATCTGTAAGAAGGACCTCGTAATCCCTTATGTGGTTGCTTGGAAGATTGCATGAGATAATATATGTAAAGTACCAACTGTTATCCATTATAATTGTCAATAATATTGAAAACAAGGGGACAAGAATGAATGAGGCTCTATGGGCATATGGTGATACCACTGCAATAGATCTTTCTTTAAACTTTTTTTTTGGAATATTCATATTTTAATGAGCCTCAGTTGCAGCACAGTATCTGACATTTTGCAGATGATCAATAAAAGTTTGTTGGATGGATAATTGGATGCATTAATGAGCCAGTTTTCATCAGTTTCTAAGGCTTCTGTGGGATTGTATTACAGTGTAACTCCCTTGGCTTCCCCTGCAGGCTTCATTCTCTACCACACTTGCCCTCTTCACATTCATGATGAGTTCTCTCTTTTGGAGGCAGGAATCCTGTTTGCTTTTGACCTTGGCTACTGAAGAGCATGACCTATCCTTGCTGTCCCCTACTATTTCTGTTGTATCTACTTACACACAGCCTTGTACCAGAAAAGAATGTAAGGTGGTTCCCAAAATGGCATGGATTACAACTGAAAAAAGAAAACTAAAATGACAGAGTAAAGACAGGGATCATGGATGCTTGTAACCATTCGTCCTAAAGCATGCACATTCCTTGAGAAACCTCCGCCAGCCATGCACTGTGTTGCTCCAAAAGAGAAAAGTGCAGCTATGTGCAGAGTCCTGGGGGGAGGATTGTGTGGGGACTACTTGAGTCTTTGTTTTGGTTGGTTTTCTGCTAAGAATGTAGTCTGCATAAGATGGTGATTCCCAAGTTATCACTTGATTCTTCACAAAGAAGGGGACAATGAAAACAAGGTGGTTTATAAAACTATAGTCCTTATGGTAGTAAACAGATTAAGTCATAAAAAGAATACCTGCATGCAAACCAGACTTTGTAGGGAAATTATTTATATTGATACATAATATTCACAGGTTTATATTGGTCAATTAAAAAATGATACCCATTCCAAAACTCCTTCAATGTGTGGATTTTGAACACATCATGCGCAGATGAAGCTAGCTGAGTCTACTCATGGCATATCCAGTCACTCTGGCCTTTTCTCAAGGGCTACAGCAGCTTGAGGGCCTGAATTCCTTAGGGGTCCAGGTCGCAGGGCCTCTTGAAACCCCAAGTCCAGGTCCACTCCAGCCACACTGAGCTACAACTCCAGCCACAGTGAGCTACAACATTTTCTTCTGAGATGCAGGAACAGAGAAGGGATCTTCTGGTTTGGTTGCAATGGGGGCTTTCAGTATCCACTGTAAGATGTTAACATATGTGGCTTCTCCCCGCATCTCTCTGCTGTCTTTTCTCCATTCAAGCAAGTAGCTTACGCTTTCTTATTTGCAGAAAGTGTGATTCTGTTTCCCCAAACCTAAGTCTGTTAAAGAGAGTCAGGTTTGAGAGCAAAGCCATTTCCCAGATTAAGCTGAGATTCTGTTGGATCGGAGGTTCAGTGGAAGGTTTATGAGCCCATGAGTCTTGCTCCCTAATAGCATCCAAAGTACATGATAGGATCTCAGAGGAAATGGCCCTGTGGTATCAGAGAGACTGGGTCCCCAGACAGGGGTTCAGCTTCTCCCAAGATCTGTGAAGCAACCTGTGTGGCATCAAAGTAGCAGAGTCAAGGACCGTGTGGTCTGGGACAAAGGCTGTCTCTGGGGTGACAGTGGACAGATGACCAATGATGGGAGGGATTCCCTGATGCCTGGAAGGGTAAGACTGGGACCTTGGCCCAACCTCAGCAGCATGGAGAGAGCAAGAAGAGAGCCAGTATCATCTGAAAGTTAAATCTTCTCTCAGCTCGGCAGGAGGGGGTCCCTGAATTGAAATTAAGTGAATTTATAGAAAAATTTTAACATGCTGTATTTTGCAAACACCTAAGTTTGTGGCCTGAGATTCTTTGCTGCTTTTTGTACATTTTGGAAAGTGGACAAGTTGGACAGGGAGGACAATCCAGGCACCGTTTCAAGATGGGAAACAAGCCAACCAAAGTAAGAAGGACAAAGAAGAGGACAAATGCTTCCTTCTACAGAGACATTAGTGTACAGGATTCTCCCTGCAGAGACTACAGTGTCCCTCAGTATCCACTGGGGATTGGGTCCAGGACCCCCACAGATATGAAAATCCCAGGATACTCAAGTCCCCTATATATAATGGCCTAGTATGTGTATGCATATAACCTCACACCTCCTCCTATATACTTTAATCATCTCTAGATCATATATAATACATAATACAATGTAAATGCTATGTAAATAGTTGCCAGCATATGGCAAATTTAAGTTAAGCTTTTTAGAACTTTCTGGAATTTTTTAAGGAATATTTTTGATCTGTGGTTGGTTAAATCTGTACATGTAGAACCTGCAGATACAAAGGGCCAACTATATGTGGGTTTAAGAATGGCAGAAGTTATTTTTATGGAAATAGAGAACTTTTTTTATTTAGAAATATTTTCATTATTTCTTTTTGTTCTACCTTCTCAAGAATAGAAATTATTTATATAGTTAAAAATTTCCTCTTACCAGCACACTTATTTCTCAAAAGAATGATTAAATGGTTTCCACTTCTGTTTAGGACAAGAGAGAATTTTATTAAAATGAAAGCTGAGTTTCATAGTGCAGAGCCAAGTAGAAAGAGAAAATTAAGGGCTCTGAAGTTGTCTTGGTGCTGTTACCGCCACTCGAGGGAGGAGAACTGAGGCCAAGGAAAGTGCAGACGTATAGATAAGGCATAGCGATGCCATCTCAGGGAGGCTGTGACTGACCACATTATTATTAAAATACTGTGCAGTGTTCTAACCATGAAATAGCAGGAATTAGAGGACAGATCTGTCTCATTATTAAACAGTTGGCATTAAAGCTTTTTCATATGTAATTGTGATTATCCACAAAGTAGTAGGTATTTTACAGAATAAATAGTTCCTAGAAGAGCATTTCGCCCATATATATGGATCCTTAACTATTAAGGCTGATGGGATTTCAAATGAATGGATTCATTCAACAAACACTCCCTGAGCACCTGCTCTGTGCCAGGCACTGCTCTGGGTGTTGAGGATAAGGGGGTGAGCAAAATGGAGTCTGCCTTTAAAAAGCTTACATTTTAGAAGAGGGAGAAAGAGAAACAAAGAAGTAAACATTTAGCATATCAGGGGGTGAGACCAGCTATGAAGATAAGCATGGCAAGATGCAGAGGCTCCTGGAGGGTGCTATTTAAAGAGGGTGGACAGACAGAATGGCCATCATCAAAAAGTCTACAATTAACGAATGTTGGTGAGGATGTGGAAAAAAGGGAACTCTTGTACACTGTTGGCGGGTATGTAAATTGCTACAGCCACTATAGAAAACAGGATGGAGTTTTCTCAAAAATCTAAACTACTGTATGACCCAGCAATTCCATTCCTGTGTATATATTTGAGAAAACCAAAAACACTAATTTGAAAAGATACATGCACCCCTATGTTCATAGCAGCACTATTCGCAGTAGCCAAGACATGCAAACAACCTAAGTATCCATCAACAGATGAATGGCTAAAGAAGATGTGATATGTATATACAATGTAATACTACTCAGCCATAAAAAAAGAGCAAAATTTTGCCAATTGCAGCAACATGGATGGACCTGAAGGGCATTATGCAAGTGAAATAAGTCAGAGAAAGACAGATACTGTATGATATCACATGTGGAATCTAAAAAAACAACAAACTACTGAATATAACAAAACAGAGGCAGACTCATAGAGAACAAGCTAGTGGTTACCAGTGGGGAGGCAGGGGAGGGACAATTTAGGGGTGGGGAAGTGGGAGGTACAAACTGTTGTGTGTAAGATAGGTTCAAGGATGTATTATACAACATGGGGAATATAGCCAATATTTTGTAATAACTGTAAATGGAAAGTAACCTTTAAAAATTTCATAAAAATAAAAAAATTTTTAAAATGAAGAGGGTGGAAAGGGATGTCTGTTGATAACTTTTGATCATGGACTGGAAGAAGGTGAGAGAATAAGCCTTTTGAGTATCTGGGGGAAGATCAATCCAGACAGAGGAAACAGCAAGCGCGAAGGCCCTGAGGGCATTTGCTGCATCTGGGAACAGTTGAGAGTCCAGTGAGTTTGGAATGGGCCAGGGAAGGAGAGGAGCAGCCAGGAGCCAGATCTGGAGGGCCTCATGGGCCATGGTGAGAACCTTGGATTTAATTCTGGGTAAGATGGAGCCATTGCAAGATTTTGAGCCGAAGTGTGACAAATCTGTTGTAGGCTTTATAAAGATTGGGTATCTCAGTGGATAAGAGACTATAGGGTGCAAGTTAAGAGGCCAATCAGGAAGATGCTGCAGTCATCTTCAGGAGGATGAAGGTGGCTGGAACCTGGGGAGTTAGGGATGGAAGTAGTCAGATGTTGGGTAGACAAGTCTGTGATGATAATGGGGATGTCCTCTTACATATGGAGCTTCTAGTCTGGATCTGTTCACTGTAGTACTTAGACTCAAGTTTGAATCCCAGCTCTGCTACTTATACTGTCTTTGGTGCTGGACTAGCTTTTCATCAGTCTGGATGATGACAGTATCTATTGTATAGGCTGTTAAGAGGATTAAATAAAGAGCTTAGCACAGCAGTGATCTTAACATTTCAACATTTTAACTCCATCCTGTTAATGTTAGGAAGCCTATGACGACCAAAAACGAGTATTATTGTGGTCATGTTTCTTTGTTCTGAATAGCTATTATTAAATGGACCACACGTTTTCAGTTGATGTAATATTTGAATTTAAGAAATACAGTGTATCAACATAAAAAATTGGAACATACATATGTATCCTGAGGATTCATTAACATTAGCTTTCAGATTTTCACTAAAAGTTATTTTTCGCTTTTAGTTAGGGATCCATTTCTTATTTTTCCTTATTTTTTCTCTTCCGAAGAGAAAAAAAACACCCCCTTTCCCCAAATTTCAAAACTGGAAAACCAACATTTCTTTAGGGATGCTAGCAAGTTACTTCTTCTTGCCTTGCCTATTTCTCTCTGGCACTCTACTGAGTTGCAAGCAATAAATTATTTTTTTAGAAAAAGGAAAACATCCAATCATATGTATATTTTATTCCTCTGATACCATTAATCTGGATTTTAATTCTGGATTACTTGAGTTTTTGATGACCAGAATTAATCTTGAATATCATGTATGTACAGCCTTATAGGTCAGCATGTGGCTTCTGCCCTCTCTGTTTCTACATGGCAGTGGGTAGCCACCACAGGTTGCCACAGCACAGGCTCCTGAGGTCTATAGCTCCTGTTGTTCCCCAGTCAAGTCAACAAGTCTATATCTAGTCCCTGTCTATTATGTTCATAGCACCCTGGTAGGGTCTGTGCATAAAGAAAAGGAAATACTGAACACTGCTTGTTCTTTAAGGATCATCTCAGTTTTACCTTACTGGGGAGAAAAAATTCACCTGCTTAAATGAATTGAGAACAATAACAGTAATGTAAAATAGATTACTCAGTAGAATTATAACAGTATATCAAGTTGAATGTTATAAACCATAGATCCCAACTCACCCAATTTTTGAGGTCAGCGTCAAAGAAAGAGGAGTTAGCTGACCTGTTCTCACAAAAGGAGGAGCCAAGAGAAGGCTGGAAGCCCCCAATTTTCCTGCCATCTTGTGACCAACCTGGTCTATTAAGTGTCACATGCCAGAGAATGAAGGAGCAGAAGACTATGGCTTCACAATTCTAGGAACTAGAGAGAAAGCTAGGTGCCTAGTGCAATGTTTCCCATTGCTCAGGGATTGAGATTAGTCCCATACACACTGTACAGTCCTGTACAACTGCCAAGTACGGTGGTCAACCATGTCCCTCAGGGCTTGCTGAGAGGTGGGATTTCAGCAGAACCAGCCCTGGAACCATCTCTACCAGCTGCTCACCCAAATGAATATAGAGAAGCCTACTAGGGAGAGAATGAGAGGTCTCCTTGTAAAGTAGTGTGGTGGTCTTCCTCCTTTCACTAATGCCCTACAAGGGAATGGGGTATTTCACCTCCCACCCCAAAGCCAAGAGGGAGACTCCAGGAGAATCAGTCATCAACCTGCCAAACTGTCCACCATCCTCAAAATCAGGGACAGTGATGGATGCCATTCTGATAGTTATCAAGCCACTGGCAACTGCCAGGGTGTGGAGGAAAGATCAGGGGAGAGCTGGCTGGTACGACCTGGGGCAAGGGCATGAAGGGGCATAAAAGGGTGTGGGGCAGCAGTTAGGCCCTAAACGTGGAGGGGACAGGAACTCTCCGTAAGCAGAGAAGCAGGGAGAGGGCTCTCTCTTCCCTCGTTCTCTTGGATTAGCACCAGCAGAAACATGCAAGGAAGAGAGGGGAGAGGTATCCAAGGGGCAGAAGGCCTCCATCTTCCTCCACTCTCATGTGCCAAAAGTGTCTTGACTAGGGTAGGGTCAGGGAAGGGGAGGGAAGAGAGATGTGAATTAAATATGAGGTAGACATTTTAAAAGGAGCAGGTCTGAGTCTAGAAAGTGTTTTAAGAA
Source organism: Grampus griseus (assembly GCF_964374135.1). Classification (NCBI taxonomy): domain Eukaryota; kingdom Metazoa; phylum Chordata; class Mammalia; order Artiodactyla; family Delphinidae; genus Grampus; species Grampus griseus. Next base: position 35,920,284 of record NC_138998.1, read on the forward strand.
AAGTGCCTAGAAAGATACAGAATTGAGCCAACATAGCCTCATGAAAAACATCACCCAGTGAAGGAGGTGGAGCAGGTCAAGCAGTAGAGTTGGAAGCAGTGACTGGGGAAAATGTTTATAATCCAATGAGGTAAGAGTCTGTGTGGTGGGGGGGGCAGGCAAGGGAGAGGTCAGTTTGACCAGAGAGGTATCAAGAAGACTTCAAGGAGGCGGCGTAGCTTAAGTCCTCTATTGAAGGGTGGGTAGTTGATGAGTGGAGCTGGGAGAACAGGTGAGCCATGTGGGGTGGTGAGGGGCCCAGCCTGGATGAAGTCCAGCCTCAGGGAATGTGACGAGGCTGCACACCTGGACCAGAGGTACCTCAAGCTCCCTGGTGAGAAATTGGGGCTCAGCCAGAAAGCTGGCAGGTAGTCATTGCATGTCCTTTAGCACCAAGTGATGTGATAGGAAGAGTGCCTTAGGAAGATGACCGGTCTGTGAAAGACAGGAGAGGAAAAGGTGCCCTTAGGAAGCTATTCCACCCTCCGTGTGCGGGGCAGAGGGACTCAGAAGCATGACTGTGCCTTGTTACACCCGCACCTTTATCTAGCCCCATTTATTGACTACAGATAATGTAGTTGTGCACTTATGCACCCTTCTTTTCAGCATGTAAAGGGCTCACTGGGTAGAGAGGTGGGGGCTTGAAGCTCTGCAACCTGTTGATAGTTATCCGTACTGAAGCCAAGTCTCCATGTCCTCACATGTGCAGCGATCAGCTTTGGAAACCCCAAATGTGCAGCACATATTTGATTTATGCTACTTACTTTTCTCCTGTTATCTATAATTTTACACTGCTCTATGCATTAGTCACCATGGAAACGTGATGCTATGAGAACGGGTAGAACCAGTGACGTGCTCAATGGGATGGCAATATTAAGGTGGTTTCACGTGACAGCTGGCAGTGTGGATGTCTTTGCTGAGTAAAGTAGGTGGCAGGTATTGTGACCACATTTATGTAGACTGTCACCTCTGGTAGGAGACATGGCTATTAAACTTAAAAAGAAAATAGGGCTACATCGTCACCTTGAAGAAGACCAGTTCCAGAGGTTTTAAATACAATGTAAAATGAACTATTGAGAGTACTAGAAAGAGGGAGACTTCTAATATGCTAAAACCAATCAAATTTCCCCAACATATGTGTACAAAAAAGAACTGTGGACATGTCAAATATCTCATAATAATGAGCGTAGTTCTATGTGTATTTGAATGGCCCAAACTCTACTGTGAAGAAATGGGATTATTACTGCAAGCTCAGAGGGTGCAGGTTGACTGTTCATTTGGCCCTTTCCCCATGGTTGTGGAAATTTCTCTCAAGGAAAGAGGAATGTCGGCAGCTGCCTTTTGGGACAGAAATGGCCCCAAGCCTGGCTCCAGCCAGAATGAGCCCTGAAGCCCTCTCTCACTTTGTGAGCACTCTGTTCCCTGCAGCTGAGTCTCCTTAACCCCTCACCCCACCCAGCATCTCTGACTGGGTCTTTTTTTGCTTCATGTTTCTATTTCTTACGAAATATTGACTATCTTACCCTTTCATGGCACCAGTAGCAAACAACATTTGCTCAAATCCGTACACTCAAGTGAGATTCAGTGGAAGAATTTAAATAAATTCTAATTAACAGGAGACACAGTATGACTTGGGTATGTGTCTTACTGACTCACTGACATTTGCTGGATTCAGTGTTAAGATGGACTGGAACAAATCCACGTTGTTTGGTAGGAGCTTCCTTTCTCCTTATTTTATTGGCTATGGTGGGGGGCTGGATAACGGCCTTCAAAGATATCCAAGTCCTAATCCCTGGAACCTGTGAATATTACCTTATATGGCAAAAAGAACTTTCAGATGTGATTAAGTTGAAGATCTTGAGATGGGGAGATTATCCTGGATGATCCCAGTGGATCTTAAATGTAATCACAACTATCCTTACAAGAGGGCGGCAGAGAGGGATTTGACTGCAGAAGGGTCATAGATAATGCATTGTGATGACAGAAGCAATGAGTGATTTGAAGATGTTATGCCACTGGCTTTGGAGATGAAGGACAGGGCCAAGAGTCAAGGAACGAAAAAGCTATAGAAGCTGAAAAAGGTAAGGAAATAGATTCTCTCCTAGGGTCCCCAGAAAGAACCAGCCCTGTTTTCATCTGGACTTTAGCTCAGTAAAACCGATTTGGGTCTGACCTCCAGAACAGCAAGGCAATAAATTTGTGTTGTTTTAATTTAAGACACTAAGTTTGTGGTAGTTTCTTACAGCAGCGATAGGAAACTAATACAGCTACCTATCAAGCTAAACCCAGGAAAATAGAGGGGAAACATCGTCAGTGTTTTAGTGACCAGAGCGTGGAGGGACCTTTTTTTTGAGCATTGGCCAGTAGAGGGAGGGGAATGATTTAAGCTCCAAGCCCCCTTCTCCATCTAGCCTTCCTTTCCCATCTGGTCAGAAGGGAGCTCTCTCTTTTGCCTCTGTGTATACACCTCACATACGACTTACTTTCTGCCAAGCATAATTATTAATTATCTGGTAAACATCTTATCTGTCAATTTGACAGTAAACTCCTGGAGGGCAGAAACCCCATCTTATACTTGTCCTTGATTCATACATCCAACATTTATTGAACACCTGCTGTATAGTAGGCACAGTTCAGAGCACTGGAGGGACAGAGTGAGAGGTAGGTGTGAAAAGGCAAAAATGTAAGTAAATTTTTATAATATATTAAGTGCTATGTCAAAAATGTACAGGCTGGAGTTACCGCTCATTGCATTCTTACTATGCATAGACACATTGCTAAGTTCTTACATTTCTTCTAATTAAAACTCTCAAAAAAAAAAAAAAAACCTCTCAACATGTCTGTGAGGTTGGTGCTTTTATCTTCATTTGACAGGCGAGTAAACTGAGGCTTAGAGAGGAAATCAGTCCAAGGTCACCCAACCTGCCTGACTCCACAGGTCAACCTCTTAACTGTTCTGCTTTATTACTTCAACATGTCTGCCCAGCTAGAAAGCAGTGTGAGCAGGAACTTCAGGGATAAGTAACCTCCACAGCCCTGAGTCAGAATCTTGCACATCAAAGGCATGGAATGCCAAACGCCTATTGTCTAATTAAAAGCTGGTCATAGATCAGGAGGCTGTGACAAGTGCACAGATAACTCCAGCTCAAGATACAAAGAATTAATTGTCCTTCATCTTTGTGTGGCAACATTTTCTTGGGTCCCTAAAAATATCTTTAGGAATCTTGTGAGCAAGAGGCTGGAAGCTGGTACATACTTTGTTGATAAGAAAATTGAGTCATCAAACAAATTACGTGATATTCCCAGTATCAGAGAATGAGCCAAAAAGATGGCCAAAGGAAGGTGAGCTTATCTCCGTGGTGCTGAGTGCCCAGTTTTCCCTCCTCAGGCTGTGGCTGGCCAACCCTGGCAAAGGGGGAAGAGGCCACTGTCACTGCAGCTATAAGCAGAGCAGGCTGGTGACCAGGGAACACTCAGGGGCTCCAGCTTTGCCTCTGCTTGACGGTGAACATCAGCCAAGTTGCTGAGTTCTCCGGGAGCTCCCTGGCTACCACTTCCACAGCAGGGAGCACCTTGCTCACTGAGCTGTCCTGGATTCCTCATGACCTGAGGCTTTATGGATTAAAACACTGATTGCCATTCCAAGCCAGTGTCCCAGAATATAGGCAAATATCTACCCACTTCCCAGCTTATGTAAAGGAGGGGAATCCATCTTTTCACTGTTCCTTACAGAAGCCTGTATTTATTTTTTTTATCTCAACCGTAACTAGTATGGATTTTGTATCTCAGCTATAGCATAAATGAGCCCAATTTAAGAAAAGAGTCCTCGTTCCTGTTCCTGTGGGAGTGAAGCCATTTTATAAAATATATCTTCCTGTCTATATTATAATATTCCCTAAAGTTATAGGTGTGTCTTGTTACACAGGGAATTATCAATGGTAAGTGAAATTTTCTTACGTTTTAAACTGATTGAATATAAATGTGGGATCCTAATAGTTAGGACTTATACAAGTTTGAACTGTGGACAAATAGTAGTAGATGCCCTAACAAAGGGTTTGTATCATGGAAGAACAATGATGTTTTAACCTACAGAAAGAATATGACACGTTCCACATGTGTGAGCACACACAGACATATATGCATAAGTATTTATAGAGAGATCTACATCCTAATACTGTTACAGATTGTTTTACCCAAGGAGAAATAACTTAAATTTACATAGTACTCACATCCTTTTAAGGTCTTTTCACATCTCTTATCTCACTTTTATTCTTAAAAGATCCTGAGCAATAATTGGAACAAGTCTATTTCCCCCATTTTATTTTATTTATGTATTAATTTTTTTCTTGAGGTATAATTGACATATAACATTACAGATCTTCCTCAACTTATGATGAAGTTACGTCCTGATAAACTCATTATAAGTAAGTCAAAACTGCATTTGATGCAAGTAACCTACCCAACATCATATCTCAGCCTAGCCTACCTTAAACGTGCTCAGAACACTTACATGAGTCTACAGTAGGACAAAAATCATCTACACAAAGCCCATTTTATAATAAAGTATTGAATATCTCATGTAATTTATTGAATACTGTACTGAAAGTGAAAAACAGAATGGTTGTCTGGGTACAGAATGGTTGTAAGTGTATCCATTATTTACCCTGTGATGTGTGGCTGACTGCTGCCCAACATCCTGAGAGAGAGTATCGTACCACATATTGCTAGCCTGAGAAAAGATCAACATTCAAAATTTGAAGTACAGTTTCTACTGAACGTGTAGAAAGATTGGCGAAAAATTTTAAGTTGAATCATTGCAAATCAGGGACCGTCTGTATATAGGTTTCACGTGTACAACATAATGATTTGATATTTGTAACTTAGGAAAATTATCACCACAGTAAGTCTATTTACCACTTATTTCCCCCATTTTATAGAAAATAAAACCAAGGTGGCTTTAGAAAACCAACATGGCCCAGTTCAACAGTGGTAAAGTTAAGCTAGCTCCTCTTCTTGGGCTGGAAGTCCAGATGCTTTTCTTAACACTTCGCAGAAAACCAACATAATGGAGATTCTGTTATAGACCTTGTTCAGTATTGGGTAAGAGCTTGGGCTAACATCTCAGTTCAAATCTTGACTCTGGCATTTACTAGCTGTACAATCTTGTACATGTCACATAACATGTCAGAGCCTCAATTTTTTTTTCCAGTCTATAAAAGGGAAATGGTAGTACTGTGTTATTCAGAGTCCAGAAAATAGATGGCACTCTCAAAGTAACTGAGAGAGTTTAATGAGGGACTAGTGACAAGAGTATAGGCAGAAATAAGAGCACTCAACAAAGGATGGTAAAACATCCTGGAGAGAGCAAAGTAGCTCCCATATCTGAAGGGATGAGGAGGGGAGCAATTACCGGAAGCTGAGGAGAGTGTGGTAGCTTTAGGAGAAGACTCCAGACGGGAGCTGGGGTGACAGAGAAAGAGCTAGCTCAGGGTCCCAAAGAGACAGAGGTGGAAGAATAAATACTCAGACTTCACTCTCATCCCACTCTGGGAACCTGACAGAAGCCAGAAGGCGTGGGAACTTGATGAAGACATCTATAAAGGTCAGCACCCAGGGCACAGAATAGGATAAGGAAAGATGGAAAATGGACCCAAAGGTTCAAATGGAAAATAAACTGCAGAAGAACCATGTCTTAGGGTAGTCGTGATGACTATACAACATAAGGCAGGTACCATGTTTAGCACAGGGCCTAGAACATAACAAGTTAGCAATAAAAGTTCATTGTTGAAATTATTTTTTATTATTGTTCCCATTAATATTTGGTGCTGTTTTTCAGCTTCTGGGAGATATTTCTAGAAACTTAACTGAAAGGAAACCACTTTAATCTGGAATCTAGAGTAATTATTCTGCTCAGAGGTGGGATAGGTAGGTCAGACATTAGAAATATAATTCTAGACACATCTACAGAACTAATTCATAGGATTAAAAGGGAACATTTATAGGTACATTTTAACACTGTATCTGGTGACAGTGTAATTAAGACTGTGTCAGGGTTTCCCTTGTGTCTTGCTGTTTTGAAGCTTTTATAACTTGGTTATAAAGTTTTGCTCTGGTGGAAACTTGGCTTACTAAGTCTCAGCAATTAAATGAAAATTTTTACAGAGAAAAATGATCTTTTAGTTGTCTTTCACCTGAGTACTGGAATATGTGTGTGTGTGTGTGCTGTGGGTGTAAAGATGTGTGTATATATCCATTAAGATGTGTGGCAATAGCTTTGGTGTTCTGACTTACTTCTTCCCTATCTTGATACCATTAACCCTGCTACTTATTAAGGAAATGACTCAAAATATGACTCATCTACAACCCCTCAGGAAGACAGAAGAAAGGAAGAGCAAAAGAACAAGAAAAGAAAGAAATAAAAAGAATTGCTATAGGATAGATGACTTATAATAATCTTGCAAATAATTTTCTAGTACCTACCAGCCCACATACTTTTTACGAAGCCCATTCCCATTGGACCTGAAACACAAAACCATTACTCGGCACCCACATGCATTCTCGCATTTGCTGTGAAGGAGAATGATGATGCAGTTAGTAAATACCATTGCAGAGCAAACAGAAGATGTTCCAGAATATGTGCACCCCTGGTTATTTACAAAGCTAATCTGCATCTCCAGAATGAAAAGCCTGCCAGAGGGCAGCAACAGAGGGAGGGAAGGAGCAGGGTTGAAGCCAAGGAGACATGGCATGTGCTGGGTATATTTCTGTCTTTCCAGAATTGTACAGTCGAGTGAAAGATACTGGGGCTAGGAGGGAGAGAGGGCAGAGGCAATATCCTTTTTTTTACATATATCCACAGCTCAGCTTGTACAATTTGTAACAGTATTAAGATGTAGATTTTCTGTAACACACTTGAAAATACTGTTTTCATTTTATGTTGCGTGTACTTTTAGAATCCTGGCTGTTAGGAATAAAGGACTCTGAGAGGTCACTTAGTCCAAGCATCACAAACTTAGAGGCCTACATGGGCCAGACAGGTAAAGTGAGGGCCTGGCTGGGCCTTCCCCACACCTGCAGAGGTGGGACCCAATACCTAGTCTAAAGGTACAATTACTACTCAGCTTCTCAAGAATTCTTACTGTATTGAAATATGGGCCCCATGTCACCAGATCTTCCAAATTTTTAAGATAAGCTGGAAATCCTCTAGAATGTTAACTCTAGGAGGGCATGGATTTTTTTTTGCTTGTATTGTGTATTACAGTAAATCCAGTGCTTAGAAGAGTGCGTGGCATTCAGTGAGTGCTCAATAAATATTTGTTGAATGGATGCACGTAGAAAAGCAAGCAAGCAATCAGCAAGCTGGATTTTATGTGAATTCTTTTGACTTATAATGTTGACAAATAGATTTTTATGTTGTGACTGTCTGCTTAAAATGTAGAAAAGCCACACCTATGTGGACTGAACAAAACCTATCTCAGGGCTGTGTAAAATTCACAGGTTGCTACTTTGCTACCTAGGGTCTAATTCAAGTTCCCTGTGCCACAGACAAGGAACCTGAGGCCCCAAAATATTACTGCTTTGTTTAGGGGTCACACAGATGGTTAATGGCAGAGCCAGTAAACCAATAAAACAACTTTCACCTTCTAATTCCCCATCTAGAGCCTTTTTCTCCTTCAAATCTCAATACTGCTTCAAAAACAACAACAGCAACAATGAGAGATCAAGAAATAAAGTTATATGCCTTTATAAGGGATCAAAGCATAGCTAAGAGCTTTGAAATTAAAAGATAATTGCAAGGGGGTCAATGAAGCGATTTAGAAAGATACAGGAGGGGTCCCTCTAGGGATTCCTGCCCAGCCAGCCTGGCAGCAAGAAAAGCTCTCCTATCCCACTCTTTGTCTGTCAGAACCTAAAGTCCAGGTTATGCTGCAGGAGCAAACAGCCCCCAAATCTCAGTGGCTTTAGACACAAGGTTTATTTCTCACTCCAGCTGCCTGTCTTCATGGGTCAGCTGGGGACGCTCTGCATTGTCCTTTCTCTGGGACCCATGTTAACAAGCAGCCACCTCTGGGACATTGTCCATCACTCTGGCAGACTGATAAAGAGAGTATGGCAAATGGCACGCTGGCTCTTAGAGCTTCTGCCCAGAAGTGATGCCTGACACCTCTGCTCACATGTCTTCGGTCTTGTAAGTCACATGGCCACACCTAACTTAAAAAGGGCAGCAAGGAACAATTTTACCACATGCTAGGAATGCACGGGGCAGAGCCTCTGGTGAAAGACTTCGCTAACACAGCTCGAGAGCCCTGAGAAAAAGACACCACTTGAAAAGCACTTACTTATGCCTAACTTTATTTCTTGGTAAAAGGAAAACTAAATCTTCAATTTGTCAACATTTCCTATTGAATATTCTCTCTTGTGCTTTCTTTATTTTTCAAATTATTCCTAATACCCTGGTAGTCAAGTGCTTAACCAGTTGGAAGGAAACAAAAAGCTTAGAAATCTGGCTTGTTATTACTCTGGATTTCCAAATAAATATGTGTCTGCTTTGGTGAAGTCCAGTTTTAACGCCAATCAGAGACTCCCCCCACAATTTCATGAGCATTTTTAAACATGCACACGACCAGCATACTCACTCTGGGCAAGAGCAGAGCTGGGTTCACTCCAGAAAATGCAAAATGTACTCAGAGACACCATATGCCCTTTTTACGCACTCTGAGCAACCTCCAGGCTATCAGCAGGGCTGTGCACAGAGAGGGCCAGGGACCCACACTTTGGAAACTACAGGCTGAGTTGCTGTGTCCCAGCTGCACTGAAAAGCAGAGCTTTGGTTTGTCAACAACCAAAGATAAATAAGTCTGCTTCTAATCAAAGCTGACTATTTGTTCTCCCTGATCTAAACTGTGAGCTCTTTGGGGTAGGAAATATTCCTTAAACGAAAAACAAACAAGTAAAAGGCTTACTTATCCCTTTTTTAATGTTAAAAACTTTATAGTAACAGTTTTATTATGATTTGACTTCACATACAAAGTTAGAATGGCAATTACACTGATGATGAACTCATTAAAAATGTTTAAATATATTACAGATATGCACTATTGAAGTTCCAGAAGGTGTTCTCAGAATCTAACAAAATTCTAAACAAAAGATTTACTGAGTATGCGAATAAATGGATGAATGGTGCAAGCAATTGGGATATACTTAAATGCACTGAAAAGGGTCAGGAAATATAATTTTCTTCTCCCAAATATGTTTTATTTGAGGATACCTTTCTTGAGATCGAGAAAGTGGTGAGGATCCACCCAAGATTCTGGGTGTTTTTACTTTGTGTACAATCCACAGTCTTCTGCCATTTTCCTGTGGAGGACATTTGGGAGACCATGGAGAAGATCTAGAAGTGGGAGGCCAGCCAGTGGGCCTGTGTGGTGAAGAGCTAGATGTAGGAAGGCAGGGCTGAGGGGAAGCCCCAGGAAGTAGCCAGAAAAGCTCCCACTTGTCCTCACTGCTCTGGGGCTGCTCTGTAAAGACACTTCCATGAGAAATGTCCAGTGGACTTTGGGAAGCCTGGAGGAATTCTCCTCCCCCTCATCACCTCATGTCCTTATCTGCCCCTGGCTGCAGACACCTCCAGACTGGAGGGGAGCAGAATAGGGGCAGCACAGTGATTGGCCAAGCAAAGAAGCAGACGTAGGAGCATGGTGAGGGGAACTTCTCCCAGCTCCCTTCTCTCAGCACACACCTCTCTTTTTCACCTTTCGAATTCAATCAAATATTCATTAGAGTGAATGTTTCTATACTAAGCATGATTTGGTTAAGATTTCTGAGTTCCCCATTCTCAAGAATGGCTGGAATTTGGAGAAACACAGGTACTGGAAATTTTGTAGTGTGTGAGCAGTTCATACCCAGAGAAACAATTGTAGGAGCAAACACAGAACGTTTTAATGTGCAATGTGCATTATTTTGGCTGACTGTATCTTCACACATACCTCTGAGAGAAATACTCTATTAGCCCCATTTTATTGGTGAGCAAACTGAGACAGTTGGTCAAGGCCAAAAGCTAGTGAGCCATGGCCTTTGAACACAGGCAGCCTGGCTCGAGCACTCTTAGCCACTGGATTACATTTCCTTTTCTATACCCCTTTTCCTTGGCAAATACGTGTATCTCAGAACAAAGATGTATGTGGTCTATTCTGGGAACACACATACCTTTTGCACCATTTATACGATTGTTTTTATAGCAAAATGCATTCTGAGTTCCAAACAGCCAGCTTGCAAATAAACTTTTGAGCTTCAGTCTATTTATAAGCTTGATATATTTTGAATATCATTTCAAATCTCAGGTAGGGAAAACAGCATTTGAAAGGAAACAAAGTCTGATTCCAGAAAGTCAATGTCCTCTGACATATCCTAGAATTAAAAATAGGGGAGATGCATTTTACAGGCCACGTACATTCCAAAGTCAGGGGGTAAGGAGAAAACTAGGTATAATCAAAGCTACCCTTGAAAATCCTTTAGGAAGCCTCCACACTGAAGGCCAGCAGACTACCTCCCAGCCTCGTTGTTCTCCAATGCTGTTGAACACCAGGTGAAGTAGTCAGCTTGTGTTTAAGGCCATGAACTTCAGAATGGCTTAAGCCCAGTGAGATGGTCACTCTGTGTCAGCCATGAGAAACAGTGTTCAGTTGAGGAAATGGCAGACTCTCTCTCCCACCTTCTGCCCACCCCAGAACAGTCCTTAGAGGAAGGAAATCACCAGCAGAATGGCTTGAATTATTTCTCCTCCTTTCATTTTTCTGATCCAGTGCCTTTTGTTAAATTCGAGTATGTTAAATGGATATTTGATGTGACTGAACTCGAAATACATACATAGTAAGCAGGACGTAAGACCTCAGACTTACCTTAAAAGCTTCACACAAGCTCTCATTCTTACATCTTCATCCACCTCTGAAGAGCACTTTAATATTTAACAGATTCCAAGAGGATTTCCACTAGAAACACGACATTAAGGAGCAGAGGAATTACCAGACTGCTCAAAGCACCTCTGAGGGTCCTGTCTCTCACTTACTGAGCCTGCTTTCTTAGCTCACGGCAGGCCTCAGGTCTTTTAAGTCAACATGTCTGAAGAGGCTTTATGTAGAGAGGGAGCTGCTTGGATTATGAGATATCAGCTCTCCTTTTTCTTTAAAAAAAAAGATGATGCTACACATGTGCCAAGAGGTAGCCCACATTTTAAATGATTTTTCTGAGAGGGTGAATCTACACCAACCAGCCCCACCTTTTCTTTGGCCTCTGCTTGGTGCCTAATCAGCGGGTCCCTCAACCCTCTGGTGGACTTATCCTCCATTGTTTGACTCCTAAATCCTTCTTAATTTTTCATGATTTGAAACTCATACAGGAAATGAGTTATTTTTTCCTTCCACATTGCTGTGTGCATGTAAGTGACTGGTTGCCAGAAAAATTCTTTAGGTAAGGTAGTAGATATTAAGGACCAATGACTGGAGTGTGTTGGATGTGCCTTTCAAAGCAGCATAAAACAAATGCTTCAATTGCACTGGTATTTGGGGAAGGGGTGGGAATGGCACTCACTTTCATTAAGCTTTTCCTCTAACCAAGGTACACAGGTTCGTATTAATTTACATCATTACAGTAGAACTTCAAGCCAGTTAAACCTGCAAAAATATATAATAATCATTCATGTACTTGGTTCTTCATTTTGTCTATACATTGACCACCTGCTTCCTAAAATCTATCTTTCAGCTATTAAAAAATAGTATTGGAGAAGTATTTTTTTAAACAAATCCCTTGATTCTGTGTGAGATCTGTGTCATTCCGAAGAAAGAATTTAAGGTGTTTCTTTTTTGTGTTTGAGGTTAAGTTGCCATGGTAATGGCTTATTGTGAAATACTGGGAGAAGTGCATTAGAAACATTGCATGTGGCAACTACATATTGGGTTCCTGTTATTATAGCCTGAGCAGAACTTGACTTTTCTTGGTTCCAAACAATCTTTCCATACTTTATAAAAACAGGAATTTGCATTTCTAGCCTAAGGCTGCCTTTTTCCTACCCCATGCAGCTTTTAGAACACACAAAAAAGAAAAGGCTTTGTATTAGGTGTTACAGAGAAACAAAATTCTCATGACTTTTACAGCATTTCAAACATTTAGAGCACTTTATTTTCAGTTCCTTCACTTATGCACTGTTACTACTTCTTAAAACCCAGGAACATCACATAGAACAATTGCCAAGGACTGGAACAATTTATTTTGCATTTTTTACTTTCACTTTCACTTCCTCAGGCTAACACATATACGTTTTATGAAAATGCATGAGGAATTGAGTGTGCTTTCAGTCTCTTTCCAAGTAAATGTGACTCAGACCTAGGAAGAAGTAGATACTATTATTTAATGCATTCTGAAAGATTTAGGAGTTAAATAAAGAAAATAACTTTTCTTGATTTCCTTTGAATACTTGTTCCACTTTAAAAAAGCAAATTTTATATAGTAAGAAATGCATATTTTACTTTTTAAAATAGTAATGTTTCTGCATTAAGAAAATATAAAGTTTCGGCATAACATGAAAGTCTGTGTCACGTGTCTTTGGCTGCTTTGAAGTTTTTCTCTATATCTTTGGTTTTTAGCAGTTTGACTTATGATGTCCTTTAGGGATGGGTTTCTTTGTATTTTGCTTGGGGTTTGCTGACCTTCATGAATCTGTAAATTAATATCTTCACGAAATTAAAATTCCAATACCAACTACTAAAGTTGATAAGCACTGAGTAGAGCCTGAATTTTACTAACAACTTTGGCCTAATTAGATTTTTTAATTGCACAAAGGCCCCGTTGCTTTGCCTGAAGGAAGATGGGATTTACTATTAGGATACTCACAATGTAATAGAACATGAATGACAAGTCTCATGGACTTCTCAGAAAATAACCATAGAACAGCCAGTTCTCCCCTGAAGGAGGTGCCAGGAAGCTCTAAAACCCTCAGAAGCAGGAGTTAGTGCATCATCCACCTATGATGGGTGCTTCTCCCCCAGTCACACGCAGCTGCTCTCTGGCTGTCTGCTCCCTTCTACACCTCTGACTTGCTTATTCATTTTTTCTTTCCTGGATTTTTTCATCTATCACATTGGATCTACTTATTTATAATGTATAACTCATAACTTTCTTTGCCATGACATTTCCATACATCTTTTTATACTACCTGTCAATAACCTCATTTTCTCATGTCTCCTAGCTAGAGTTTCTGCAGGAGAGCATCAGATAGGTTCAGTTTATGACCATCTTCTCTGTTCAGGCAGAATCCTTGACACCATATGTCAGAACACTGGCAAGTATATAGAAATCTCAACTCCTGTAGGAAGGAACTCACCCATTCTAGTCCCAGCAGCTCTCAGTGTACAAGGGAGTGGGAGTCTCATGATGTTGAAAATATGACTTCCTCATTGCTTCTAGAGCAAGGTCAGGAGTGGGATGTTTTCCATTAAGGGAAACTAGAGGCATGGTTGGTGCCATGATGGACATGTCTAGTTTATTCTGAATACTTATTTCCATATGTAAAATTCCAAAGTTGCCCCCAGAAAACTGCCGTGGACAACTGTGCAGGTTGAGCTTTCTAGCTGGTGGCTTTCAATGTAGACTATGATGTTTTTAACGAATTTTTCTTTGGTCTGGTTGCTCTGTCAGTTGCTGAAAGCTGAATTATTTCTCTTTTTAATTTTCAATTGTTTCATATATTTTGGAGCTCTGTTATTATAATGTATATAATTGTTATGTTTTCCTGATTAATTAACTTTTTTTCCCGGACGCGCAGGCTCAGTGGCCATGGCTCACGGGCCCAGCCGCTCTGCGGCATGTGGGATCTTCCTGGACCGGGGCACAAACCCATGTTCCCTGCATCGGCAGGCGGACTCTCAACCACTGCGCCACCAGGGAATCCCTAACATTTTTATCATTATAAAATGTTTCACTTTCTTTTTTTTTTTTTTTTTTGCGGTACGTAGGCCCCTCACTGTTGTGGCCTCTCCTGTTGCGGAGCATAGGCTCCGGACGCGCAGGCTCAGCGGCCATGGCTCACGGGCCCAGGCGCTCCGCGGCATCTTCCCGGACCAGGGCACGAACCCACGTCCCCTGCATCAGCAGGCGGACTCTCAACCACTACACCACCAGGGAAGTCCTTTTTTTTTTTTTTTAGAAGCAATATTTTAATTTTGTTTATTTATTTATGCTGTGTCAGGTCTTCGTTGTGGTGCGCAGGCTTCTCTCTAGTTGTGGCGTGAGGGTTTTCTCTCTCTAGTTGTGGCGCACAGATTCCAGGGCGCGTGAACTCTGTAGGTTGAGTCATGCAGGCTCTCTTGTTGAGGCAGGCAAGCTCAGTAGTTGTGGCGCCTGGCTTAGTTGCCCCATGGCATGTGGGATCTTAGTTCCCGGACCAGTGATCCAACCCATGTCCCCTGCATTGGAAGGTGGATTTTTTACCACTGGACCACCAGGGAAGTCCCTCACTTTATTTCTGATAATACTCTTTGTCTTAAAGTTTATTTTATCTAATATTAATATAAATTCATATAGCCACCCCAACATTCTTCTTATTATTGTTGGCATGGTATAATTTTATCCATCTACTTACTTTCAATTTACCTTTATATAAAAAGTGCATCTCTTGGGTTTCCCTGGTGGCGCAGTGGCTGAGAGTCCACTTGCTGATGCAGGGGACACGGGTTCGTGACCCGGTCTGGGAAGATCCCACATGCCACGGAGCGGCTGGGCCTGTGAACCATGGCCGCTGAGCCTGCACGTCCGGAACCTGTGCTCCGCGACGGCAGAGGCCACAGCAGTGAGAGGCCCGTGTACCGCAAAAAAAAAAAAAAAAAAAGTGCATCTCTTGAGGAGAACTTATATTTGGATCTTGATTTTTTATCCATTCTAACAACCTCTGCCTTTTAGTTGGAGTGTTTAGTGTATTAACATTTAATATAATTATTGACAATGTTGGATTTATGTTTGGATTCTGTTTTCTGTTTTTCCCCTTTTTTTTGATCTTTTTTACTGTCTTATTATGGCATTTTAAAATTGCATTTGTAAAAAAAATTGTATTTTGGTTTACCTATTATCTTTTTAGCTATACCACCTTGCATTATTTTTTTAAGTGGTTGCCCTAGGGAGTATACTATACATCCTTAATTTTTTACAGTTTACTTAGAGTTAATATTTTATTATTATTTTTTAAATTTATTTTTGGTTGCGTTGGGTCTTCGTTGCTGTGTGCAGGTTTTCTCTAGTTGCGTGAGTGGGGGCTACTCTTGGTTGCAGTGCACAGACTTCTCATTGCAGTGGCTTTTGTAATCGCGGAGCATGGGCTCTGGGCACACGGGCTTCAGTAGTTTTGGCTCGCGGGCTTAGCTGCTCCGCAGAATGTGGGATCTTCCTGGATCAGGGCTCGAACCTGTGTCCCCTGCATTGGCAGGCGGATTCTTAACCACTGTGCCAGCAGGGAAGCCCAGAGTTAATATTTTAACACTGTATTTAGAATATAGAAACTTCGCAAACGTATAGATCCATTTATAGCTACCACATATCCTTTAGATTATGTATGTTTTAAACTCTCAAGACAATGTTATAATTTTAAATTTATAGAGTCAAATGTACTTTAAAGAAATTAAGAGAGAAAGTCATCTTTTATATTTACCCACATATTTATTATTTCCAACACTCTTCATTCCTTCCTAAAGATTTTCTGTCTGGTATTATTTTCTTTCTACTTTAAGAAACTCCTTTAGCATTTCTTATACTAAAGATCTGCTGGTGATACTTTTTTTAGTTTTCTTTTATCTGAAAAATATTTTTATTTTGTGTTTGTTTTGTAGCATATAGAATTCTGGGTTGGAACTCTTCCACAGTAATTTGAAGATGTTGTTCTCTTGGTTTCTGGCTTTCTTATTTTCTACTGAGAGATTAGTCGATTGGAATCATTGTTACTCTGTCGATTGTACGTCATGTGTCTTTGGTTGCATTCAAGTTTTTTTCTATATCTTTGGTTTTTAGTATTTTGTCTATAATGTGCCTAGAGATGATTTTCTTTGTATTTATCTTTCTTAGGGTTTGATGAATATATAAATTAATGTCTTCACCATATTTGGGAAATTTTTAGTCATTACTTTTTAAAGTATATTTTGTTTCACTTACAATTACATATTTTTAGACTCTTGAATATTATCTCTCAGGTCCTCGAGGGTCTGATCATTTCTTAAAATCTTTTTTTCTCTCATTTTAATTGTGCATCTTCTATTCATCTAGCTCCAGTTATTGAGTTTAGTTTATTGAGTTTTTCCTCTGTTATCTCCATTCTAATGTTAAACCCATCTAGTATTTGTTTTCTCATACATTGTATTATATAATTCTGAGGTATGCGTCTTTTAAAATTATGTAGCTTCTATTTATTGTCTGAAATAACCTTTTTTTTCATTAGGAGGATATTTTACTTTCCATCCTTGAGCAGTTATAATTGCTTCTTTAAAAGTTTTGTCTGCTAATTCCATCATCTAGGTTACCTTAGGGTCATTCTCTATTTGTTGTTTTTATCTTGAGAATGGGTCATATTTTCTTGTTTCTTTGTATGTTAAATAATTTTGGATTATATTCTGGACCTTGTAAACATGTTGTAAAGACTCTGAATGCTACTATATTTGTCCAGAGAGTTTTTGTTGTTGTTGTTATAGCAGGCAATTAACTTGATTGAATTCAAAGTGCAAACTCTGCTATTGGGCAGCTGCCTCAATCTTATTTCTGAAATTTTAGTCTCTCCTGGGCCATTTGGAGTCTGCCTTGTAAACGCATGGTTCAGAGGTCAACAGACATTTGGGCAAAATTAATACACAGAATTTATAATTCCTCCCTCGGACTCTCTGATTTCTGTGATTTCCCTTTCACTTTCCAGTGGCTGTGGTTGTCCCAAACTCTGCCCTCTGATTGTTTGAGCCAGAAATGCTGCAGGCTTTCTATCAGACTCTTAGCTACTCCATATGGCATAGACTGAGACCTGCTATCAGGCCAGAAGTCATGAAAATGGAAATCCATCAGGTGCCATTCCCTTCTTTCAAGTGTCTGCTTCCCTTTGTCAAGGTCTGCCATTTGATTTTATGTATGTATAAGCCAATAAATAAGCCTGGTACTATTTCATGGGTCAGAAACAAGGACACAGCAAGTATCGTGAGTATCAACATGCTGGCATTGATTTCTCTTGCCCTCAGGTCCCACAGGAATGGCTTCATGGGCCCAGATGGAGGCCTGCACACACAGTGGGTTACATTACAGGGGAGGAATACTGAGGTTGGAGAATCTACCTGTTCTACATTAAGCAGTTAACACGCCCACTGTTTGTCTCTCAGGGAGACCTTATATAATCCCTCAAGATTTCTCACTGCAAATTCAACCCTGAGTAATGGCCCAGGTATTCTGGGCCTTACCTCTTAGACATACCCAGAAAGAACATGCAAGGGCACTCAGAGTTTATGGCAGGTTGTTTCTCCCAACACTCTCCATAGTGTACCTTCTTTTGGTGGTTCTTCAGTGCCTTCAGGTAGTTGGGCTTTTTAAAATACTTTGTCCAGAGTTTTTTGTTGTTATCCTCAGGAGGATCATTCTGATAGGAGCTTGTTTGGCTACTACAGGAAGTGGAGTTGGCAGCTTCGCCATTGTAAACAACATTGCAAATAGATTGGGAAGAGCCCCACCAAGCAGTGGCCCAGAATACATACTGCCTAGTATAGCACCCTAACCTTACAGTAAGTGGGTCTTGTTCAGACATCATAAAGCTGGTTGTGTGTGAAAGATCAGCTAGAAGACAAGGCCCTGGGGTTCACAGGCATAGCCTTTCCACCCCTCTTCTTTCACAGTGCATTGAATCAGCAGATCTGACACACGCTTGCTCATCTTGGAGTTTGGTTTAATAAACTGAGTTGCTAGATAAGAAAATGTCATACAACTAAGGTTCTCATAAATTGTACTAACAGAAAACCTCCAGGCCTGATAAATAGGGGTTTCTGTTGACTCAAGCCAATATAAAAGAAGTGTCAGCCCCTTGAGGAAATCCCAGACCACGATGCACAGGATGAAAAGACAGGTGGATCTGCCTTATTTGCTGACGCCAGAAGATGAGAACTTGCTGTCATCATGGGACTGCTAATGGGGCAGTCCTCCCAGAGGGCAGAAACTTGGACAGGAAGATTTGCTGACCAAGAGGTTCTTTCTACTGCAAACAAGGTGAAGTAAAGAAGCTGTGCCTGTTGGGTCCATCAGTCTTACCACATTCCTTATCATCTACAAGCATGTGGACTTTACACTGCACTCCCTTCCACTGAAGCTAGAGTGACCCTTTTAAAATACAAATCATACCATTTGATTTGAGCAGTTACAAGCCTGCTCAAATCTCCAGTGACTTCCCATCACACTGAGAATAAAATCCAAAATTCTTCTCTGACTTTGCAAGATCTGGCCTCTGGCAACTTCTCCAGCCTCAACTCATCACTGTTTTCCCCATTCACGATCCTAACAGTGATATAGTCTCACCAGTCCTCAAACACTGCAAGCATGCTCCTGCTGTTTCCTCTACTTGGAATGCCAGTATCCAAGCAATTAGCATAATTCCGTTCCCCACTTCATTCAGTTCTGTGCTCACATATTACCTCGTCCTTGAGGTCTTGTCTGGATACATTATCTGAAATGGCAATTGCTATCTTTTTCTTTCCTTTTACCTCATTTATTTTTCATTATAGTATTTATGACCACCTAGAATAATGTTGTATATTTATTAAATTGTTTGTTTTTCTGCCCTCCCCACTAGAACATAATGCCCTTGAAGGCAGGATGTTGCCAATTCTGCTGCGTGATGTATTCCCAGTACCTCGAATAGTGCCTAACACAGTGGGTGCTCAATAAATGTTTGTAGAACAAATGAATGACTAAAGCTTATTAGCACTAAGAGTAGAAAGAACATTTATAATATTGTAGCTCAGGCTCCATGCTCTGAAAAGCAGATAAGAAACAACTGACAAGAATGCTGGCCCATGAACCTCTCTGTGTCTAAGTTAGGTGTCATTCTTTTTGAAGTTTTCTCACCTACTTAAGCATATTAAAAAATCTGCTAAAGGCAAATGTAAGAGCAATAATAAAATAGCGTGTTTCTATGGTAGGGATTTAGCCCACTCACATATTCAAGATGTGAAGGACAGTGAAAGGGTTTTGTGTTAATATCAAGCATTATTATTTCCTTCTAAGCAGAATACTTACAATTCACCTAAATTGGCCCTAAGCATTCAGGAATGCACATAGTGAAGCCATATGATCCAAATGCCTTGCCTTTGAATAGCTATGACTAATTTAGAACATGGATTGAAAAGCATTTTCTACTCAATAATTATTTTCTAAAAAGATGATTCTCTCATAATGAGATAGTTCAGGATGCACTGATTCCTACATGCTAACATTGGACTTATACCTTGAGAAATATCATTTTCAAGCAAGATTTAACAGGGTAGATTCACCATTAATTTGTTAAATATATATTATATACATATATGTATATATATGTGTGTACATGCATACATATAAATACACAGGTGTGTGTATATATTTATATAGTGTATACTATGTGTCAGATACTGTGTTACTGATACAGATGTAGTACTATGGGCTGGATCTTGGGATTACATAGGTAAATCATGGCCATCAAGCAAGCGTTCAGTCTAGTATGAGAATTGGAAATGTAACAAATAATTGAATATCTAGGCTACATGCAATTTTTTTTTTTTTTTTCCGGTACGTGGGCCTCTCACTGTTGTGGTCTCTCCCATTGCGGAGCACAGGCTCCAGACGCACAGGCTCAGCGGCCATGGCTCACGGGCCCAGCTGCTCCACGGCATGTGGGATCTTCCCGGACCGGGTCACGAACCCGTGTCCCCTGCATCAGCAGGCAGACTCTCAACCAATGCACCACCAGGGAAGCCCCTACATGCAATTTAATAGAGAAATATTCGGGGTACAGAGTTGCTACAAGAAAGAGAGTAGTCAACTCTATCTTGAAGTCAGGAGAGATGGGAAAAATAAAGATTTTTAAAGTTTGGGGAAATTATTAAGATAACAAAGGAGGCAAACATCCCAGGTAGCTGGCTCCCCTCATTCCCACTTAACTCTTTTGCTTCAACTCCTTGACTCTCTACCATAGCTTTGATGTTTCCCTTTGGCACCCACCCAACATTTGGGCTTCCCCAAATGTGCACAACCCCTGTCTTTGTCTGTTACTTTTCATCTGTGCTCTCATGCTGTCCAGTTCCTCACTCCATGGGATTCTGTTCCCCATACCTACCCACTACCCCTAATTCTGGCCCAACAGTCAGCATTCCTTCCCATCCACACTTTCCCATACCTCACAGCAGAGGTGAAATTTTAGACAAGGACAAACTAGACAAAGAAACAAAAGCACAAAAAAAGCATTTGGAGGGAGTTGCATGTTTGGAATGAGACAGCAGGTAGGAAACCAGAACAATGGGAAATGAAACTGGATAGTTGAAGTAGGACATGTGGGCATGGCACACCATAAAAGGAGCTTGAACTTTGTTCTGGAGGCAGTAAAGAGCTGTAGAATGCTTTTGAGGGTGACCTATAACACTTGGAAGTTGGATTGAGGAAAGATGTAGTTTTCTAGAACAAACTCTAATGAGATACAGACTTCTTATGGATGTGGATCTTCTATTAACACAACCCCAAATCCACTAGATTTTCCAACTGTCATGTCTCATTCCTGGCACATATTATTATAATGGTTAAGTCTTCTAGGATATGAATTTGGTGCACCTTTGTTATTTAACTGGGGCACCTTTATCCTGTAGTTATGACATTATTACATTAAATATAATTGCAAGACAGAATTATTATTGAGTTGAGTTTCATCAAGTTAGTCTTGGCCCATTGTTGCAGCCAGTCTGTCTGTCCTTCTTAATTGTGAGCCAACTACAAATTTGATAATCACATCTTCTGTTCTCAGCAAAATCATTAATAGACTTGTTGAACAGAATGCAGTACATTGCAAAACAATGTTACACAGCATTAAAGATTTTCTCCCAAGGAGAAATTGATCTGTAATTCAATAAGCTTCAAGCAAAAGTTGTTCAGTCAACTATAAATCCACTTGACTCCACAGTCCATCTGGTGAGTCTTTGCCTTATCAGAATGAAGGTATTTGATATTTATATCATTTTTCTAATCTGCCAATCTAGTATATCTAAGCATCTAGCATCTAAATGGGAAACAAATTTACCTTTCTATATTATCCAAATTTTCTATAGTGGGTTGTTTTCCGGGTGGGAAGTTATGGTGAAGTTCTACAAATGTACTTTTGCTGCACTTCCTTTTCGCTGGTGAGTACCTTGCATTCAGCCAGTCAACTCAAGCTCTCTAATACTTCCAGAGAGTTGTGGAACCAGGAACAAAACCACGAAATTCTTGCCTTTAAAGATCAAAAAGCCAAAAGACAGGGGAATAGATTTAAAATGCCTTCAGACTGAGGTAGTCCCCATCTTACTACATCTTCTTCCCCTTATCCCCCTTGTATGGATGTAAAATCAAGATACTGGGCAGAGGAAGGAGAAAGTGGAAAGCAAGCAAGAGAGTGAGATTCTGGGGTGGGGTTGAGGGAGCAGGTCCCCTACCTACAGCCATAGGTCAAGAAGAGAATGGAGATAACGGAACTCTACTTTTAGGGATCCAAGAGTAGAGGGAACTTGGGACCTGCTGCTGAGCTGGAGCTTTGGGAGTGAGCCGCCTTGCAGACTGGCGTTATGCACCAGAAGCATGAGATGGGGCTAGTGTGGGTAGTAGAATAGAGAGGGCTGTGAGGAGTGTCTTGGACGAGTGGTCCTAATGCAGCCACACAGAGCTTTCTGTAGCCCCAAAGGAGAGTGGGAAAGCAGCTGAACTCTCCCAGTGTCCCAAGTAAAGCAGAGAAAGATTAAGAGAGTGGGAGGATGAGGCCGTTCCACTTTTGCAGAGAGGGAACAGCAGAGAAGAGAGTGGCATGGACCTTCCAATAGATAGCAGTAGGAGGACCAGACCAGCGACTCTTAGCAGATGTGGACATAGAGGCAACTGTCCTTTGATTAACCTCAGGCAATTCTACATTTCAAGGAAGTCCAGACCAGGCTAGATTAAGATGTAGAAGTAAAAGCTTTTCTTCATTCAACACTGGCATTTGCATAAACCCAGAGCTTATAATCAGTCCCAGGAGAAAGGAGGTGAATAGAGAAAGGAATCCTGAATAAGACTGAGTTTTAATTGCAAAATGACTTTGAAATCATAACATTTCATTGACTTTCCCCCAATATAATTAGATTAAGTTTTTGGAGAATGAGACCCTGAGATAGTTACATAAAAATTTTAAAACTTCTTTCTTGCAAACTATATCCCATCTGCCACACTTTCATAGTAAAACAATGAAAAGTGAGAAAATAGGACTAGCTTTGTCTGGCTTATCCATGCTGGTGGCTAATTATGAGTTATCCCCTTTTTCTCTGCTAAGTACATATCACTGGTCCAACTTAACCAGTGTAACACTTCCAAGCCCCATTTTTTTCTCATTAAAAAAAATCACGGCAGCATTTACCTGTCTCTGTTCTTCAGGCACTTCTCCTGCTCACCATGATTTCTCCCAGACCCTTGACCGGTTCTAGAGTCTGGATCTCTAAGCTCATTGACGGTGACCTGGAAGTCTTCCAAACAGAGCATTTATATGGCCACAGGGCTGTTTTATTCTCATTCCCAGTGCTGGGTCTCAGTTCCACTTTGAGTCATTTCTTCTGACATTTTCCCCTTGAGAACATTGTTCTTCAAGGAGAAAGATGGGCTCAAAAGGAGAGCTGAGAAGTTTTGCTCCTAGTTGTCACCAGCCACAGGAGATCACCTGCCCCACGCAGTGACCATTCTTTTATGACTCCCCAGAACTGTCTGACACAAGAAAACTTCTGTGGAGTGAATGAGCACTCACAGCATCATCTTCTATGGCCCCTGAGCCGTTTCAGTGGTCCTTTATGCTTTTGGTAAACCTTAGCTCACTCACTTCTCCTCTCAGGACACACAACAGGCTTTGAGGTCTTCCAAGCTTTGCGGCAAAAAGCCTGGCATTCCTGCTTCTAGGTTCATGTTTGGGGCTCCTCTTTTAGAGTGTGCCCCTTATCCCTTATTAAAGCTGTTTTTAAAGAAAAGGGCAAGGAGACTGAACCTCCCCCTCACTGTGAGTATAACCATCACTTAGTCCAGGACGATATCTTGTGGGCATGGACGTGTCTCTGGCCCCAGCGCACTGCTGGAGAGGGACTCCTCATCCATGGTCAACACTCAGGCACTGGAAACCGGTTCCTAGAAGCCTTGAAGTGATTGACTTGGATTTGCAAACAAATATTTTTTAATCAGTTCTTAAAACCTCAGATTCTGTTCTGAACACTTAACCCCATAAATCCTGTAGATATTCTAAAAATGGACAGCACATTCCTGTGTGGGCTTGGTATTCAGAGGCAACTAGAAAACAGTCAAGCTGAGGAAAGGGAAGAAACAGGCAGATGCTGTGCAGATCAATGGGATCAAACCACCTGGCTGGTGTCCCACAACAGTTTTGGAAGAAGATTTCAACAGTACCTGCAGAATTTTTTTAAAAAAAAGTATCCTTCTTAAGATAATTTTTAAAATATTTTTACATGTAGACACATATCTAGTTTTACATGGATGACAGCATATATGTGACTTTTAAAGTAAAATTTAGAGAGAGTATTTCCTTTCACTTTTTGTGGTCTTAAAGCTTTTTAAAATTTATGAAAGCCTGGTAATAGCAGATGGTGGTGGGCATTTTGTTTGTACATTTGTTAATGTCCTAACATGGCAAAATAAAAGTTAGCCACCTTATGTCCATCCCCCAACTTCTTTTAGAATCTTTGCTTGTACTTGAAATCCAGACATCTGGAAACCCCTAGTGTTGATGAATTCCACGTGCACCAAGTTTTGGCAGTAGGGGGTCGCATTTTTCCCAACAGTGTCGTGTTCTGAGACCCACGGGGATGAGCCAGACAATCAGTAAAAGAACGGGGGATCGGGAATTTCCTGGTGGTCCAGTGGTTAAGACTTGGCGCTTCCACTGCCATGGGCCTGGGTTCAATCCATGGTCAGGGAATTAAGATCCCACAGGCCTCACGGCATGGCCAAAAAAAAAAGGGTGTGGGGAGGATCTACATCTAGGTAGAGTTCAGCAGGGATCTGGAAGTTCTCCCCGCCCCTGTCAAAACATTGCTGAGCTCAGAGGTCTAAGGCTGAGATGCAATACGACTGCCCTGCAGCATTAATCTAAGTGGCCACGTGTAAATATTACTCTAACTCGGTCTGATCTTGATCAGTTACACCTCTTGACAAATTTTATTTAAAATAGTAAGCCATGAATAATATGAGCTTTTGTTTTCTTTTTTCCACAGCATGCTTAACTTCTTGGTTGTCTTTCAGATTTTTTATTTTGCTTAACTGTAGGTTTATTTTATTTTTTTTAACGTCTTTATTGGAGTATAATTTCTTTACAATGGTGTGTTAGTTTCTGCTTTAAACAAAGTGAGTCAGCTATACGTATACGTATATACCCATATCTCCTCCCTCTTGCGTATCCCTCCCACCCTCCCTACCTCACCCCTCTAGGTGATCAAAAAACACCGAGCTGATCTCCCTGTGCTATGCGGCTGCTTCCCACTAGCTATCTGTTTTACATTTGGTAGCGTATATATGTCCATGCCACTCTCTCACTTCGTCCCAGGTTGCCCTTCCCCCTCCCCGTGTCCTCAAGTCCATTCTCTACGTGTGCATCTTTATTCACGTCCTGCCCCTAGGTTCTTCAGAATCATTTTTTTTTTTTTAGATTCCATATATATGTGTTAGCATATGGTGTTTGTTTTTCTCTTTCTGACTTACTTCACTCTGTATGACAGACTCTAGGTCCATCCACCTCACTACAAATAACTCAATTTCATTTCTTTTTATGGCTGAGTAATATTCCATTGTATATATGTGCCACATCTTCTTTATCCATTCATCTGTCGATGGACACTTAGGTTGCTTTGAAGTCCTGGCTATTGTAAATAGTGCTGCAGTGAACATTGTGGTACATGACTCTTTTTGAATTATGGTGTTCTCAGGGTATATGCCCAGTAGTGGGATTGCTGGGTCGTATGGCAGTTCTATTTTTAGTTTTTTAAGGAACCTCCATACTGTTCTTCATAGTGGCTGTACGAATTTACATTCCCACCAACAGTGCAAGAGGGTTCCCTTTTCTCCACACCCTCTCCAGCATTTATTGTTTGTAGATTTTTTGACGATGGTCATTCTGACTGGTGTGAGGTGATACCTCACTGTAGTTTTGATTTGCATTTCTCTGATGATTAGTGATGTTGAGCATCCTTTCATGTGTTTGTTGGCAATCTGTATATCTTCTTTGGAGAAATGCCTATTTAGGTCTTCTGCCAATTTTTCGATTGGGTTGTTTGTTTTTTCGATATTGAGCTGCATGAGCTGCTTGTAAATTTTGGATATTAATCCTTTGTCAGTTGCTTCATTTGCAAATATTTTCTCCCAGTCTGAGGATTGTCTTTTCATCTTGTTTATGGTTTCCTTTGCTGTGCAAAAGCTTTGAAGTTTCATTAGGTCCTTTTTCTTTATTTTTGTTTTTATTTCCATGGGTCAAAAAGGATCTTGCTGTGATTTATGTCATAGAGTGTTCTGCCTATGTTTTCCTTTAAGAATTTTATAGTGTCTGGCCTTACATTTAGGTCTTTAATCCATTTTGAGTTTATTTTTGTGTATGGTGTTACGGAGTGTTCTAATTTCATTCTTTTACAGGTAGCTGTCCAGTTTTCCCAGCACCACTTATTGAGAGGCTGTCTTTGCTCCATTGTATATTCTTGCCTCCTTTGTCAAAGATAAGGTGACCATATGTGTGTGGGTTTATCTCTGGGCTTTCTATCCTGTTCCATTGATCTATATTTCTGTTTTTGTGCCAGTACCATGCTGTCTTGAATACTGTAGATTTGTAGTAGAGTCTGAGGTCTGGGAGCCTGATTCCTCCAGCTCTGTTTCTCTTTCTCAAGATTGCTTTGGCTATGCGGGGTCTTTTGTGTTTCCATACAAACTGTGCAGTTTTTGTTCTAGTTCTGTGAAAAATGCCAGTGGTAATTTGATAGGACTTGCATTGAATCTGTAGATTGCTTTGGGTAGTAGAGTCATTTTCACAATGTTGATTCTTCCAATCCAAGAACATGGTATATCTCTCCATCTGTTTTTATCATCTTTAATTTCTTTTATTAGTGTCTTATAGCTTTCTGCAAGAGGTCTTTTGTCTCCTTAGGTAGGTTTATTCCTAGGTATTTTATTCTTTTTGTTGCAACGGTAAGTGGAGTATTTCCTTAATTTCTCTTTCAGATTTTTCATCATTAGTGTATAGGAATGTCAGATTTCTGTGCATTAATTTTGTATGCTGCTACTTTACCAAATTCCTTGATGAGCTCTAGTAGTTTTCTGGTAGCATCTTTAGGATTCTCTATGTATAGTATCATGTCATTTGCAAACACTGGCAGTTTCGCTTCGTGTCTTCCGATTTGGATTCCTTTTATTTATTTTTCTTCTCTGATTGCTGTGGCTAAAACTTCCAAAACTATGTTGGATAATAGTGGTGAGAGTGGACAACCTTGTCTTGTTCTGGGTTTTAGAGGAAATGCTTTCAGTTTTTCACCATTGAGGACGATGTTGGCTGTGCGTTTGTCATATGTGGCCTTTATTATGTTGAGGTAAGTTCCCTCTATGCCTACTTTCTGCAGAGTTTTTATCATAAATGGGTGTTGAATTTTGTCAAAAGCTTTTTCTGCATCTATTGAGATGATCATATGGTTTTTCTCTTTCAGTTGGTTAATATGGTTGATCACATTGATTGATTTGCATATATTGAAGACTCCTGGTATTCCTGAGATAAACCCCCTTGATCATGGTGTATGATCCTTTTAATGTGCTGTTGGATTCTGTTTGCTAGTATTTTGTTGAGGATTTTTGCATCTATGTTCATCAGTGGTATTGGCCTGTAGTTTTCTTTCTTTGTGACATCTTTGTCTGGTGTTGGTATCAGGGTGATGGTGGCCTTGTAGAATGAGTTTGGGAATGTTCCTCCCTCTGCTATATTTTGCAAGAGTTTGAGAAGGATAGGTGTTAGCTCTTCTCTAAATGTTTGATTGAATTCACCTATGAAGCCATCTTGTCCTGGGCTTTTGTTTCTTGGAAGATTTTTAATCACAGTTTCAATTTCAGTGCTTGTGATTGGTCTGTTCATAATTTCTATTTCTTCCTGGTTCAGTCTCGGGAGATTGTGTTTTTCTAAGAATTTGTCCATTTTTTCCAGGTTGTCCATTTTATTGGCATATAGTTGCTTGTAGTAATCTCTCATTATTCTTTGTATTTCTGCAGTGTCAGTTGTTACTTCTCCTTTTTCATTTCTAATTCTATTGATTTGAGTCTTCTCCCATTTTTTCTTGATGAGTCTGGCTAATGGTTTATCAATTTTGTTTATCTTCTCAAAGAACCGCTTTTCTTGACCTTCGTTTTCTTGACCTTTGCTATCATTTCCTTCATTTCTTTTTCATTTATTTCTCATCTGATCTTTATGATTTCTTTCCTTCTGCTAACTTTGGGGTTCTTTCGTTCTTCTTTCTCTAATTGCTTTAGGTGTTGAGATGTTTCTTGTTTCTTGAGGTAGGATTGTATTGCTATAAACTTCCCTGTTAGAACTGCTTTTGCTGCATCCCATAGGTTTTGGGTCATCGTGCTTTCATTGTCATTTTTTTCTAGGTAGTTTTTGATTTCCTTTTTGAT
Organism: Grampus griseus; assembly: GCF_964374135.1. Lineage (NCBI taxonomy): Eukaryota > Metazoa > Chordata > Mammalia > Artiodactyla > Delphinidae > Grampus > Grampus griseus. Next base: position 35,948,256 of record NC_138998.1, read on the forward strand.
TTCTTCAGTGATCTCTTGGTTATTTAGTAGTGTATTTTTTAGCCTCCATGTGTTTGTATTTTTTACAGATTGATATCTAGTCGCATGGCATTGTGGTCAGAAAAGATACTTGTTACAATTTCAATTTTCTTAAATTTACCAAGCCTTGATTTGTGACCCAAGATATGATCTATCCTGGAGAATGTTCCATGAGCACTTGAGAAGAAAGTGTATTCTGTTGTTTTTGGATGGAATGTCGTTTAAATATCAATTACGTCCATCTCGTTTAATGTATCATTTAAAGCTTGTGTTTCCTTATTTATTTTTATTCTGGATGATCTGTCCATTGGTGAAAGTGGGGTGTTAAAGTCCCCTACTATGATTGTGTTACTGTCGATTTCCCCTTTTATGGCTGTTAGCATTTGCTTTATGTATTGAGGTGCTGCTGTGTTGGGTGCATAAATATTTACAATTATTATATCTTCTTCTTGGATTGATCCCTTGGTCATTATGTAGTGTCCTTCTTTGTATCTTGTCATAGTCTTTATTCTAAAGTCTATTTTGTCTGATATGAGAATTGCTACTCCAGCTTTCTTTTGATTTCCATTTTTATGGAATATCTTTTTCCATCCCCTCACTTTCAGTCTGTATGTGTCCCTAGGTCTGAAGTGGGTCTCTTGTAGACAGCATATATATGAGGCTTGTTTTTGTATCCATTCAGCCAGTCTGTGTCTTTTGGTGGGAGCATTTAATCCATTTACATTTAAGATAATTATCGATATGTATGTTCCTATTACCATTTTCTTAATTGTTTTGGGTTTGTTATTGTAGGTCTTTTCCTTCTCTTGTGTTTCCTGCCTAGAGAAGTTCCTTTAGCATTTATTGTAAAGCTGGTTTGGTGGTGCTGAATTCTCTTAGGTTTTGCTTATCTGTAAAGATTTTAATTTCTCTGCTGAATCTGAAAGAATGAGATCCTGCTGGGTAGAGTAATCTTGGTTGTAGGTTTTTCCCTTTCATCACCTTAAATATGTTCTGCCACACCCTTATGGCTTTCAGAGTTTCTGCTGAAAGATCAGCTGTTAAACTTATGAGGATTCCCTTGTATGTCATTTGTTGCTTTTCCTTTGCTGCTTTTAATAATTTTTCTTTGTACTTAATTTTTGATAGTTTGATTAATATGTGTCTTGGTGTGTTTCTCCTTGGATTTATCCTGTATGGGACTGTCTGTGCTTCCTGGACTTGACTATTTCCTTTCCCATATTAGGGGAGTTTTCAACTATATCTTTTCAAATATTTTCTCAGACCCTTTCCTTTTCTCTTTTTCTTCTGGGACCCCCATGATTTGAATGTTGGTGCATTTAACATTGTTCCAGAGGTCTCTGAGACTGTCCTCAATTCTTTTCATTCTTTTTTCTTTATTCTGCTCTGCAGTAGTTATGTACACTATTTTATCTTCCAGGTCACTTATCCATTCTTCTGCCCTACTCATTCTGCCATTGATTCCTTCTAGAGAATTTTTTATTTCATTTATTGTGTTGTTCATCATTGTTTGTTTGCTCTGTAGTTCTTCTAGGTCCTTGTTAAAACTTTCTTGTATTTTCTCCATTCTGTTTCCAAGATTTTGGATCATCTTTACTATCATTACTCTGAATTCTCTTTCAGGTAGACTGCCTATTTCCTTTTCATTGTTTGGTCTGGTGGCTTTTTACCTTTCTCCTTCATCTGCTGTGTGTTTCTCTGTCTTCTCATTTTGCTTAGCTTACTGTGTTTGGGGTCTCCTTTTTGCAGGCTGTAGGTTTGTACTTCCTGTTGTTTTTGGTGTCTGTCCCCAGTGGTTCAGGTTGGTTCAGTCGGTTGTGTAGGCTTCCTGGTGGAAGGGACTGGTGCCTGTGTTCTGGTGGTTGAGGCTGGATCTTGTCTTTCTGGTGGGCAGGTCCACGTCCGGTGGTGTGTTTTGGGGTTTCTGTGACCTTGTTATGATTTTAGGCAGCCTCTCTGCTAATGGGTGGGGTTGTGTTCCTGTCTTGCTAGTTGTTTGGCATGGGTTGTCCAGCACTGTAGCTTGCTGGTCATAGAGTTCACCTGGGTCTTAGTGTTGAGATGGAGATCTGGGAGAGCTTTTGTTGTTTGATATTACTTGGAGCTGGGAGGTCTCTGGTGCACCAGTGTCCTGAACTCAGCTCTCCCACCACAGAGGCACAGGCCTGACCCCTGGCCCGAGCACCGAGACGTGTCAGCCACACAGCTCAGAAGAACAGGGAGGAAAAAAAAGAAAGCAAGAAAATAATAATAAAATAAAATAAGGTTATTAAAAATATAGAATAGTAAAAATAAAAAATTAAAAAGTCATAAAAAAAGAAAGAAGAGTGCAACCAAACCAATAAATAAATCCACCAATGATAACAAGTGCTAAAACATATACTAAGAAAAACAAACAACAAAAAAACGGACAGACAGAACCCTAGGACAAATGGTAAAAGCAGCAAAGCTATACAGACAAAAATCACAGAAAGACGCATACACATACACACCCACAAAAAGAGAAAAGGAAGGGCTTCCCTGGTGGCACAGTGGTTGAGAGTCTGCCTGCTGATGTAGGGGACACGGGTTCGTGACCCGGTCCGGGAAGATCCCACATGCTGCGGAGCGGCTAGGCCCGTGAGCCATGGCCGCTGAGCCTGCACATCCGGAGCCTGTGCTCCGCAACGGGAGAGGCCACAACAGTGAGAGGCCCACGTAACGCAAAAAAAAAAAAAAAAAAAAAAAAAAAACAACCAAATCAATAAACAAATCTACCAATGATAATAAAGTCTACATAGTAAGCTAAGATAAACATAAAACTGGAAACAACTTGGATGCCGAAAGCAAATGCCAAGTCTACAGTTGCTCCCAAAGTCCACCGCCTCAGTTTTGGATTGATTCGTTGTCTATTCAGGTATTCCACAGATGCAGGGTACATCAAGTTGATTGCGGAGATTTAATCCGCAGCTCCTGAGGCTGCTGGGAGAAATTTCCCTTTCTCTTTGTTCACACAGCTCCTCGGGTTCTGCTTTGGATTTGGACCCGCCTCTGCATGTAGTTCGCCTGAGGGCATCTCTTCCCCGCCCAGACAGGACAGGGTTAAAGGAGCAGCTGATTGTGGGCTCTGGCTCACTCAGGCCCGGGGGAGGGAGGGGTACGGAATGCGGGACAAGCCTGCAGCGGCAGATACCAGCATGACGTTGCACCAGCCTGAGATGTGCCATGCGTTCTCCAGGGGAAGTTGTCGCTGGATCACAGGACTCTGGCAGTGGCGGGCTGCACAGGCTCCCAGGAGGGGAGGTGTGGATAGTGGCCTGTGCTTGCACACAGGCTTCTTGGTGGCTGCAGAAGCAGCCTTAGCGTTTCATGCCCGTCTCTGGGGTCTGCGCTGATAGCTGCAGCTCGCACCCGTCTCTGGAACTCATTTATGCGGTGCTCTGAATACCCTCTCCTCGTGTACCCCTAAACAATGGTCTCTTGCCTCTTCAGCAGCTCCAGACTTTTTCCCGAACTCCCTCCCGGCTAGCTGTGGTGCACTAACCCCCTTTAGGTTGTGTTCACGCAGCCAACCCCAGTCCTCTCCCTGGGCTCTGTGGGAAGCCCGAGCCTCAACTCCCAGCCCCGCCCACCCCGGTGGGTGAGCAGACAAGCCTCTCGGGCTGGTGAGTGCCGGTCGGCCCTGATCCTCTGTGCGGGAATCTCCCCGCTTTGCCCTCCACACCCCTGTTGCTGTGCTCTCCTCCGGGGCTCCGAAGCTCCTCCCTCCGCCCCCCGCAGTCTCCGCCCGCAAAGGGGCTTCTAGTGTGTGGAAACCTTTCGTCCTTCACAGTTCCCTTCCACTGGTGTAGGTCGCGTCCCTATTCTTTTGTCTCTGTTTATTCTTTTTTCTTTTGCCCTACCCAGGTACGTGGGTAGTTTCTTGCCTTTTGGGAGGTGTGAGGTCTTCTGCCTTCGTTCAGTAGGTGTTCTGTAGGAGTTGTTCCACGTGTAGATGTATTTCTGATGTATTTGTGAGGAGGAAGGTGATCTCCATGTCTTACTCCTCTGCCATCTTGAAGGTCTCTCCTAATATGAGTTTTTTAATTAAAATAAGTTGGTTTTTAAAAAAGGTTATTTCTTGGCTTTGTGTGTTTGGATTTTTAATTAGAGATTGTGGATGTGCTTTTATTTGAATGGTGTATTTTAAAATATGAAACACTAATGAAACTTTATACATGAGTAAAGAAGTCAGGCATAAGTCATTTGAAGCCAAGTTTTTCTTGCTTTCATACAGGATCCCACTCCTTCACCAAAAGGTTTTCACTAAGTTTGGTCATCCAATTTCTTTTCATAAAGTGGATCGTTTATACTCTGACCGTTTAACCAAATCAGTTGTACAGTATTTACTCATATACCTGTGCATTTCATTTACTTGGAACTGGTGTGTAATGGAATAGTGCGCCGCCTAGTGTGCGGGTTAGTTCCAGCCAGTATTTGTCATGGTCCATTCCTGCACAAGCACAGCTTTTCCACCGAGAATGTCCAGGCATTTGGCAGATGATTCAAACCAAGTCCCCCTAAAACTGAGTTCCTCTGCTGAGTTTATTATTAACACCTCTATCCAAAATAATATTACCTTTCCTGTCCAACACCTGTTCTCTTCAAGATTGAGGAGTACCAAAGAAAAGGGGGGTTTGTAACTGAGCAGAACCCTGTGGGGCTCCTGGGCACAAAAGCCTTTCTGTGTCCCCAGGTTTCGGCAACATGTCTCCACCTGCCAGATGAGGCCGAGGCCTCCATACTCAGTAAATATCTACCCTCCCTGTAAATGCAGTGATTTCCATCCAGTACTCAGACCACAATCAGAGCAAGACCATGGTCAGACCAAGAGGCCTGATTTTTTCTTTTTATCAGAAAATATGGCTATTGTGATACAAACCCTTTTGGTAAAATTTTAAAGTAATAATGAAATTGTGATTTATTGTTATGAAAACTGATTTATCCTTAGGTTAAGGAAAATGACAACACAGTACTGCCTACAATTTGGGACTTCCTCTGGGGAGACCAGTTTCACCCTGGATTTTATGATTAGTTGTTGATTTCTAAGTTTTCATAACTGAGTTTGGTAGGAAGTCTAACTGTAAAATAGTTCTTATCTTTTCCTTCGTCCCTTAGCCAACCTTTGTGGGGTTAGCCTTACAGTGTGAAGCCTCAAGGAGCCTTGAAGCTGGCCAGAGATGAATGGGAACAGGGCTAAAATGTGGTTGGGTAGTATTCCTGCACTCCTATCCTTCTTGTGCATCATTGCTCACTCCCTTTGCCCTTCTTTATTGCCTTTCTCCTTTTATTTTGGAAGAGGAAATGAATGCACACAGTAAAAAAATTTCAAACAATAAAAAAGGTACACAGTGACAAGTAAATCTCCCTCCCTTATCTGTCCTTAGTTCTTCCACCTTCTACTGTTACCCATTTTCCATGCATTTTAATAGTTTATGAATAGACAGACACATGTACACGCATACGTGTATACTTTTTCCTTAAAATATGGTGATATATTACATACATTGTTTTTCATCTTTCTTCTTTCCTTTAAAAATATATCTTGGAAATCAGGTGACTTCCATATGTATCTTCCACATTCATTTTAGTAGAATATTCTTTGGGTAGCTATATTATAACTGACTTCGGAGGGTTCCTATTTAAATTGTTCCTAGTTCTTTTCTGCATGCAAACACAATCACTGCACTGATCAGCATGATACATGCATTTTTATGTGTAAGTGTAAGTATAATCATAGGAGAAATTTCTAGAAGTAAAATTGCATGGTCAAATGGAAAGTCTATTTAAATTTTCCATGCATATTGCCAAATCACTGTGTAATAAGATAGCTTCATAATATCCTCCTACTGATGATACTTGAGAATATCTGTTTCCCATACCGTAGTAATGAATAATAATAACAAAATTTTTGATCTTTTTTAATCTGATAGGTAAAAAGTGGTATCACAATGAAGTTTTAATTTTTGTCTTTTCACATATTTAAAAATTCACTTCTGTTTCTGTTTTCTCTCAACTTTCTGTGAAAGTGTTCATTTTTCAATTGGGTTGTTGGTCTATTCATATTGATGTGTTTGAGCTCTTTATGATTTATTAAGAAAATTATCTTTTTGTATACAAGATTGATTTTTCCAGAAATATTTAGTTTTTATGTAGTTAAATGTATCAGGCTTTAGAGTTTGTGTCATGCTTTGAAAGTTGTTCTAGATCTTTTATTTTTCTTTGGCCTCGCTGAGAGGCATGTGGGATCTTAGTTCCCTGAGGAATGATCGAACCCACGCCCCCTGCATTTGGAGGCGCAGAGTCTTAACCACTGGATCGCCCAGGAAGTCCCTCTAGATAATTTTTTTTAAGTCCCAAATTTTCCTCTAAACTTTTTAGGTTTCATCTTTTTACATTTAAGTTCTTGATTCCTCAGAAATTAATTTTGGTATAGTGAGTATGTGCCTCTATTTATTTTAGAAGAAATGAACGTTTCCAGTTGTGGCAGCACAGGGTCAGGGAAATAGAGACACAGAGCCTAGTGGACCAGCTACACCATCAATAAGTAGCCTTCGCTGACCCGAGGCTCCATCTCCCTGGCTCCTTTTGACAAACAAATGACGTGTCAATAGAATGATGCTGTGGGCTCCTGAACACCAAGGCCTGTGGAGAAGTCTTCTTCCTTTGCCTCTTTCTTGCAGCATGGGTTCAGAGGCACACAGACCTGGGAGCGAAACTCTGCTTTCCCCTTGTGAATAGTGAAGTTTCGGACAAGTTATTTTATTTGCCTCAGTTTCTGCACCTGTGAAACTAAGAACAACCAGTTCCTATACATGGTAGCTACTGAGAGGGTTAAGAAAGGAAAGGTACATGTTGCTTGCTGGCTGGCACTGTGGCAAGCCTCTGAATGCTGCCCAATAAATGTAGTTTGAGCTTTAATTTCACTTTGGATTTTTTTTTTAATATAACTTTGGCTTTTTTTCTCATATAAGTAGAAGTCAAGCCTAGTCAGAAATCATGATCCCTAGCTTCCCATTTTGGGAACACATCTCAACCCCTGCACCCACCCTTTTCTGGGACCTGAGACCCTCCACACTACACCCATCAGAACTCACCGTGGACCATGTGCACCTTGTTGTGAATATCTAAGCCTGAACCTGGAATTCCACCTGGATTCCCTCAACTTCCAAACTTCCAGACTATCTCAGTGCTAAGATCAGACACTTCCCTCTCGATCATTTCCTTGACTCCAGCCTTGCCCCCTCCTCCAAATGTGTGCTAGAACCTGCTGCTAAATTGCTAGATTCTCTTCTGAAAACCAATCCGTTCTTGTTACTTCCCTGCTTAAAGGTGAAAACCCCAGTGGCTCTCAACAGATACAGCTCTCCATGTGCTCACTCCTGTTGTCAGGTGCTTCTCTCCAGATGCTTCTAGATTCCCTAACACTCTGTTCTTTCCCACACCTCCCTGGCTTGTCCCTTGCTATTTTTTCATCCCAGAATGCTCTTTCCCGTATTCTTCTTTTGCCAGAAAACTCTCCCTTATACCTCTAGACCCTGTTCCCGCTTCCTCTTCCTTCTCTCTGCGAGTTCACACCCCTCTCTTCCTTACCACTTCATTACTTTGCCTTTGCCTCCACCTTGACCTGAGAAGGGTGGCTTTGAGTTCCTACTTTACTTCATACACACATGGATTACAACACTTACCACATGACACCTCTATTATCCTCGCATGGGATTCAGTTATTCATATCTATGTCCGTTTTTTCCCTGGACTGTGAGCTCCTTGCACTTGAGGGCTACAGCTCTATTTACCACCAGCACACTACCTAATACATAGTACATTCTCAAAATTATTTGTTAAAAATAAAGCATTAACCTGTCAATATCCAGACATTTTCTGGGTCTCCAGGAATAATCGAGTTAGGATTTCCAGGCTTTTGGAACATGTCGTTTTCAACTGACACCAAGATACCTCAAGGAGGAGCTTCCATTTTCTTTTCCTCTGTCAGCATTTCATCTTTTGTTTGGTATTTTATAACGTGAACCTATTATAAAACAGTAGCTAATGAATCAGAATTTTGCTTAGATATGAAAAGAGCACAAAGACCTTTTTAAAAAGGGATGCTATAAAGCTGCTTTGGAGTTTTTATTTTTGTTTTGTTTTTTGCATCACACAGATAATGAAAACAATAGCTTGACATCCCTTTGGCCAACATTGTGTGTATCTTAACGTTTTTATGAGATTGATTTGTGGTTATCTACTTGGGAGTAAGATATCAGAAACATTGATTACAACCCAAGGAACTATAATTATATGTCTAATTTAATTTTTGTAATTGAGAACATATTTAAGAGTAACAATACTGCTAACCGTAGTGCTAAAATCTTGCTTATTATTGAATTAGTTTCACGACTGATGGGGAGCAGCAACAAAGCTCATCTACAGACTAAAACTCTGGACAGCAACTTGAAGAGAATTTGGAGCTTAATTCTGATGATCCATGGAGTTGACATATCCAGGATGGCACAGAGGAAAAATTAGAATAACTTATTTGTACATATGTGACCTTGGTAAATTTCCAGAGATTAATCCAGGACATGACTTATGGAGATTATAAGAGAGCTTGTAGTCAGTCCTCTTCTCTTGGAGATTTTTCTCTCTTTTGAACAAGTCTTCACCATGAGAAAGAAATACAAGGAATGGTCAGGAAAGGAGGATGCCCGTTGGGCAGTCCAGTTTGCAGAAACAGTTGTGGAGTTCAGTGAGTTGATACATCACAACTCAGTCATACTCAGGTCTATAAGCAAGTTTCACATGACATATCCAAGGACCACAATTTCAAAACTAAAAGTTTTTGTCATAAATGCAGATTAGATGAGAGTATATGTTTATAGCCATTGATTGTGTAAGTATAGGGCATAAGTGCCAGTGAGAGTGCTATTGCCATGTAACAGAATTGGTAGGCAAGTAAAAATCAGTGTCTTACTAATGAGACCCTGTTGTATAGCACTAGGAACTCTACTGCACTTCGCTGTATGGTAGAAACTAACACAACATTGTAAAACAACTATACCCCAGTAAAAAAAAATGTAATCACTCTTTAAGAGGGAGGAGAGGAAGCAAGGGATGTGACTAGGGAGGCAAGAGTGCTGGGGTGAGGTGAGGAAGGGCCCACAAGACCAGGGATGCAGGTGGTCTCCAGCAGCTAGAAAAGTCAAGGAAACACATTCTCCCCTACAGATTCCCCTACACAGGCTCCCCTACAGCCTCCAGGAGGAACCGGCCCTGCTGACACCTTGACTTTAGCCCAGTGAGACTGTTTCCAGACTCCTGGCTTCCAGATGTAAGAAAATAAATTTGTGTTGTATTAAGTAAGTTAAAAAAAAAAATCAGTGTGGTAAAGTACTACTATTCCTGTCACCATTATTGTCTCATTTTTTTGCCTTTGCTACCAATCTCACTAATTTTAACATAATTCACATAGCGTTTAGATGCACAGAAATTATTCAAATTACTTCCTTCTGCCTGAAGACATCAAAACTCCTCCTCTAGAAATAAAGTTTTGTTATATATAAGTGAGATAAGGTGGAAATAAATCATCATCTGGGGACACTGACGTTGGGAGGTTGTGGGGAGAGGAATTTGCTGTTTTGAAGAGTAGGTGGTGGGTGGCTTCAGAGCTATTTACTGGGAGAGGTGAGAGCATTTTTTATCGGAGTCAGAGAGCTGAGTAATACATTTGACTTGCTTTCACTTTCTTTCTTCCCCACTTTCTTCTTTTTTCCTGTACTTGTCTTTTATCCTCTGTCCTTATTTTTCTTACTCCTTCACTCTTCCTTCTGTTTCCTTTCCTTCTTCCTCTCCTCCATCCTCCCCTAGGAGCCTAGTGACACCAATAGAAACTGCCTTCTCCACTAACGAAGCCCCCTTCGTGGAGCTGTAGCACATCCAGTGATCTGCGACGCCCTATGGTCATTGTACCATGTCCCATGACATGTACATGGGGTGCATGCATGGTCATTGGTATGTTTCCTTCTATTCTGGGAGCTTCTAGGACAGCATGGTGAGGGTAAAGAGAACAGACTTGGAGTTAGACAAATCTGGGCTCAAGCCCTACCCTCTCCACCTGGTATTTGTCACTAGTAACCTTAGGTAAGCTACCCAACCTTATATGTGGAAGGGGAGCAGCAACGCCTATCTCAAACGATTGTTGTGAGAATTAAATACAGTGAGAGTTCAGAGCCTGGCATAGCTACACAGCATGTGTTTGATAAATACCAATTTTCTTCCTTTATCCGGTTCCCCATTCAAAGTATTGCCTATTTCTCTCTTCCAAACCCAGTGCAGTATGAACTAACAGCAGACCTCATCCTTAGGAAGCTCATAATCTGGCTGGGAAGAGGATGTATACACTAGCAATGAGACACCAGCACTGTGTGACATGTGCTGCCAGCCTCCAGAGGTGACAGGAAACCCATCTCCATGCCCCTCCCCTCACTGCCTGCCCCTCAGAGAGGTGGTCACAAATCTGATTGATCAAGTTCCAGGACACATGGATTAGGTCAAGTCTGCCAGGCTGGTAGTGGGCAGGGTTCTGTTTGTTCAAAGGTTTTGCATATGAGCACAGAACTCTCTTTTCTCCCTTTTAGGTTGGAAAGCGATGGCCCACTTTCACTTGAGAAGGCAGTCATCTTATACTTATGTTGGCATTTCCACTTCCTTTCACTTCATTAAGGCTTTCAGAGTATGGCAAATTTCAGATTTAAACTTAAGGAGGAAAAAACAGACCCTTTAGATCTCTATCCTTTTCCCATGATTCTGCTCCAGGATTGCCAGCGGATCCCCAGCTGGCAGCAGAGTGAGCAGTTTGCTCATTGCTCATCCTAAGTGTGTCCTTGTCCTGTGCTTGCATCTCCCTTGGCGCCTCATGGGGCTGTGGGATGGGTGGGCAGTATGCCACGGGGCAGGATCGGGCAAAACTAGGACCCCTGACCATGATACCATTACCACCAACAAAACCCACCAACACTTCTAACACACGCCTTCGAGAAGATAAAATCAAAATATAGAGAAATTCCCAGAAGGGGAACATTATTCCCAGGAGGGGGGCATAATGAGGGGTGGGGAGGCAGCTCAGATTGGAAGAAGCAGTCAGGAACCTGGCCTAGGCTTGAGGGACAGGGATATGAATGACCCAGGGGGGTTGGTCTACACTAAATGATAGTGACGTTTTGTCCAAGAAAGTAGGAATGTGGGCCTTGATGATATATTCCAGGTAGAAGTGTGGTATGTCTGTTCTAGCAAATATTTAATAATGTTCCATAGTCACCCTTTTCTGATATCCTGGAACATAAAGACTACCTTATTTACTTCTTATAATAAAGTTTAAAGCAACAGGGTTTATTCCAAATGTTGTATGCCCCAGTTGGGGCCCAAGAAAATAGTAATAGCACCCTCCTCCAATTATTTAAGTGACTACCATGTGTAACCTTCTGATCTTTACAAAAACCCTGGATGGTGACTTTTAACTAATTTTACAGAATAGGAGTTGGTGCTCAGAGAGGTGAAGTGAGCTGCCCAAAGCCTCACAGGTAATAAGTGGCAGAGCCATGATTGGAACTTCAGATTTGTGGCTCCAGTGCCTGAGTTATCATGGCCTCTCCCCACAACTCTGACAACTTCAGTTCAGCCAAAAGTCCAGCCCGTTTCAATCACAGTAACACCTGTGTCCATCTACTGACCTTCTTCCCAGGCAGGCAGCAGGCGTGTGCTATGGAGTGTCCCAGTAGCAGTCGCAAACCTGCCCCAGGGTGGGTGCCTTCTCTTGCCTTTGTGCCCCTGGAAACTACAGGACCCAGTGGAGGGTAGAGAGCTCACAGGCATCAGGATAATGAACCTCACTCTGGTTTCGTGGCCTCTTGTCCTCCTCCTCTGTGGGTCCTAGAGAGAGGGATGCTGGTTCATTCCACATCTTTCTGCTGCCTAGTCACATGAGGGAAACTCCTCTCAAGCTTCTGTGTCTCCATTCTCTCACCTGTGACGGTGGATAATAACATCTGCTCAACTTCTCTCAAGCTTATCGTAAACATCAAATATGACTGTGAATGTAAAAAACAATTTCTGAAGTTAAAGTACTGTGTATTATCATGGTTTGTATCAAAGGTAACTGGGGGAGGCATTATTTCTTAATATTAGAACAGAAGCATTTCTGAGAGACCCACAGAAGAATCCTACATATCTTGTTGCCTGGATATCAGCGTGACTCTGAAATATCCTTCACTAGGGCCCAGTGGAAAAGTCCATCTTGACTAGCATTCAGCTTAACTAAAAGGAAAAATCCGATGGAAACTGACTCTGGATAAGCTAAAAAATTATAATCCCTAGAGGTGTTAGCAGTGACTCAGGATTCCTTCTGAAAGGGAGGAAAAACTCTTGACAACCACCCGCCACGACACCTCTTTCAGAGTAATGGGCGTGGGGGGGGGGGGCTTTAAAAACCACCACAGTCCACCATCCCCTGTGGGAAGCTCCTTTCCTGAGAGTTCCAGGTTCCTCCCTCAGGCTTCCAGCCAGAATGCCCTCCTCGCCCCCTCAGACAAGGCTATCGGAAATAAATAACCAACATAGGAACCTTGTAGGCAGAATCACCACCTGCATCTTCAATGGGCCTGTGATGATCTCAACGGATAGGCCAAGTCAGTGAGTGTGAGGAGAGGAAGTAGGTTTTATAATTTGGATGCCTTCCCGGATCGTTATTGCCATTTCCTCATTGGCCATCTTTGCTGCCAAGATAGTAGTGGCTTCTTCCTGACATGTAATAGCAGAATATTTCACTTTTCTTACTGTTATTTTTTACTGAGAGTTTTAGACTCTCCTAACAACCCCCCTCTCCGCTTTGCTACCCACTGCCCCAAATTAAGGTGAGTAGTAGAGAGATCTTGGTCTTACCAAATGATTATCAATGAAAAGAGACCCTCTTCCCTTTGTATAATATGCTGGTTGGGAAATTGTAGCATATTTTTACATGTAAGCATATTTTCATGGTAAACTTAATCATTTGAAATGCACTTATAAACTGGACTGTACAAGGAATATAAAAACTTCTTTTGTAATGTAAAGCCACTCTGTGTATAGATCTATATTTAACATATACGTGTTAGTTTCTCTTAGGGTATTACTTACCTATATTTCTGGATAAGTCATAGGGTTGAAATCTGGTAGAAAGTTGTCGACTCTCAATGAAGGAAACTTATAAAATAAAACACAGATCTAGACCTAGGGGGAGTTCTTTTTAGGCCCTTAAACCCATCAGACTCATACCAAGTTTGGGGTGAGTACCAAGAAAAAGCCAAGGTGAGATGGTGAGCTCAGCTGTCAGCATCTTAACCACATTGTCTTTCTCTGAATTTGTGCTGCAATTAAAGCCCGACTCCTGCTACTGAACGTCAGTACACATGCTGTCATACCTTCTACTCCTCTTATGCCTGTTGCTCTCATAGCCCTATCAGTCCCTAAGCTTTGTCCGGCTGAGATCATGGCTTATCTTCCCGGTGGCCTGTCTCATGGTGACATACAGTGCTGTGTCCAATAAAATTTATTTTTTATTCTGTTGCAAAGAAATGTAATCCAGTGGCTCTCAAATTCTTTGACCATAACCATAGAAGGAAATATACTTTCCACTGTAAACAGATATACACATACATATACATGCATACCATAAACCGAAGTTTCACAAAACAGTAATTATCCTTAGAAGGACTCTGAACTCCGATATTTTCTATTCTATTCCACTCCATGCCATTTTATCCTGCTTAAAAATACTGGACGTGACCTTTAAAAGAGATTTTTTGACAAACTAATGGGTCACAGCTGTCAACTTGAAAAACACTACCTAGCGTATGTCAGGAAAGGATTATACATATCAGAGCCACCCCCTGGCAGCTGCTCCCTGCCCCATACACAGCCCCATGCTTCCAGTTGAGCTTGGGCCACCCTCTCAGATCCTCCAGGGGCACCACCCAAACACCTGGCAAAGTCCCCTCAATAATACCCTATTCCCAAAAAACACATGAATTTCAAATAAGGTGTGACTGTGGAGGAAGCCAAACTTCCTTTTACGTCTACATTTCTTTTTCCCTCTACAGCACCAATACTACAGGTAATGCTAAAGGGAGACTACACTTCCGGTTTGGGGAGACGTCAAAGGAATTAAAATATTCAATTGGAAAAGTTGACTGTAAGCTGCTTCGCCTGTCCTCTTGATCCAAAGGAAAGCACCACAATAAGTTCAGCGCTTCACATAGGGTCTCCTTATGGACAGGCCCCCGTCTAACTGTCCCCCAGTTCCCTAGCTCTGCAGTATTTCTATGCTGTGGACCTCCATCCCCTGGAGTTGATGGAGGAGCATGTCTAAATGCCACCTCCTTCACCCCCATGGTCTCTTGTGACACACTGTTCACTTTTCAATTCTGGAAGGAGTTAGCCTGACCTGCACACACAATAGCTTTTTAAAAATATCTCTGCCCAGAGCCTCATCCCCAGGAATTCCCATTTAAGTGGCCTGAAGTGGGGTGTGGGTGTTGGAGTTTATGAGAGCTCTCAGGTGTTCCTGATGAACAACCAGGGCCGAGCAACACTGGGATTGGCTGACATTGCACGGGGGACTTCAGGAACAAAGTCCAGGGGTCTCAGCCTCCAGGCTCAGTTCTCCTCAAGATGTTCTAACCACCCTGAGGTGCACAACGAGAATTCCTCTTGGTCACAGAGATGGGAGCGATGGAATCAGACACACAGAGACTTCTCCCAAATGATTAATTAGTAGAGTCGGTGCAGTTTACATACATGTTAAGAAAAAAAACTCTTACAGGAAACATAATCTGCACAGACCCCTTCATTATTACAAAGAATTGTGTCAGCCTCCCTCCCCCAACCCCCTTCTTCAATCTCTACCTTCCAGGCTGTGAACTTAGATCTTCCTGCATAAAATGGGCTCCAGATACAAGCTCTCTAACTGCCACAGCTTTGAAACATTTTTCTCTGTGCCTTAGACCAATGTTCCTTGTTTTTTTAAAAACTTTAAAACTTTTTCTTTAAATAAATTAGTTTATTTATTTTTGGCTGCTTTGGGTCTTCGCTGCTGTTCACGGGCTTTCTCTAGTTGTGGCGAGTGGGAGCTACTCTTTGTTGTGGTGCACGGGCTTCTCATTGTGGTGGCTTCTCTTGTTGCAGAGCACGGGCTCTAGGAGCGCGGGCTTCAGTAATTGTGGCACGCGGGCTCAGTAGTTGTGGCTCGTGGGGTCTAGAATGCAGGCTCAGTAGTTGTATGGCACGGGCTTAGTTGCTCCGCGGCCTGTGGGATCTTACCGGACCAGGGCTCGAACCCGTGTCCCCTGCATTGGCATGCAGATTCTTAACCATTGCACCACTAGGGAAGCCCAGGCCAATGTTTTTTAAACTTTAGCATGCACAGGACTCACCTAACGATTCTTGTTAAGTTGCAGTTTGTGATTCAGTAGGTCTGAGGAGGGGCCCCAGGTTCTGCATTCCTAACAAGCTCCCACGTGTTGCTAATGCTACTGTTCCGCTCTGAGTATAGGTCTTAAAGCAGACTGGCTTCTGGCCAGGGATCCCCTACATGATATAGATCAGATCTTTAATATCAGATCACAAGATTCTGATCCCAAAGATTCTGCTCTAGTGCATCTGGGATGATTCTGGATGATTCTGATCTGGTCTGTGGACTGCACTTCTAGAAATACTACATAAGAGGTAAAAAATAAAAATAAAGAAATAAACTGAGAGAGTAGCATACAAGTAAATAGGATCTGTTTGTAAGTTTATGATCTGAGGCTCCAAGAGCCCATCATGACCTATGTCCAGTCTGGCCCTCCGCTCTCCTGTCATTCTAGACCCCGAGGGGGCGATCCTGAACAGAGGGATATCCCTGCTCCTTCCCGTCAAGGTTAATCATCCAAGTTCTGAGACCTGGCCTCTTTCTTTAATAATTGATAGTAAACCCCTCTATTTTTTCAGAGGGCCTCACCCTCCACCAGAAGGGTAGCTCATTATGCCACTGAGTCAATAGGACAACCACATCTGAACCCAAAACAACATGCCTAATAGCTGCTCAAGAAGGAAACATAAACATATAGTGTTAATTAGTGGAGGGTGGGAGTGTGCCATTGGTCGTTAAAGAATAATGTTTAAAAGTTTATAAATAAACAGCATAATTTGTTTTATCCACTTGTACTTTAATTGCATGCTGTGTTCAGCAAGCAGTAGATCAGATTCAGGAGGCTTTGTAATTCTCCTTTTCCTAGGGACAAAGGGGAAAAACAAATTACTACATTAATAATGTTTGGGGGCTAAAGAAATGGATTGATGTTTTAGAAATAAATGTACCAGTTTTAAAGTTGCATTTTAATTTGGTTAAATTTTTGGTCCTTAATTCTCTAACTTTGTTGTATAATTGAAAATAAAGAAATAGTCTATTTGTTCAAGTGTAATCTTAACACAAGGAAAAACTCAAGTTCACTCTGTGAATTTGTAATTTGAGATTATGAAACTTGAATTTAGAACAGATTTATGGATTTGTATCTCCATTGTTAACACCTTATAGCCTACAAAATAAAAATGTTTTAGTTTGGGAATGTTCCATTTGAGATTCCTGGTCTCAAGGTAATGGAAATGTACAAAATTGTTTGTATTATTACATTTTGCTGGAACAAGCTCTATTAGAAGCAGAGTTGATAAGTTGGCCCTGGTGCTGGAGCAGGGTTTAGCCATTAAGTTCCTGGATAGTGGGGACAGATGGAGAGGACAAGGTAGTAGCTGGGACTGTGGTGGTTGGGACACTTGGGGAGAACTCAAGGCAGGAATTATTTTTCAATTGATTTGGAAGTTCTGTGTTAGAATAGTCTCAACCAACCCTAATTTGAACTGCAAACAGAGAGAATAATAATGACCAAATCCAGCCTCTATGTGAAAGGAGTAGAGAAAAAAGGGAAAAGAAGAAGAAAAGAGAAAGGGAAATAAATCAATGAGGTGTCTCATTCTGTGCTACTGAACAGCGTCTCACCATAGAGCTAACTGAATTAAAACAAATCCAATTTTCCTAAGCCTAATTTTTGGAGACGTCTCATTGTTCTGAAGGAACAAGAGCAAGCTCGAATTAAATGAACATTAAGCATTTACACTACCTGAAATAACAGCAAGGTATTTGTGTCTGTCATGGTCTGATACATAAATTTTCCAAGTTCATATAGTTAATTATATGATCTGGAGTAGTTCTTAGCAAAAAACTCTTATAGCAGACACTTGAAGGGAAATAAAGCAAATCAACTACAGTTTAAGCTCTACATTTCATTATTTTTTAACTGGTAGGAGAGAAGCTCAGAGGAAATCATGTAACACATCCTGTATGAAGTACTGATGTACATGCGGTCCATGACACATTATGGTCACATTAAAGTCCATTAAAAAATAAGTTAGCAGGAACATCATGTCTCCAGGCAAATAAGGAGCCAGCCACACTTCACTAAGGAGTGTGGTACCTGGTGCAAAAAGGCTCAGAATTTGGAGTTGACCATGATTTCAGTTCAAAATATGACTTTGTCTCTCAGATGCTATATAATCAGGAGAAATCTTATTGTGTGTCAGTTTTCTTTTCTAAAAAGCAAGTGTAGTAAACCTCAAGGTTTGTGTGAGGATTAAATGAAGTAACATATGTAAATTATCTTATTCATAAGTGATTGTCCAATGCTAGCTATGATAATCATCAAAAATTAAGTAGTCAAATATGAAGGACTCTAGGAAAAATGAAGTTGATTAATGTTAGGAAAACATGTTTTGTTTTGTTTTTCAGTTATAGCCCTTACATTAATTCAGCAGATGAATTTTCAGCAGATGTTTTTCAGGCATCTTGCCCACGTGATTCTGTTCTTGTCAGCATGCCACTGTCTTAAAACCTGTGAATAGAGCGATCAGAGTGCTAGAATAAACACAACTCTCTCACTGAGATATGTTAAAAAGAGAGAGTAAGGGAGAGAAGAATTTAAATGATATTGTTTTCTTTTAAGAGTGTCTGCAGCATAAATATGTAAAGATGAAAAATAATCCTGAAATAGGAAACATGTATTTATTAATATTTTATCCATAAGGTTAAAAAAAATAACACAGAATTTAATAAGTCAAAAAAACAAAGAAAAAGTAAAAGTTTACCCTCAAGTACCAGGTGAAAAGTGTGATCCAAAATTTGGAATGTGACAAAGGAAACTCTAGAGTCAAGAAAAACAGGGCACCTGGGGCTGAAATAATCCCAGGAGAAATGAGATCATTGGTCACACCTAACTCAGCTGAAAATGCAGTTTTCAGCCCCTAGGAATCAGGCCTGACAGGTGAGTTGGGGCACTGGCACTTGCTATTGGAGAAAAGGTCATCTTTCTGGGCCTGAGCCCTCTGCAGACTCCTTGTGACCCTAAGAAGATACCTCTGTCTTTCATGGATTTGTCATCAATGAGAACCTGATTCACTGGAAGGAGTTAGAGAATCAATAGACTTGGGCTTGTATGATTTCACATCATAAGAAACTCATCCACCAGTTAGCATATTATGTACAGAAATGCACCCATTATAGTATTTTATTGCCTCTGTGAGGAGATTAGTCAAAACAGCACTTAAAGAATCTGGAAACTTCCAGCCTTCAAATTCTTTCATAGACTCACATAACAACTAATTGAGAAAGCTTGTCCATCATTTCTGAGTGTTATTTTTCTTCCAAACGTTATTTTTTAGCTCTTTAAAGTTGTGACCTTTAAATTTTTTCAAGATTCACATCTTTGTATATTTTAAACTAACTTGGTGCTTCTGTGAGATTTCCACTGGAATTTCTCCAAATATGTGCCGTGTAAATCTGACAGGGCAGAGTCAGTGAAACCAGGAACAGAGGGAGGGATCAATTAGGAGGATTCTGATCCAGTCTTCATTCATTTTTATTCAGGAAATATATATGGGCCATCTCTCTGCCAAGGGCCAGACAGTGTTCTAGACACTGGGGAGACAAAAAGAACAGGACACACAGGGCTCCTATCCTCAAGTCAAAGAAACAAAAACACATTAATAAAGGAATACAGGAGGTAGTCAGAGCTATAAAAGAAAACAAACTAGTAGTTGAGATATAAAACATGATGGAAGACTTATTTTATATAGAGTGATCAGGGTGGGCTCTTTGAAGCTGTGATATTTAGACTGAAGTCTAAAAATGAAGAGACAGTCAAGAGTGGGTGGAAGAGCATCCTGAGAGTGGGAACAGCATATGCAAAGGCCATATGCTTGGGAGAATGGCTTGGAGGGATGCAGGAGAAGAAGCAAACCAGACAAAGAGCTATGTAGCAGTCCAGACAAGTGATACTAGGGATCAGATTAGGGTGGTTGCAGCAGAGATTCAGGGAAGAGGTTAGAGTTGAGATATATGCTGGAGATGGAACTGACATTTCTTGCTGGTGAATTGGACATGAGAAATTGAGAAACAGGACTTCTCCCTGCTTTCTGGTTTGAGTCATTGGGAGGATGGTGGTGTTATTAACTCAGCTGAGGAGCAGGTTTAGGGGAAAAAATTGAGTTCCATTTTGGACATGTAAGGTTTGAGGTGCATGACACGTGGAGCTGTAAGACAGACAGTTGTACTTGTGTCTGAACGCAGAGGAGTGCTCTGATCTGAAGAAATAACTTTGGGAGTCATCAGCGTAAATTCAATATTGCTGTTGAATCCATGGGAATCTATGTGATTCCCTTCAAGGCATGCACCTAGGATGGGCTCTCCTCTGTGTGAAGGGAGAGAGTCATGGTACTCATTCTTGATGAGTCTCTTCATTTTCAAAACCTCAGCTTAAAAATTAGTATTTACGGAGAGTCCTTCCATTCTCCTGGACCCTCCAAAACTCTTTTCTGGACCAAGTCAGGCCTCTGACTCATGTCAGATGAGAAAACTGAGGCACAGGGAGGTTAAGTAACTTGTGCTTGGTTTTGCAGCTCCTGAACTGTTAAACACTTCATTTTACCACATTGACTAACAGAAACGGTAACCAGTTCTAGAGGCACTGTCTTCTTTGTCCCTACAAGATTATTTAGGGGCAAATGGAAGAAAAGCAAAAGTAGAGGAATTTCAAGGCAGTACCTTCCTGTCATGTTCCAGCCAATGGTGGGACTGCAGCAGAAACCACCCTTCCTATCTCTAGCCCAGCGCCATATTGGACCACCAGCCCACTAATATTCCCATTAAAATTCCACAGGAGGTCAAAGTTCCCTGTTTAAACACCTCTTTGTTTCAGGAGTACCTTCTAATGAAGAAAAGATAATCAGTAGGAATTGAGGTAGTTGTTGATGACCTTCACCCCACTACCTCAATCTACAACTTCTTGCTTTGTTTTTCTTCTTTAATTTTCATTTCCTACTGAGTTCTCTCCTCTTTATAATTTCTTTGTTTCCCTGTTATTTCTTACACATGCCTAGCCCTATTGCTGTTGGCTAAAACAATTTCTGAGTTTTCTTCTTAGCTTAAGACAGGGAGCATTTGGAATTTTGTTCATCTTTTTTCACACTATTTTCAAAATGCAGAGCTAAGTGTTCTGTTTTACATGTATCAACATTTGTGTGCTTATGTTGCTGTTATATTTTTATATTGTTATCTGTGTCTTCCATCATTTTATTTTTGAAACACTTTGTGGACTGTAATCATGTCAGGATAATTAAAAGTTTGCCTCAGTGCTGAGCACACGAGTGCAAGTGGATTTTTTTGTTTGTTTTTTGTTTTAAATAAATTAGATAAGCATATTGATCAAACAAATTAGTTAAAGGAGGTGATTTTCTTCATGAGGAAAAATTATTCTTGGGACGGTAGTGTTCTTAATACCTTCAGATTTTTGTTTGTAGAGCATTTACTTGACAGAGAGGTTGAATGAGGAAAGCTAGAATTCTAAATTGCTTCATAACCGTTGCCCCCTAAAGATGGGCAAAACATAAAAAGAAAGCATTTCAAAAGTTAAAACATATGTCCATGAAGATACATGTTTTGATTCCCCCAAATTTCCAGGAAAACATTGTGTATGTAGTGCCAGAGACCCTGCATCACAAGTTCAACTTCAGTATTCAATAAGATCTGGTTGAATTAGAGAATTCCAAGTATGTGCCACGTCCCTGGCACCAGGCTAGGTGCAGGGGGAGGTGTTGCCAGGTGCAGCCTCTGCCCTCACCCAGGGGTGGGGAGCAGGAGAGCAGAGACTCAGCAGTTGGAACACCGTGTGTTAAAAGATTCTTCGAGAGATACACACGGGGTGCAAGGAGGCACTTGGTGAATGAACGGAATCAGACAGATTAAAAGATGTTGCAGTGGGGGAACAACTTATTTTTTTTAAATCATCCAATGTGGAAAGGCAATGAAAACCTGAACTAGTCTGGAAGCTCTCATAAGAAAAGTCTCTGAAATTTTTTGAGAAATCTCAGCAGACGCAGCAATACTTTTGTTATTCTCCTAGTTGGCAACACCGAGCAGATCTTGTGCCATATGCGTTGGGGAAGGGAAGGAAGAGAGCAAATGGAATCCTACTGAACAGAAGAGTCAGGGCTAAGCAGACAGCTCTGGGATAACAAATGAAAGTTCCTTGTCACAGGAGAGTGTGGACTTCGAGGAAGAGGCAGCAGAGATGACGGAGGGGGACAGGAAGAGAGGCAGGCTCTCTGTCCCTCTCGCTGCCCGGGGTGCTGGGCTCAAGCCACAGTCTTATAGCATCCCTTCCCCCCCACGTTAATTAAACCCCAGTTTATCTCTAATTTAGCACTTAGTGTCCTATGGTTCAGTGACCCCTGGTTTCCTTTTACTTTTTAATCCTCATTTGGGGTTTAACTGGTGGTACAAACTTCTGGACTCACACAGAGAATTTCTCCCAGCCTGTGTGCAAGTGGAGGGGCCTGGGGTAGTGGGTCATGGCAGAAGATTTCCTCGATCCATAAACCCTCTCATCTGCCCTCCTGACAAGTGGAAGGCACCGAGATGGGTAAGAGTCTCACCCCACCAAGTGAGCTGTGGGAGACCCATGACATTCTTCACTTCTCTGTAACCGAGCTTAATTTTATGTGTTTTGTCCCTCATCCTGGCGGGTGTGTGAAACAATCTCAGGTAATTCAGGGTCTCTCCCTGCACTTCCTCTGGGGCTGTGGCTCTGTTCCAGGGGACTCTCGTGGTGCCAGAGCTAGTGTGGGCCGGGCTGCCCTTGGGCCCATTCAGCCTTGAGTCTCCATCCCCACAGGTCCCACCAGGGAGACTCCTCAGGCCTGGGCTGCTGGCCAGGGCCCAGGGCACATGCAGCTGGCCCCTTCCTACTCCCCTCCTTGCAGCTGGGGGGAACTGAGGAGCGCTGAGAGGCTGGCCCAGGCTCATCTGCCCAGGCCTCCCACCAGCCATTTCAGCTCAAGTCCACCGTGAGGCCCAGGGCCTGAGACCGGGGGACGTTGCTTCCTCCCCTGGCCACACTTCTGTCCCCAGACTCAGCATCCCCCAGTCTGTCTAGAGCATCTACCTCTCCTGAGATTTCCTCTCCAGGACCCACATCAATATCTAGTTCTCTTCCTTCCCTCTTCAGAGTCTGTTGTCCACAGGCTGGGAGGTTCACAGGCTCTTCCAAAGCAGTTATTTGTGCCCAGCGTTCTTTCTCTTCTCTGAGGGTGAACATCCTCATTCTATGGTGTCACCATCACTCAGCGATGATGAGAATTGCGATTCCAGCTTCTGAAATGGGATGTCATGGGGGCAGGGGTGGTTGAGGTCACAGGAAGTGCAAGAGAATGACACCTCAGTGAATATGTCACAGTATCATGTCCACACACAGCTTACACTGTTGAAAAGGACCTCAGAGTTTATCCACCCCAATTCCTTACCCCAGTTTAGCCCTTTCTATGTATCTAACACTTTAATGGCAGGTACCTCATCAGACGCTGGGATAACCCCTTTAGTGGCTGGCTGTCTCCTCTTTACCAAAGTCTCCCAGTCAGATTCTGCCCTGGGGTCCCACTCAACGGATCTCTTCCCTGTTCCCTTGATGTTCCTGGCCACCCAGGCTGCAGGTGAGCAGCCTGGAAAGGAACCACCCCCCACCCTCAGGAGAAAGGCTTTGACTGGTCCTGGGCAAGGTAAGGCTGCAGCACTCCCCAGAAGCCAGCTGGCCCCTTCCTGCTGTCTGCCCTGTTCTCTGATAAGCTTCGCCTCACAGATTCCCCACCGGCACCTCCCCGCCATGGGGTGGGATTGGCTACATGGTATCAAGCCCGGCTGTGGACTCCTTTGTGCTGATGATCAGGCTTGGGCCTCTCACCAGGAGCAGCAGGCTGTCTAGGATAATGGGTCTGGCATTCTGAGCTCACATGTTTGACAAAAGCTCCTGAGATGATTTCAGCACACACCCAAGGGGAGAACTCTGCTAGGAGCAATTGTTAAGCCATTTACCAAATATAAAATTAATTAGAAGTGGAGGTAAAGTCTGTCACAGGCAGTGGGCTGTTAATTCTCAGCTTCTGTCAGCCTGAGTTTCCATTCTTTCACAGATACCTACCTTTTTCCCTTCCTCTCTCCTTCTGCCTGTCATTTTCTCCTTCTTTTTCTTCTTCCCTTTCTCAAACATTTATTGAGCTTCTGCTATGTGCCAGGCAGTGTGCTGGGTGCCAGACATACAAGGATGAATCAGACCCAAACTCTGGCCTGAAGGAGCTCACAGACAAGTGAATATAATATTGTAAGTGTTGGAGGTTGTATTAGTTGTTAATTGCTGTGTAACAAATTACTCCAAAATGTAGTGGCTTAAAAACCACACATTATCTCACAGTTTCTCAGGAATCTAGGTGTCACTTCGCTGGGTCCTCTGGCTCCAGGCCTCTCACCAGCTGACATTCAAGTGTTGGCCTGGGCAGCGGTCATCTCAAGGCTCAGCTGGGGGAAGATCCATTTCCAAACTCACTCACAAGCTCCCACATAGGTCAGCTCCTTGCTGGCTGTTGGCTGGAGGCTTCTCTCAGTTCCTTGCCATACGGTCCTCTCTGTGGAGGAGCTCATGACATAGAGGCTGGCTTCCATCAGAGAGAGCAAGTAAGAGAGCAAGAGAGGGTGAACAAGAGAGGATAGAAGGAAGCCGGAGTCTTTTTGTAAGCTAATCTTGAAGGTGGCATCCAATCACTCACTGTATTCTGTTTGTTAGAAGCAAGTCACTGAGTCCAGCCCACACTCAAAGGGAGGGGATTACATGAGGGTGTGAATACTGGAGGGAAGGGATGTTGGGGGATGTCAGAGGCTGTCTACCATGAAGGTGTTGCCATAATGTCTTTAAAAACATTTAAGTATCAGATCCCTTGGCTGAAACACAGTGAGTTAAAAATGTCAATTACCCTTTTTTTTTTAAGATGCAATGAGGAAGACAGGTGAGAAAACTTAAGGAGCATTAGAATAAAGCCCCAAAGGTAGAAAAAAGATGTTTCATTATTCCTGTTTCCTAACTTTGTGAAAATTTACATCTCAGTTTCTGTTTCTAATGGAGAATTGAGATAACCTCAGCAATCCTGTCTGACTAAGCATATTCCTCCCACCCATCCCCCCAAAAAGACCAGTGCCAGTGAGGCAAGTAGAGGATGGTCAACTGAATATTAAATATTCAGTTTCATAGTTGTCCCTATTTAGTTCCAGATAAACTAAGTCTCTACAGCTTGTGATGTATCTACTTTGACTCAATATGTTTTGTATTCATTTCCAAACAGCAAAACCTGCTGCCTTAAGAAGAATAGTAGCTCACACAAAATACCCAAATGAAAGATGTCCATTCAAGAATCTACCCTACAAGCCCTGTTACTATTCATTTACTGTGTCAGATGAGAGAAAGTTTGAAGGCATTCGTAATTGGCTGCCTTGGGATAAGGCATTTGAAATGGAGTCAATTGATATTTCAGTATCTGTTCGACCTTATTTATAGGGACACATGTTTCATTCTAAAAGATTAATAATGTATCATACAAATGGATCCTGTGGTGAAATTTAAGACTTTTAAGAGTATATTCACACTTGGGCTATCATTTTTAAAGAAACAAATGCAGATTGGAAAGATCTAAATATTTTATACAGAACACATGACACATCACCAAAGAATCTACTATTTTTAATTTACATAAGTTGCCAGCATTGAATGAGACCCATGTCCTTAGATTCTAACTCAGACTCACAAGCATTAACACAGTGGCCCTGGAAAGCTCTCTAAGAGGTAGGTCACAGATGGTGGGACTGAGGTAAAGGGGATGTACCACTGCCTGGCCGGCATCCTCACTCATGGTCAGTGCTCCACTTGCCTTCTTACAAGGCAGTTAGCTCTGTATGTGTTGACCTACTGTAAAGGTTCTTGTTAATTGAAGTACTGCAGCAAATTCATAGTGGAAGGCTTTTTTTTTTTTTTTTGGAAAAAAATAAAATCATATTTACTCTATAATTCAAAACTTAGAATCATGTTGCTAATTTTGTCAAGGAGTAAATTTGTCTCCACAATCAAAATTCAGTTTGGTAGGGCTTCCCTGGTGGCGCAGTGGTTGAGAGTCCGCCTGCCGATGCAAGGGACACGGGTTCGTGCCCCGGTCCGGGAAGATCCCACATGCCGCGGAGCGGCTAGGCCCGTGAGCCATGGCCGCTGAGCCTGCGCGTCCGGAGCCTGTGCTCCGCAGCGAGAGAGGCCACAACAGTGAGAGGCCCGCGTAACGCAAAAAAAAAAAAAAAAAAAAAAAAAAATTCAGTTTGGGAGCATTCCATATAATGTACATGTTTTCTGATATTCATCTACAGTCACCTTTAGGGAGTTTGATTTTGAAGCCTCAGAACCTCAGATATTGCATCAGATATTTCGTTATTCTAAACTGCTTGCAATTTCACACTACAGAAAATGACCCTGAGTTAGAAAAACATGGAAACCTATCTTAACACATCACTTACAGAGGGGGTGAACGTGAGCATGAAAACTTTTCATTCTGCAAAACCAGTTTCCACAAGAGGCACATCAGGTAAGCCTAAGGTGGTAACCACAAAAAATAATTTAAATTCTGCCTTCATTTGTCAAATATGATCATTACTTCCAGAACTCATTTAAGTTTGTTTGTGTTATTTCCTTGACCACAGCAGGGATCAGCTGCCCAAGTTGCTGATGGTACAGGAGAGTCACAAAGGGGCTGGGTGACATCACAGTCAGACACTAACTAAACCCGAGCTTTCTGATATTCACTCACTGCCTTTTATAAACCCAGGAAGCTCCTAGTTTTCAAATTTAGATAGTCAGCAGCTCTTCAAGCTCCCTTCCCCTGAGGTTTCCATGCGAATAATACAACAAAAAGCAGCACAAGTTAAATCTGTAATTAACTTGGGAATTTATAGTCACTGACCCCACAAAATACACATTGAGGTTCTAAATAAATTCCCTTACTGGCTGCACAAATTTCTGCAGAAATGTCCTTTACCACTGTAGAAAAGAAGGTCTCAAAGAGCAATATTTCTCTGAATTTTCCAGCAATGATGAAATCCCACAGAGACAGGACCATGTCGGAGCAGAAGTTATGTGGTGTCAGAAGTAGCTCCCAAGATGAATTTTTTTATCTTGTTGGCTCTGTCTTCCCAAGTTATAGCAATGAGGAGTTCCTTGAACTGCCCACTCAGTTGGCAGAATGCCTCTGGTGTGTTGTGATGTGGTGGGTGTTTTATTTGAAATGGTAGAGTGGAAGAAACAAAGTCCTAATGGCCAAAGTCATGAAATATGAATGTTTTCATGAGCATGTACTTACCACCCCCCACTTCTCTCTCTCTCTCTCTCTCTCTCCCCCCCCTCTCTCTCCCCCTCCCTCTCTCTCTGTCTCACACACACACACGCACGCATGCACGCACGCACACACGCATGCGCACGCCCTTGTTCTGAAGACTGGGTTCTGTTAACCAGGCTTGAATACATGCATGCTGGTTCTTAATAAAAATGCTGAAAGTTCTGAATCCTTTGGCTGGTCCAAGAAGAGGCTCATGCTGCAGAGTGGGAGCTTTCAAGTGGAGACATAGGTCAAAAAGAAAGTCATAATATCTGAGCTGTAGGGGGAAATGTTATTTTTATGAGCTCCTCAAGAGTTCCATTTCTTGCTTCTTGTATGTTGTGTAATGTTTCATAAACCTAATGACTCTGCATTGTGTGTAGTATAAGATTCTTACTGTTTTTTCTTCTAGGCAATTTCACTTCTTAAAAAATCGCCAGAGCCTATTTGATGCTCAGAATACTGTTTGATGCTTTTATTTTTTTTTCTTTTGATGAGAACTCTTAAGATTTACTCTCTCAACAGCGTTCATATGTAGCATAGAGCCGTGTTCCTTATATTTTTTCATGTTGTGCATTACACCTCTAGTACTTATTTATCTCACAACTGGAAGTTTGTACCTTTTGAGTATCTTCATCCAATTTCCCCTCCCCCTCTACCCCCGCACCCACCAGCCTCTGGTGACCACAAATCTGATCTCTTTTTCTATGAGTTTGTTTGCTTTGTGAGTATAATTGACCTACAACACTATGTTAGTTCCTATTACACAACATAATGATTTGATATTTCTATACAGTGATCACCACAATAAGTTTAGTTACCATCTGTCACCATACAAAGATATTACACAATTATTGACTATATTCCCCACACTGTACATTTCACTACTGTGATTCATTTATTTTGCAACTGGAAGTTTGTACCTTTTAATCTACCTCATCTATTTCTCCCCTCCCCCTAGTCTCCTCCCCTCTGACAGCCACCTGATTATTCTCTGATCTGTGACTGTGTTTCTGTTCTTTTATTTTTATTCCTTGGTTTTGTTTTTGAGATTCTACATATAAGTGAAATTTGCCTATCTCTGATTTATTTCATTTGGCTTAATATCCTCTAGGTCCATCCATGTTGTTGCAAATGGCAAGATTTCATTCTTTATGACCGAGTAATATGTGTGTGTGTGTGTGTGTGTGGTGTGTGTGTGTATATATATATATACACACACACCACACACACACACACACACACACACACACATATATATACACACCATGTCTTCTCTATCCATTCATTTTTTGATAGACACTTAAGTTGCTTCCATATCTTGGCTATTGTAAATAATATTGCAATGAGTACAAGAGTACATATATCTTTTCTAATTAGTGTTTTCCTTTTTTCTAATAAATACCAAGGAGTGGAATTGCTGGATCATATAATAGTTCTATTTTTAATTTTGGGGGAAATCCCTACACGGTTTTCTGTAAGTGGCTGCACCAATTTACATTCCTACCAACAGTGCATGAGGATTCCTTTTTCTCCACCTCATCGCCAACACTTGTTATTTCTTCTCTTTTTGTTGATAGCCATTCTGACAGGTGTGAGGAGTTATCTCATTGTGGTTTTGAGTTGCATTTCCCTGATGATTAGTGATGTTGAGCATATTTTCATGTGCCTGTTGTCCATCCATATGTCTTCTTTGGAAAAATGTCTATTCAGATCCTCTGCCTATTTTTTTAATCAGGTTGTTGGTTTTTTTGATGTTGAGTTGTATGAGTTCTCTGTGTATTTTGGATATTAACTCCTTATCAGATATATCATTTGCAAATATCTTCTCTCATTCAATAGACAGCCTTTTCCCTTTGTGGATAGTTTCCTTCACTGTGCAAAAGCTTTAAACTTGATGTAGCCCCATTTGTTTATTTTTGCTTTTGTTTCCCTTGCCTGAGGAGACAGATCCAAAAAAATATTGCTAAGACCAATGTCAAAGAGCATACTGCCAAAGATTTCTTCTAGGAGTTTTATGGTTTCAGGTCTCTAATCTATTTTGAATTTATTTTTGTGCGTGGGGAGAAAGTAGTCCAGTTTCATTCCTTTGCATGTAGCTGTCCAGTTGTCCAAACAGCATTTATTGAAGAGGCTGTCTTTTCTCCATTGTATATTCTTGCCTCCTTTGTTGTAGATTAATTGCTCATATAATGTGGGTTTATTTCTGGACTCTCTGTTCTGTTCCATTAATCTATGTGTCTGTTTGGGGCCAGTACTCTCTGGTTTTGATGACTGTGAATTTGTAGTATAGTTTGAAATCAGGGTTTTTTTTTTAACATCTTTATTGGAGTATAATTGCTTTACAATGGTGTGTTAGTTTCTGCTGTATAACAAAGTGAATCAGCTATACATATACATATATCTCCATATCTCCTCCCTCTTGCTTCTCCCTCCCACCCCTCTAGGTGGTCACAAAGCACCAAGCTGATCTCCCTGTGCTATGCGGCTGCTTCCCACTAGCTATCTATTTTACATTTGGTAGTGTATATATGTCCATGCCACTCTCTTACTTCGTCCCAACTTACCATTCCCCCTCCCCATGTCCTCAAGTCCATTCTCTATGTCTGCATCTTTACTCCTGTCCTGCCCCTAGGTTCTTAAGAATCTTTTTTTTTTAATTCCATATATATATGTTAACATAGGTATTTGATTTTCCCTTTCTGACTTACTGCACTCTGTATGACAGTCTTTAGGTCCATCCACCTCACTACAAATAACTCAATTTTGTTTCTTTTTATAGGTGAGTAATATTCCATTGTATATATGTGCCACATCTTCTTTATCCATTCATCTGTCGATGGACACTTAGGTTGCTTCCATGTCCTTGCTATTGTAAATAGTGCTGCAATGAACATTGTGGTACATGACTCTTTTTGAATTATGGTTTTCTCAGGGCATATGCCTAGGAGTGGGATTGCTGGGTCCTATGGTAGTTCTATTTTTAGTTTCTTAAGGAACCTCCATACTGTTCTCCATAGTGGCTGTACCAATTTACATTCCCACCAACAGTGTAAGAGGGTTCCCTTTTCTCCACACCCTCTCCAGCATTTATTGTTTGTAGATTTTTTGATGATGGCCATTCTCACTGGTGTGAAGTGATACCTCATTGTAGTTTTGATTTGCATTTCTCTAATGATTAGTGATATTGAGCATCCTTTCATGACTTTTGTTGGCAATTTGTATATCTTCTTTGGAGAAATGTCTATTTCAGTCTTCTGCCCATTTTTGGATGGGTTTGTTTGTTTTTTTGATATTGAGCTGCATGAGCTGCTTGTAAATTTTGGAGATTAATCCTTCGTCAATTGCTTTGTTTGCAAATATTTTCTCCCATTCTGAGGGTTGTCTTTTCATCTTGTTTATGGTTTCCTTTCCTGTGCAAAAGATTTTTAGTTTCATTAGGTTCCATTTGTTTATACTTGTTTTTATTTCCATTTCTCTAGGAGGTGGGTCAAAAAAGATCTTGCTGTGATTTATGTCACAGAGTGTTCTGCCTGTGTTTTCCTCTAAGAGTTTTATAGTGTCTGGCCTTACATTTAGGTCTTTAATCCGTTTTGAGTTTATTTTTGTGTATGGTGTTACGGAGTGTTCTAATTTCATTCTTTTACATGTAGCTGTCCAGTTTTCCCAGCACCACTTACTGAAAAGGCTGTCTTTGCTCCATTGTATATTCTTGCCTCCTTTGTCAAAGATAAGGTGACCATATGTGCGTGGGTTTATCTCTGGGCTTTCTATCCTGTTCCATTGATCTATATTTCTGTTTTTGTGCCAGTACCATGCTGTTTTGAATACTGTAGGTTTGTAGTAGAGTCTGAAGTCTGGGAGCCTGATTCCTCCAGCTCTGTTTTTCTTTCTCAAGATTGCTTTGGCTATTCGGGCTCTTTTGCGTCTCCATACAAATTGTGAAAGTTTTTGTTCTAGTTCTGTAAAAAATATCATTGGTAATTTGATAGGGATTGCATTGAATCTGTAGATTGCTTTGGGTAGTATAGTTATTTTCACAATATTGATTCTTCCAATCCAAGAACATGGTATATCTCTCCATCTGTTGGTATCATCTTTAATTTCTTTCATCAGTGTCTTATAGTTTTCTGCATACAGGTCTTTTGTCTCCTTAGGTAGGCTTATTCCTAGGTATTTTATTCTTTTTGTTGCAATGGTAAATGGGAGTGTTTTCTTCATATCTCTTTCAGATTTATCATCATCAGAGTATAGGAATGCCAGAGATTTCTGTGCATTAATTTTGTATGCTGCTACTTTACCAATTCATTGATTAGCTCTAGTAGTTTTCTGGTAGCATCTTTAGGATTCTCTGTGTATAGTATCATGTCATCTGCAAACAGTGACAGTTTTACTTCTTCTTTTCCGATTTGGATTCCTTTCATTTCTTTCTCTTCTCTGATTGCTGTGGCTAAAACTTCCAAAACTGTGTTGAATAAGAGTGGTGAGAGTGGACAGCCTTGTCTTGTTCCTGATCTTAGTGGAAGTGGTTTCAGTTTTTCACCATTGAGAACGATGTTGGCTGTGGGTTTGTCATATATGGACTTTATTATGTTGAGGTAGGTAGGTTCCCTCTATGCCTACTTTCTGGAGGATTTTTTATCATAAATGGGTGTTGATTTTGTCAAAAGCTTTTTCTGCATCTATTGAGATGATCATACGGTTTTTCTCCTTCTGTTGGTTAATATGGTTTATCACACTGATTTGCATATACTTAAGAATCCTTGCATTCCTGGGATAAACCCCACTTGATCATGGTGTATGATCCTTTTAATGTGCTGTTGGATTCTGTTTGCTAGTATTTTGTTGAGGATTTTTGCATCTATGTTCATCAGTGATATTGGCCTGTAGTTTTCTTTCTTTGTGACATCTTTGTCTGGTGTTGATATCAGGGTGATGGTGGCCTCGTAGACTGAGTTTGGGAGTGTTCCTCTCTCTGCTATATTTTGGAGGAGTTTGAGAAGGATAGGTGTTAGCTCTTCTCTAAATGTTTGATAGAATTCGCCTGTGAAGCCATCTGGTCCTGGGCTTTTGTTTGTTGGAAGATTTTTAATCACAGTTTCAATTTCAGTGCTTGTGACTGGTCTGTTTATATTTTCTATTTCTTCCTGGTTCAGTCTCGGAAGGTTGTGCTTTTCTAAGAATTTGTCCATTTTTTCCAGGTTGTCCATTTTATTGGCATATAGTTGCTTGTAGTAATCTCTCATGATATTTTGTATTTCTGCAGTGTCAGTTGTTACTTCTCCTTTTTCATTTCTAATTCTATTGATTTGAGTCTTCTCCCATTTTTTCTTGATGAGTCTGGCTAATGGTTTATCAATTTTGTTTATCTTCTCAAAGAACCAGCTTTTAGTTTTATTGATCTTTGCTATTGTGTCCTTCATTACTTTTTCATGTATTTATGATCTGATTTTTATGATGTCTTTCTTTCTGCTACCTTTGGGGTTTTATGGTTCTTCTTTCTCCAGTTGCTTTAGTTGTAAAATTAGGTTGTTTATTTGAGATGTTTCTTGTTTCTTGAGATACGGTTGTATTGCTATAAACTTCCCTTTTATAACTGCTTTTGCTGCATCCCATAGGTTTTGGGTCATTGTGTTTTCATTGTCATTTGTTTCTAGGTATTTTTTGATTTCCTCTTTGATTTCTTCAGTGATCTCTTGGTTATTTAGTAATGTATTGTTTAACGTCCATGTTTTTTGTAGTTTTTTACAGATTATTTCCTGTAATTGATATCTAGTCACATAGCTTTGTGGTCAGAAAAGATACTTGATACAATTTCAATTTTCTTAAATTTACCAAGGCTTGATTTGTGACCCACGATATGATCTATCCTGGAGAATGTTCCATGAGCACTTGAGAAGAAAGTGTATTCTGTTGTTTTTGGATGGAATGTCGTTTAAATATCAATTACGTCCATCTCGTTTAATGTATCATTTAAAGCTTGTGTTTCCTTATTTATTTTCATTTTGGATGATCTGTCCATTGGTGAAAGTGGGGTGTTAAAGTCCCCTACTATGATTGTGTTACTGTCGATTTCCCCTTTTATGGCTGTTAGCATTTTCCTTATGTATTGAGGTGCTCCTATGTTGGGTGCATAAATATTTACTGTTGTCATATCTTCTTCTTGGATTGATCCCTTGATCATTATGTAGTGTCCTTCTTAGTCTCTTATAATAGTCTTTATTTTAAAGTCTATTTGTCTTATACGAGAATTGCTACTCCAGCTTTCTTTTGATTTCCATTTGCATGGAATATCTTTTCCATTCCCTCACTTTCAGTCTGTATGTGTCCCTAGGTCTGAAGTGGGTCTCCTGTAGACAGCATATATATGGGTCTTGTTTTTGTATCCATTCAGTCATCTATGTCTTTTGGTAGGAGCATTTAATACATTTACATTTAAGGTAATTATTGGTATGTATGTTCCTGTTACCATTTTCTTAATTGTTTTGGGTTTGTTATTGTAGGTCTTTTCCTTCTCTTGTGTTTCCTGCCTAGAGAAGTTCCTTTAGCATTGGTTGTAAAACTGGTTTGGTGGTGCTGAATTCTCTTAGCTTTTACTTATCTGTATAGATTTTAATTTCTCCATCAAATCTGAATGAGATCCTTGCTGGGCAGAAAAATCTGGTTGTAGGTTTTTCCCTTTCAGCACCTTAAATATGTCCTGCCACACCCTTCTGGCTTTCAGAGTTTCTGCTGAAAGATCAGCTCTTAACCTTATGAGGATTCCCTTGTATGTTATTTGTTGTTTTTCCCTTGCTGCTTTTAATATTCTTTCTTTGCATTTAATTTTTGATAGTTTGATTAGTATGTGTCTTTGCGTGTTTCTCCTTGGATTTATCCTGTATGGGACTCTATGTGCTTCCTGGAGTTGATTGACTATTTCCTTTCCCATATTAGGGAAGTTTTCAACTATAATCTCTTCGAATATTTTCTCAGACCCTTTCTTTTTCTCTTTTTTGTTCTGTGACCCCCATAATTTGAATGTTGGTGCATTTAACGTTGTTCCAGAGGTCTCTGAGACTGTCCTCAGTTCTTTTCATTCTTTTCTTCTTTATTCTGCTCTGAAGTAGTTATTTCCACTATTTTATTTTCCAGGTCACTTGTCCGTCCTTCTGCCTCAGTTATTCTGCTATTGATCCCTTCTAGAGTATTTTTCTTTTCATTTATTGTGTTGTTCATCACTGTTTGTTTCATCTTTAGTTCTTCTAGGTCCTTGTTAAATGTTTCTTGCATTTTGTCTATTCTGTTTCCAAGATTTTGGATCATCTTTACTATCATTATTCTGAATTTTTTATTCAGGTAGACTGCATATTTCGTCTTCATTTGTTAGGTCTGGTGGATTTTTATCTTGCTCCTTCATCTGCTGTGTGTTTTTCTGTCTTCTCATTTTGCTTATCTTACTGTGTTTGGGGTCTCCTCTTCACAGCTGCAGGTTCGTAGTTCCCGTTGTTTTTGGTGTCTGTCCCCAGTGGCTCAGGTTGGTTCAGTGGGTTGTGTAGGCTTCCTGGTGGAGGGGACTAGTGCCTGTGTTCTGGTGGATGAGGCTGGATCTTGTCTTTCTGGTGGGCAGGTCTATGTCCTGTGGTGTGTTTTGGGGTGTCTGTGACCTTATTATGATTTTAGGCAGCCTCTCTGCTAATGGGTGGGGTTGTTTTCCTGTCTTACTATTTGTTTGGCATAGGGTGTCCAGCACTGGAGCTTGCTGGTCGTTGAGTTCTGCTGGGTCTTAGCGTTGAGACAGAGATCTCTGGGAGAGCTCTCGCTGATTTATATTACGTGGGACCAGAAGGTCTCTCTGGTGGTCCAATGTCCTGAACTCATCTCTCCAACCTCAGAGACTTAGGCGTGAAACCTGGCCGGAGCACCAAGACTCTGTCAGCCACATGGCCAGGTACATGGGGGGTTTCTTGCCTTTTGGGAAGTCCGAGGTCTTCTTCCAGCATTCAGTAGGTGTTCTGTAGGGGTTTTTCCACATGTAGATGTATTGTTGATATATTTGTGGGGAGGAAGGTGATCTCCATGTCTTATTCCCCCGTCATCTTGAAGTTCCCCCTGAAATCAGGGATATGTATACTTCCAGCTTTGTTCTTTTTTCTCAAGATTGTTTTGGCTATTCTGGATCTTTTGTGTTTCCATACAGATTTTAGAATTATTTGTTTTAGTTCATGAAAAATGCCATTGACATTTTGATAGGGATTGGAAAATTTAGTAATATAAAAAATACAGTTTCGCGGTTGCATTAGCTACATTTCAAGTGAACAATAGCCACATGTGGCTAGTAGCTACCCTATTAGACAGCACAGGTTTAGAACAATGAATCTTTTCATCATTTCAGCCATCATGAATCTCCAAGCGAATGGACTTATTTTAAAGGATTAGAACTTTTGGCAAAATGAGGCTTAAGAATTTTTCCTGATTATTCCATATAATCCCTTCACTTAAATCAAACCAACACCATCGATAAATAAAAACCCCCAAATCAAAGGTCATGACATAATTTTGGTTGGTCATTTCTGTCCCTCCATCTGCCAACAGCTGTCCAGAGTCAGATAAACTCCATTCTCCTATGAGGTCTGCATGTTAGGGGAAGGAAGGAGATAGGGAGAGAGGGAACTGTGCTCTGGACCCTGCACAGGATACCAGAAAGGCCAGAGGAGGAGCCCAGAGGAAGCTGAGGCCCTGCTCACCTCACTGTATTCTTACCTCCTGCAGTGTCTGTCCATTTCCTTCCCTCATGGTACCTTTCTGTCACTGCAAACAAGCTTATAACAACTTGGATCTCTGAAATTTCCTTGGAAGTCCCTTGGGAAGTGCTAGAAGTTTTCACACAAATTAGAAACCACTGCATATACCAGTGGAAATGATTACAATTTTGGTTTTCCTTGATTTTTTTTCCCAATTTTTTGGAAGAAAGAGCCTGAGCCAGCCTTTGGGTCAGACTTCCACTCCCCAACTTCCCACCTATGTGGCCTCCCATGAGAAAAGATGGCTTAGTTTCCCCATGGTAAAACATGGTTTCGATGAGAATAAAATTAGCCAGTATTTAAAATACTTCTCAGGAGATGTGATGGATGAAAAGTCCTCAAACAGTAGAGCTTATCATTATTGTTTTATTAGACTATGACCACTTACAAAGTTTATCAACAAAGAACTATATAACCACTATGCACAAAATATGAGTATTTTAAGGGCAGTGCATTCTATAGTACTCAAAAGAGAAAATGCCTTGTATGATGTGGCAAAAAAAAAAAAAAAAAAAAAATTCTTGCGCTTATTTCATATGAATGTACCTAGCAGCAACATCGTTCCAATTCCATTCTGAATAAGAGTATATATTACCTGTAAACCTTCTTTCAAAATTAGATTGAATCGTTCTGTTGGTGTGCATTAAAAATGAATGCAGCTCCTTGCATTGCAGAAAAATAAAAATTCTGCCAGTGGTCACTCTGATTTTCTCTGTGAACTCATGACTTTTTCCTTTTTTTTTTTTTAAAGATTTAATTTTATTTATTTTTGGCTGCGTTGGGTCTTCGTTGCTGAGCGTGGACTTTCTCTAGTTGTGGCAAGTGGGGGCAACTCTTCATTGTGGTGCACGGGCTTCTCATTGCGGTAGCTTCTCTTGTTGCAGAGCACGGGCTCTAGGCACATGGGCTTCAATAGTTGCAGCATGCGGGTTCTAGAGCACAGGCTCAGTAGCTGTGGTGCACAGGCTTAGTTGCTCCGCAGCATGTGGGATCTTCCTGGACCAGGGCTTGAACCCATGTCCCCTGCGTTGGCAGGCAAATTCTTATCCACTGTGCCACTAGGGAAGTCCAACTTATTCCATTTTTGCCAATTTCTTCTCTCCTCAGCTTCCTAGCCAGCACCCTATGGTATCACGGGCCTCAGGTCTGACTCGGAAGGGACATAAGAGGCCCAGCTTCTATAGCTCTAAGAGAATTTGTGATGACCTTACACCTTGTCCTTCCTCTCCCATAACACGCTGCCATTGGTTTTTAAAGGGATTTCAAAAGGTGAAGCCCTGTGAATAAGCAGTGATTTCTCTCTAGCTCATCAGCTCAGATCAGTGGGCCCTTATTACCTTGAGATTAGAAAGGTCAGTGACCTTCAACCAAGATCCAAGAGGACAAAAATGAGCAAGGACACCAGGAAAGCGACGAATGATTTGCTTATATAACATTGAGGAAATGATCACCATGGTGTATGTGAACCATTATGTGAATTTATGCCATCTGCAAATGATCAGATTAGATAGAAGTTGTGCATCACCATGTTATGCAATACATAGAGTGTGTCATTATAGATTCTATTTTTGAGCAACATCCTGAGACACTTAACAGATATTTAGCTGCAATAAACTTTCTATAGATTTGTCATAGAAAAAAGTAAAACTGAGAATGTTTCCTTAGAGGCAAACATGGTGTCAAAAACGCCTTGGAAAATACAAGTTTGTATCCTATCCCCCCACGTGCTGGTGGTGACCTTGAGCAAGTCATTTTACCTCATTGAAGCCTCAGTTCCTCATGTAAATGAGCATCAAAATAACTACACCATGGTGTTTGTGTGAGGATTAAACAAAATAACAAATGTGGTTTCCAGAGCTATTCTTAACCTCAAGTGTTTGGGTGATGTTTATTTTAAACATATATAATTTTATTTAACATGAGAAAGTGTTCATAATATGTTAAATGAAAACAGTAGATTATCATATTATTCATAAGATAATCTAAATTTTGTAATTAGATATTCACATCACGGTATCCAGCATGAATTTCTCCCTCAGGCTCTGGATTTGTACCTGCAACTGCCCACTTGACATCTCTGCTTGGATCTTAGACTTGCCGTGTCAAAAACCAAACTCCTGACTCCCCAACCCCACCCAACCTGGCTTTCATCCAGCATTCTCCATCTCAATTAATGACAGTTAATTTTCTCCATCCTCTTAGTTGCAAAAGCCAAAACTTGGGAATCATTCTTGGCTCTTCTTTCAAAATATATCCAAATTCTGACTGTTCCTCGCCTCCTCCACTGCTGCCATCCAACTCAACTCCCATCCCTCCCCTGGGTTACTGCCATGGCCTCCTAACTGGTCCTAATGCTATTTCCCTTACACAGCCTACTTGCAACCCAGCAGACAGAAGGATTCTTTTAAACCCTAAGTTATTTCATGTCACTGTTCTGTGTAGAACTCTCCAGTGCCTCTCCATCCACTCAGAGTCAAAGCCAAAGCCCTTACAGTGGTCCAACAAAGCCCTACCTGATCTGGCACTCCCAACTCCACAATGCTTCCTGGCCCTCTTCATTCTTCCTGCCTCTGCTCACTCTGCTCCTGCCACATGGGCCTCTTGGATGTTCCTGACACAGACCAAGTCCACTCATGCTCCAGCGCCTTGTACCTGCATTTACCTGCCTGTTCTTCCCCAGCCAACGCATGACTACCCCTTCACCACTTTCAGGTCTCATCTCTCGGAGAGCACCTTCTCAGTGAGGTCTTCACAGCTCCCTGTTTCATATAGCCACCCCACCCCTACCCTGTACTCCCCATCCCCCTTCCCTGCATTTTTCTTCATGAAACTTCTCACCATTTGACATTACTAACACTTGGTGTGTGTATATGTGTGTATGTATGTGCATATATGTATACACACATACACACACAAACATATGTGTAATTTGTTTATTTGTTCATTGTCAGACAGTCCCCAGTAGCATATAAACTCCATGAGGGCAGGGATCTCTGTTTATCACTGCTATATCCCCACTACTCAGAATGGTGCCTGGCACAGAGAAGGCTCTGAATAAATATTTTTGGAGTAAGTAAGTGAATTATTTAGCTGTATTTATTAAACAAATGTTTTTGAACCCCCACCCTGTGCCAAGCGTTGTTCCAGGAGGTTGAAATACCACAGTAAATAAAACAGACAAAGAAACTGTTCTTACAGAGCCTTATCTATCTATCTATCTATCAACTATCTATCTCTACCTGTACTTGTATCTATATATCTGTATCTATATGTATACCTGCATATATCTATCTGTTTGTCTATCTATCTATCTATTTACCTACTTATCAAACACTGGAAAATATGTAGTGATGGATTATGGGTGATTTTCCATATTTGTGCCCTTCTGTACTTTCTAAGTTTTCTAAGTTGATGGGTGATTGCTAATCAGAAACAACTATGTGGGTAAGGAAAGAGGAGTGAAGGAACAGTTAAATGCAGAGGAAAACCTATCGTGTGTTTGTGTGAACTCAGTAAAACATCCGACGAAGTATCAAACCTTTGTATTCCTGGTTGGTTGGTTTGTTTGTTTTGGCTGTGTGGCTTGTGGGATCTCAGTTCCCTGACCAGGGATTAAACCTGGGCCACAGCAGTGAAAGCCAGAATCCTAACCACTAGGCAACCAGGGCACAGTCTCCTGCTGTTTTTGAAGCAATTGTGGCATTAAAATTAAGAGCAAGATTGCTGGGGACAAATTGTCTAGGTTTTAATCCTTACTGGTTACATGACCTTAATTAAGCACTCTCTGTAGTTGTTTCCTCATCTGAAATTGGAAATAATAATAGTATCTACTTTATAGGTTCATGAGAGGATTGAGTTAATACATGTAAAGTACTTAGAAAAGTACACAACACAGAACTAATACTCAATCAGTGATACACACTATTATTGTTTTGTTGGCATTATAGTTATCTTTATTATTATTGAATAAAGGGGGGGATATTTATTCTCCAGACCATTTCATTTAATTATGCATCCACTGGCTCCTAGAAAAAAATACTGCTTAGAATTTTACTCTCACACACAAATTTGAACAACTTATTCATAGTAATGTCTTCTGCTGGTAAATTCCTTGGGAACTAAAGAACAATTCTTAGAATAGGAGCAGTCCACCCTCAGGAGTCCAGTTCAACTCTTTGAACTGTCTCAGACACGGTCTGTGGCAGCTGATTTTCTGATCATGTGAGTGGAGAGTCAGGATACCGTCTCCCAAGCTGCCACAGAAAGAGCAGTGACAATGAATCTGTGTAATTGGCACTCCAGTGTGAATGCCTGGATGCTCAAGGTGAAGCTAGTTATATTAACTAGAGAAACACTATGTTGTCTCAGAAAAAATAATTGATTTAACCCCAGATCACATTTAAGATTTATAACACTACTGTGTATCAGGTGAATATAGGTAACTCTTTGAGAAACTTATTTAAATGCCCCATAGTTTGACAAGTGGTTATACCTTATCAAGTTCAACCTTGCAGGTTTTAGTACTTCAGTACTTTAGTAATTATTTATTTGTTCATTTGTTTGTGCTTCTCTGACTGTATGTCCAGCCCAAACCAATTATATTATTATTTGAAAATGTTTTCATTTAGCATTTTGTTATACTCATTTACAAATAATCCAATTAAGCTGATAAAACATAGTGCTTATTACAGGAAGTAAGTGTTAAGATATCTGTGAATCCTACACTTCAGCAGTTATTTTTATTATAGTTAGGGATGTTTACAAATGTAGGGGAGGAAAAATGTTCCTCCTACCCTTTTAGATTCTGTGACTGGTCTAACAATAAAAGTTGGCTTACGACAGATAACAGGAGAAAAACAAATTTAGTTTTGTACATACAGGAGCCATAAAAATATGAGACCCAAAGGCAGTCCAGCAGTTAAGGCTTATATTCCATCCTGAGCTAAGGAAAGGGATGGGGGCTTGGGGCTTCAAAGGGGAGGACGGTAATTCACAGAAAGTTAAGAAAAGCAAATGTTTATCCTGTCATGCAGGTTAAGTCTTCCAGATAAAAAAATACCTCTGGTATTAGCTCCTTTTCTGGGCCAGGCCCACTATCTAAATTCTTTTAGACAGTTAGAGAGAAGTAAGAGTTTTTCCTGAGTCTGCTGGGTCTTCATTGTTTCAGCTCAAAATAATCCATGTGCCAAAGTGCCACATTTTGGGGTGGCATAAACTGCTCCCCTTTGCAAGGCAACTTCATAATATGGTGCAAAATCTCAACATTAACCCATGTCCTCCAAGACTAGGATGCTCCAAGGCAAGACTCCACGACTGCATTCCCATTTCAACAGCTAAACAGAAGTGACAAACTTCAAGTCCATTGCAGTAGCCTAGGTGCGCTCTGCTTATATACTTGACATTTGAACGCTTATTTTCTCTCTGTTCCACACAATACTTAGCACTCTCTCTGTCACTACCTGCTCAATTCTTGTAATTTTAAGAGCCATGCCAGGGTAGCATGCCAAAGAGGGTACAGAATTATCAGTCTGAAGGAAGTATCAGAGGCAATCTGTTCCATTCCTCTGGTTTCAGGCTGGGTTGGACAATTAAGAGTCTAAACTTGCACAGTCCTTTACCTTCTTCTGAGCAATTGAGATGTTTGCGTGATAAATGAGGTGTATTTGTTTATTTTTTATTTATTTATTTTTGCGGTACGCGGGCCTCTCACTGCTGTGGCCTCTCCCTTTGCGGAGCACAGGCTCCGGACGCGCAGGCTCAGCGGCCATGGCTCACGGGCCCAGCCGCTCCGCAGCACGCGGGAGCCTCCCGGACCGGGGCATGAACCCGCATCCCCTGCATCGGCAGGCGGACTCTCAACCACTGCGCCACCAGGGAAGCCCAAATGAGGTGTATTTGAACACCAGTGTAGAGTGCTTAATTCTAGTTAAGCTCAGTCCATTTTTCATGTCAGCAGTTCTCCCCTTTAGACCTCAGCTGAGCATGAATCCAAGTCCTTTGATGAATATCAAATGATCATCAGCTCATGACAACATGTATTAGGAATCAATCTGGAGTATGTGCCTCTCAGCACAGAATCAATGATACTTGTGGGTGATTTAAAGCTGCAACGCAAATAAACATAGCCATCTGAATGCGAAAAAGAAGGAATATTCAAAAATCTGTTTCATTAAAAGTCCCTTTGTACTTAACTATCAGAGAAGGTGTGTCCAAGGAGAGATCATGGGAAGGACAACACCCAGGAAGGAGGTAGAATCAAAGCTAAATATCAAACACAATCCATTAGTGATGAAAATGTGGATTGTCCTCTCCTGAAATGAAGTATAATAGTTACTTGAGGGACTTAGACCAGAGCTGTGGAAAGGAAGAGGAAATTCAGGGTTTTTCTAATGTTTGTTGTCCCAGAGACAGGAAGCTTGCCCCAAACCTAGGCTGTGTAGTAAAAGAGTTAAAGAGCAGGGCTGTGGACTAACGTGGCCTGGGTTCATATCCTGCCTCTACCAGTTACTGTGTGATCCCAGTCAGTTTGCCAAAGCTCTTGGTTTCCCATTTGTTAAATGGGAAAAACGTAGTCAGTGGTAGCAATGGTACCTACTTCCTAAGGGGGTTGGGATGCTTAATGATAGAACATGTGTAAGGGGCCTGGTACATAAATAGTGTCAATAACCATTGGTTTCTTTTCTCTGTATAGAGTAGAATAGGAGACAAATGAGGGCAAGAGGCTCATCTTCCTCCTGACCTCAGGAAGTTGCTTATTGCCATTAAAATTCCCTTAGCCCCACAAAATGTCAGCTACATTATTCAGGCAATTTTAATCCCCCCAGATTCTCTCTTTCCAATACAACTCTCCTAGCTTTGCACCCCTTTTCAGTGTTCGCTCTTATGCATCCATATCTTTTCACAATTGTTATCATAGTGACTGCATGCTTTTATATTTGGATAGTTCCTTTTTATTTTCCTTTGCGTCTAGGCTCCTGCTGGACCACCTTGTGCTCTTTTGTCTGCTGTGACTTGGGAAGTGACTTGGGGGCAAGGACGAATCAAGCTATTTTGTCAGGAAGAGCCTGAGCCCTTTCATCTTGAATTTCAACTCCTGATTGCTCAGGATCTTGCAAAGCATTTAGCCCCAGCCTCACCCTTCCCAAAATGAATTAAAATAGACAAGGTCCCACCTCCAAGAGTTTACAATCTTGTACATTCCAAACGGATGCAGACCAGACATGACCCAGGCAAACAAGTTTTGAAAAATTGCAGAAATTAAATTGTACGTGCAGACTGAGAAAGCACAAAGGGTGAACACACTTCCAGCCTAGCAGGGTGGGCTTACTGTTCAGAAAGGCTGGGGCAGGAGGGGGAAATGCTCCTCTTCCAAGCTTTTCTCTTCCTCTCTGTTGAACACTTAGTATTTTGTTCTATACTTGGCCTCTGACATAAAAGTTAATGAAAGATAGAAGTTCTTAGCCCTCAAGAACATGCACGCAATATGGCATTTTCATGAATACTGAAGATGGAAAATAGAAAATATTTATGGTCTACAGTTTCTCTTTTGAGACTATATGTTCCCTCCTCTTCTCCTATCATGTTTAAAATAAATGACAGGATGAGAAGAGGGTAGACTTTGAATAACTGAGCAGAAATTGAAACTGTAGAAGGATGATGCTAGAGGATGGTGGAGGGAGAAATTATGGAATCATGACTTAGTCACTGATTTGTGGTTTGTCTCCTATGCTGAAACATGAACTCCTTAATAGTAAGGATACTGGCAGCCTTATCCAAGTTCCATGCACCTAGAAGAGGGCTGGTCCACAGTAAGTGCTCAATAGACATCCATTAAAAAATAAGAAAATAGAGAACAGAATTTTGACCTCCTGAGGTTGTGGGGTTAATGAAGTTGTGCATGATAGCCTCCCCCCTGCCCCTCCCTGGAATATGGAAAGTATACCAATGCAGCATCCAGCTCTCAGCAGCCCTAATATCTTCTAAGGTCACTTGAGGGAGAACTCCAAATCAGGATTTGAGAATTCCCAGCATCTTGTTCTTTAAATTAACGGGAGGAGCACTCCAGAGCCTGCAGCAAAGACTGCCGCACTGCCACCTGAGCCCACATTTAAAGCTATAATTTGGAATCATTACCTAGTTAGAAGGGGAATCCAGTATCTCTGCATCTTAATTTTGTTTTATTAACATTCAAACAGGAAACCCCTTTGCTCACTGTGAACTTTCATGCAGCATATAGGTTGTGTGTGTCTCATTTTAAAGTCTTAACAGCATTTACATTTAAACCACATGGCTCTCAAGAATAATATTATTTAGCTACTGAGAATAAGCATATAGTTAGCAGAAGGAAGGGACGTGGTCCCTGGAGTATTTCGAGAAACCTGCAAGGGAAGCAGAAAGTCTTAACTGTGTCGTTGTGGCTAATCCAATACCTGGGCAGGTTGATTAGATTCTTGAATTTAAATGGAAAAATTTCAGAGATTTCTGTAGTTCATAAAAGTTCTTTGAATGAATGGTAAGTGCCCTTAACAGTTCCCCTCCCCAGTAAGTGGCATCTCAGAGCCATCTGACCGCCTTAACACAAATCATCTATTTATAAAAAGAAGCTGTCTGGAGAATATGAAAAATCAATTCCCCCCTCAAAAATTACAGCTGGTGCTATTTTAGTACTTGGCAATTTTGTGGAGACACTTCATT
This sequence comes from Grampus griseus, assembly GCF_964374135.1. NCBI lineage: Eukaryota > Metazoa > Chordata > Mammalia > Artiodactyla > Delphinidae > Grampus > Grampus griseus. The sequence goes on from NC_138998.1 coordinate 35,992,613, forward strand.
TTCCTTAACAAATTGCCAAATGGAAATGGCTATAGCACAATACCATGAAGGCATAAGAGGGACCCAGTGTTTAGCCCCTCTACCTCCCTGCTTCCAACACTATGGACAAATAAACCAGAAATGTGAAGGAACTCTGTCATAATTCATCTACAAAGCTAGGAGATCTTACCCCCTTCCCTTTTTTTGAAAGTTGAAGATCTTTTAACAAAAAATGGACAAGACAAAATTTTTGATGCAAAGTTTCCCTACAAAATTTCCCTTTCCCTACCCTGAACCCCGGGGCTCAACAATTCTCCTTTCCTCACCAAAACTCTTTCAAGGTTGTGTTTGTGTGTGTGCTTGGTTAGTTACACCTAAGCTCTAACTGTGAAATGAAAGGCTCTAGTACTTACGGGTATCATGAAAACAGATGGGATTGGAGCAGGATAAGTTGCCAAATTTAGCAAAAAAAAAAACAACCCACAGTTACTTTTAAATTTGGATCTCAGATAAATCACCAATAATTTTTCAGTATAAGTATCCTGCATGTAATACTTTGGACATACTTATAGTAAAATAATTATCCATCATTTGTCTGAAATTCAAATTTAGCCAGGCATCCTCCATATTATCTGGCAACCCCTAGGAGGAACAATGCCCTGTGCCCCTGAAACCTTAGTGAGTCCATCTGTACATAAACAGACCTGGTCAGCCACCCAAGGAGGGCCAGAGTGTCTTCTGATGAAGACCCTCTGTTGTCTTCTACTGCTCTTTGTTGTTGTTGTTTGAAGAGAGTGTCACCCTTTGCTTTTTTATCTTTATTTGCAAATAAAGTTTGCCTTGGAAAGCAGCTCAGTAAAATAGAAAGGGCACCCATCTTGGCAACAACACCTCCTAGATGTAATTCCCACTCTGACATTTATTTGCAGTGTCACCTCAGACTAATTAACATAGGGATGATAAATACCTGTTCTGCACACCTCCCAGGTGGGAGTGAGAATTAAAAGGAAAAATAAAGTTACTAACACAGTGCCCAGTATACAAAACGATGCACAATCTGCTCCTTAGCAAAGAAAATGCAGGAATTACTATATCTCCAAACCTCTTGGTATAGCATTGATGGGTAGTTTTTCCTGCTACAGCTCTTTCTTTTGTTTCTTTCTTTAATATTTCTGTTGATGTATAATTTATATGTGGTAAAGTACACAAGTTCAAGTTCAGCTTGATAAATTTTTTCATCTGTGTATGCTCCTGGAGCACAGATCAGGCAGCTCAAGATCTAACAACATTTCCATCTCCCCAGAAACTTTCCTCATACATCTTCCCAGTCAGTACCACCTCCCCAGAGATAACCGCTATTCTGATTTCTTCTACCATAGATTAGTTTTCCTGTTCTGAAAGTTCACATAAATGAAAGCAAACAGAATGTATCCTTTTGGGTCTGGCTTCTTTCGCATAACATTACATGTCTGAGATTCATCTGTACTGTTGTGTCTATCAGTGGTTTGACGTTTTTCATTCCAGTATGACATTCCATTATATGAATATACCATGGTTTACTTACTCATTTTATTGTTGATGGATATTAGGGTTGTTTCCATTGAATTATTATTAATAAAGCCACCCACCATGAACATTCTTGTTTATGTATTTTTGTGAGCAGACGTATTCATCTCTTTAAGATGCATAGGAGTAGAATAGCTGGGGCATAAGATATCTATGTGCTCACTCTTTCAAACTCCAGGTGGAACAGAAGTGCACAGCTTGCATTGTAAAATTCAAATTTTTTTTTTAAAAAAGAGGGAGGTAGGGAAGAATTCTAGAAGGAACTGCTAGCCTAGTTCCTTCACCAAACCTCACCATATGAAGGTGCAAGCTTTAAACTCACATTTCACTACAGGAGAAGCCCCTGGATTCACAGGGAGGAGCTTCTTTGACACAGTTCAGAAAACAGAATCCACAGAGAATCTTGGGCCTTATACCCTTAGTCATATAGGAGGGATGTAGTTAATTTAAGTTTAAACAAATATCAGTAAATTAAAAGTGGTAGTTTTGTCTTACGTAAAATTTATCTTCCAACTTTCACATTCATCCTTCATCGATCTTAACAATATTTTTGTCAGTTCTCGAATTGCTCTGTCACATCATAGCAGATTAACTCTTAGAAAAAAAAGAATCAGTATTTTACAGACAAGGTTTTAAAAGTCAAAGATACACTAAATATCATTAAAGTTGTTTCCACGTTGGAAAGAAAGAAAATATATTGAATTTTATGCAAAATAAAGTTTTCATAAACAAGGACAATATAACGAGTTCACTTTGAATTCCCTTGGGCAGTTTGTGCCTCTTACTGCAATTTCCCTGTATAGGGATAAAATTCTCCCTCCTGTTAGGACAGTGAGTGCTGCTGCGTTTTCGGCACTAGGAGGGGTGGGGCAGTTGACCTTGAGCTGGATCACCACTTGCAGTCATCCACTACTGAGATTAGTACTAATCCACACAGGTCTGGGCTGTTGGAACTACTCAGGTAAGGAGGCTTTTGGGGGAACAAGGTCAGGGAGCAGAAGTGAAGACCAAAACACTATTATTATTTATTAGACGTCTTTCTAATAAAACTCCAAAAAGTTAAGAACGGGGTTGTAAAGTAAAATCATTTGTAAGTTGTTGTGAAATGTATTATTCTGCCTTAAAACATATTTCTTTAAATGTATAATTTTAAAAAATTTTTCTTTGAAGTATAGTTGACTTACAATATTGTGTTAGTTTCAGGTATACAGCAAAGTGATTCAGTTATATACATAGAATATATATAAAATATATATAAAAGAATATATCTATTCTTTTTCAGATTCTTTTCCATTATAGGTTATTACAAGACATTGAATGTAGTTCCCTGTGCTGCTGTATACTAAATTGTTGTTGTTTATCTGTTTTATATGTGGTAGTGTGTACCTGTTAATCCCATACTCCTGATTTATCCCTCCCCCACCTTTCTGCTTTGGTAACTGTAAGTGTGTTTTCTGTGTCTGAGTCTGTTTCTGTTTTGTAAATAAGTTCCTTTGTACCATTTTCTAGATTCCACATATAAGTGCTATAAAGACAATATTTGTCTATTTTTTTTTTTTTTTGTCACTGAAATAATCAACAATACCAAAAGCCCAGTGCCAGGATTATAAGATTAAGCACTCCAAGGACACATTTATCATGCCACAGGGCACTAGGAGGGATGAGGGCTCTGGCATGGTATCTGTTCTTTCAAAACCCATCTAGCAGGAACTGGTGTACAGGACTAAAACAGGTCACTGGTAAGGGAGGGAGACCAGAGACAAAAGAAGCTGAGGACTGGTCCCTGACCTCTAGGATTGATGAATTAAAGCCCTTCCTGAACTGTGCCTCTCCCACCGTCCGCCTCGAGGAGTCAAGGAAATTGATTACAGAGCAACATGGCCCTGGGAGGTAGCAGACCCAGGGCCAAATCTCAGCCTTGCCACTTGCCAGCTCTGTGACTTTGTAAAGATGAACCTTTTGAGCTCCAGTTTCCTTACCTGGAAAAGGTGGGATCCACAGTGGCCACCACAGGATGCTTGTGAGCGTCAAGTCAAATAGGGAAGTTCATTCAGCAAATGTTAGTTCCTTCCCCCTCCCTCGCCCCACCCTCCCCCATTCTGTGTCTCTGCTCAAATACCCCTAGCCAGTCAGTACTCCCTTCTTCCTCTGGAGATTGTCTTGTCTTGCCTGCTGACACTGTTGTTTCACTTCCTGAGTCGTGATTCTATTTAGAGAAAAATAAGATACCTCAGACTAGAGTCTACGATAACTTTCGGAAAATTACAGAAATGCAGTCTGAAATGGGGGTATTCAGGGTAGATTTTTCCCATGAGAGAAAGAAACCAGGGAAACTAGTGTTTAAATTAATTGCAGTGCTAATCAATTTGAGTAAAACCCTGCCCCTCAGTTTTCACAGTATTTTGCATATGATAAATACTCAGTATAACCAATAGGTGTTGAAACAAATTATAATGGTCATTCTAACTCTGCATGCAACATAAGCAGAGCCAAAGCCAATTTTCCTCATAAAAACTGTTGTTTATAACCAGAAGGCAATGAAACAAAAAAATGGTGAATCTTTAAATCTTTGCCTCTTAGAGAATACTTGAAATGGTTTCAAACTCATTTTATTGCAGCAAACTGTTGATAAAACCTTGTGATTGTTTCATTTTTTCATTCATTAAACAAACGTTCATCGACCGTCTATGCCAGACCAGGCACAGGGTTTAAGATAAATGACTTGCAGCATCTGTGTCCTGGAGGACCTCACTGGTCTCTGGCAAACGAGAGACACAGTTATTTATTATAATAACAAAATAGGAAAAGAGAGATTATAGACTGGATACAACATACAGTTCTTCCCTCTCAAGTTTTACCTCTCTTGCAAGTCTTCAGCTACTGGAGGGCAGCACACGCCAGACACCTCATGAGCGTTTAATATGTGCTTGTAGGCTGAAAGCATATTAGCAGAAAGGGTAAAATTTTTTTTATTATAAAAATTATAAAGGGCAGCAGGTGACCAGTTAGTATCTTCCTAACTGGGAAAACACAGGCAGCCCTGAGCTTCTAGGCTAAACACAAGACTTCAAGGTAGCTGAGTAGCTGAAACTGTCTCCTTTTGTTATTTCAACCCAACAGAACAGGGCAAATCCACAAAGCAATTTTGTCTACTGAAAATCAATTACAGCTGGGTGGGGGAAGAATGTCACAAAAGCCTTGGAAATTTCCTGAGAGCCACGGTATATGAAACCCGGGCAGATTTAATCGCCCTTGCTGCAACCAATCCTTAAATGGAGAGCTTAATCTCATTTTTATTTTTCATAAAAAATAATTTGGAGAGGGTCCAGGAAGTAAGAGGCAAAGCCTCTCCAAGTTCGAGGGAGACCTTGGCAGTTCAAGGGTAAAAGGAAGAAGAAATGTAAAATGAAGGTTACAGAAGCTGAAGTGCTTTTAAATCTTTATATCCTATAAATCCACCCTTTTAACATGAAATGTAAAATGTGAAATAATTGTAAGTTACAGAATAACAGAAGAATTTATGTTAAAAAAAAAACCACTAAGTTTTTAAGGTAAGCTCTGTTGTCAGGTTGTGTGACAAAGATAATTTACTTCCACCTTGTCTATGCCTCTCTGAGACTGTGTGTGTGGCCACAGTAAGAGGAATGTCAGAGATCTAAATATGAGGCCCTTCATGGTAAGTAGGCCTGGAGCAAATGACCTTTCCAGCCCTGACTAGGATAGGCCTTGGCAAGCTAAAACAAAAGGGGTTGAACTCACCTCAGGTATTGATCAGAGGAGGGCTCTTAAAGGCTTCTGTCTGTACAGGCCAGACAAGGGACGGGCTCCCCGGCCGCCTCTGTCCTATGTGAAAATGGGATGTGTTGATGTGTCATTGAAGATCCAGGAGAAGGAAGCAGTGAAGAGGAGCCAGATGGCCCGGGGTAGACTCTTGGCACTGCCTTCAGTGGGCAAGTCACTCAACCTCTCTATACTTCAGTTCCTTCAACTGTAAAATGAGGGTGATAATGGTAGCTACCTTACTGAGCTGTTGTGACCATTGAATGACCTAGGTCTTACATATCACTCACCAATAGGCAGTAACCAGATGCCTACCAGCTGTGTGGCCTTATGAAACTCATTTAACCTCTCTGGGCTTTGGTTTCTCAAAGAAGGCAGTTGGATGAGAACCTATGTCTCCATCTCTGAGAACCTTCTTGTTCTTAAACTCTTTGATTCTGTGACCCTGCTGTGAACATGCTGCCTTAAAGAAGGAATAGAAATAAAGGGATGGAGAGGAGTGAAAGACTAACTTCTGTTTCTTCTCCTCACTCATTTTGGCCATGAATTCCTGAGTTACTTCAGCGTTTGAACCTCATCCTGAGGACATTTTATAATACTTGCCTTGGGAAGCTTGATTTGTTCCTGACAGTTTGCAAATAGCAAGTATTTATTTGTCAAACGTCATTTTTTAGAAGGTACACCAATAAGGAGGTTTAATTCCTAGTACTAGATAGTTCCAGTCCAAAAGCTTTATGTGGGAAAATTACAGCAGAAATGTCAGCCTTTCTGGTCCATTGGGTAGAGAACTTAAAGCAGGACTCCATTGGCCACGGCCCTCAGCATCACTGAGTCCTGGGAGCCAGTCCCTTTGCCTTTCCCACTAGAGATGGGCGACAGAGCGCAGTGGCGAGTGGCACAAACTTCAGCCACATTGAGACAGATGTGGGGACCACACCCTGCTCGGCCATTAACGATACCTACTTTGGTAGGTTGTTGTAAAGATTAGATTTTTTTTTTAATGTAGGTTAAGTGCTTAACATGATGTTCAAAGTGAGTGCTCAGTAAAAGTGAGCTCTCGTGATAGGCCACATAAATTTAAAATGTTAAACCAGTGTCATTCCTGTGATATAAATATACAAGGGCTATATTCAACATGTAAGTCTCCCTTACTTCTCCCTTTTTTGACCATTGCACTGATATAGTTTAATTTAGTTTTGTGTTTAGAGTAGGTTAAGGCAAAATAATAATAAAGTAACAATATCTTGGGACTTCCCTGGTGGTCCAGCGTTTAAAACTCTGTGCTTTAAAACTCTGTTCTTCCAATGCAGGGGGCGCGGGTTTGATCCCTGGTCAAGGAACTAAGATCCCACATGCCACGCAAAAAAAAAAAAGAAATGCATTAGACATTGCATTAGACATTCACCCTTTACAAAGCAATATTGCATGCATTATCTCCTATATTCCACAACCCAGATTTCTTCAAACACGAAAATTAACTCTAGTTTCACAGGGCTGATGAACAGCAGAATGGGGAATAAAATGCTGTTTGCCTGACTCTCTGTTCCTTGCAGAAGCCACAACTTTCCTTTGTTGAGTTTACTAAGCCCACCCATATGCAGCCTCTTATTCCCAGCTGCCGTATGATCGAAGCTGGGCTGGTGTTACTCCCTCTATTAGTTAGGTGAGGACATTGACACTCCAAGAAGTTCAATGACTTTATGAATGGCCCATGGCCAGTGAGGGGCAGAGATAAGACCAGACTTGTTCGTTGTCTAGTGACACAAACTGAAATATAAATAAGCAAATCAAAACAACATAATAAGTGTTATAACTCTTTTTTAAATGAATTATAAGGCATTATGGGATCCCAGAGGCCAAAGAAAAAAATTGTGTGTGTGTGTGTACCTTTGCAGGTATGTGTCGTCCAGGGAAGGATTCCTAGAAGAAGTAATGCTTGAATTGATATTTAAAGGAAGAATAAGCAGCAAAATAGGCACTTGAGGGAAAAGGAGGTAGTGGGGAAACCATGTGCAAAAGGACAGAAGTTCAAAATAACTTTGTCTGGCTGGCAGGAAATTCTCTATGCCTTGCATTCGGTGTCTTACATGTTGGGGATGTTTTCGTGTATGCTTTTAACAGTTCTTTATTGACATCTGCTACGTGCGGGGCTCTGTATGCTTGAGGTCCCTGTAACCTGTTCAACAGGGTATTCACAGGCAATTGGAAATGCCCACATGGAACTCAGGCATCCTGTGAACAATAATGGGAGGCAGTGGAGTGGAGGAAGTCACACGCAGGAGGAGAGAACATTGAGAGAAGGGAGGACAGAAGAGGACCAGCTCTGGAGTCCAACATGAAGCAGGGGACAGAAGATGAAAGGTAGCGAAGATTAGAAAGCAAAGGTCAGAGAGAGGATGGGGAGAGGATGAAAGGAGAGGATGAAAAATACGGGCGAGGTCAACACTATAACATCCCCTAGAGGAGATAAAGAAGCTGAGGATGGAAAGGCAACCACAGGAAAGGACTGTTAAGAGGTCACCTCTGGTTTTAATGAGCACAGTTTTAATGATGTGCTGGGGAAAGAAGCTAGACGGTTGTTGGCTGATGAGTAATGAGAGGTAAATAAGGAAAGAGTCTGAGATCAGATGACTTTGGTAAGCTACTTGGGAAGAAAAGGGAGGCTCTGGGGTAGCCAAGGCAATGGGAGAGAGCTCAGGATACAACTGAGGGGTTTTTTGGGGTTTTTTTAAGCGTGTAAGAGACTTGAGGAAAACACAAGGCACTGAAGATGAGAGAGGAGATAACGATAGAATAAGGACCCAAGGAGATAGGAGGAGATGTGATCAAGCACATTGGTGGATAGAAGGAAGGACACTTTCTCCCCAGATAGGTCTCTTGTTTTGTTGCAAATAACAACAGGAACAGAAATTAATCACTGGTTTGCAGAATGAAGGTTTGAGGGTGAGGACTTTCTTGAGGAAAACCAGGGAGCTGTTGGCAGAAAAGTAGCGAAGGATGTTGGGTCAGAAAAATAAATAAATATTAAAAAAAAACCAAACCCCAGAAAACTAGGTATCTGCTACCGCTGTGACCAGGAAGTGAGGATACTCTGGAGGAGGGGGCACTGAGGAAGTCCAGGTGAACGGCCTCTGTTTCATGTGCGAGGCAGGAGGCCTGACTTGGCGATGCTGTACAGGCTTTGCAGCAGCCTCCATGGACCGCAGCACTCCCACCCACTCACATCCCCCTCTTCCCCTTTCCTCAGGAGTGAGGGGGAATGAAAGTTGACGAGGTGAACTAATACCGAATGAAAGAAGAAATACCGATCCTGAGTTGGAAAGAGGTCCCGTGCAGAGGTGGAAATACCTGTGGGTGTGATGGGAGGTGCGGGGGAGAAAATACAGCCATGCCAATCAGGGAAGATAGCTTTTCAAGTTCATTACTTAGGGGGAAAGAAGAAGGCCCAGTAAAGATTGCAGAAGAACAAGCTAAGCTCATGGAAAGTGCTGAGAAAAGCTGGTTTATTCTCCGTGCGTCTCCCTACTTTTATAACTTACCTCAACTCTTCTTCAGACAGGAATGGTGGGTCCCAATAATGTTGGGTGGTGAGAGACACCATCAGTGTAGATGATCATGGGGTAGTCTCCAGCTGTGGAAGGTGCTGGGGAGCGTGGGTAGTTAGCCTGCCTGGCTTTCTGAACAAGGAGGATTAATGTGCATGTGGACACGCAGAGAGGCATTATCTTCAGAAAAGATTTCAGAAATGAAAAAGCACACAAAGCTGATTATGAGGAAAATGGACTTGCCGGAACCAAACTGTAGGAACAGACCGGGGGCAGAAGTAATGGTTACAAGCTCTCCAAAGTCTGAATGCCCCAGAGCTCAGACGTGGAGACTTGTGTATGTTTGGGTCTGCCAACTAGGGCGCCTCCGTGGTCCCAGAACAAATCGGGGAGGAATGAGGGAACAGGAGCCATTGTTCTGAGGAGCTGCCTCACCCTTAGAGTCTGCACAGAAAGAAGGCAGACACCTGCCTCCAGCCCGGATTTGGAGGAGGCCCCCGGCCTTGCTCACCTCAGAATTTTGCCCCTAGAATTTGGGCATTGAACTGTGGATGTTTGGATGTCACCAGAAAACCTGCCCCTTCAGATTGGCCTGTCTATCTCCTCTCAACCCTTCTGAGCCAATTTCAACTCTGCCTCTTCCATGGACCCTTCTTTGGGCATCCACGTTCCAGGGCTCCCTCATCCCTTCTCGGAATTCCAATGGTGGATCCTTCATTTAACACTTAAATTGGGTCCTTCTTCACTGCTTTCCCTTCCTTGTGCATTCGCCTCATCTCCCCAGTGGGGCTGTAGAATCCTAGAGGGCAGGGTCCTTGACTGGTTCTTTTGGGGTCCCTAGAACCTAATACAGTGCCTGGCAGGTTGCTGGTGCTCAGAACATGTTTATTGGTTGGATGCTCCCTTGCCTTAAGGTGGCTCTGAGCTCAGGAACCAGGAGGGCCAAAAGACACGTCAGCCCCCACTGAAGCCAGGAGTAGAGGACCAAGGACAGAAGGAGAAGGACATAGGAGAGAGAAATATCCCCAACACCTGGAGGTGCCGTGGAGCCATCCCATAGTCAAAGCCTGTCTCTTTTGACAGTTGCTGCTGAAAGTCCCCAGAGCTGTGGGAGGTCCTTGCCTGCAAGGATCACGCTTCCTGTGGGATTTCCAGTCATCCATTTGCTAGGAGAGATTCGAGGCGGGCTTGCTGATTCATTTGTTTTAACTTCTCTGAGAATTATTCCATGTGAGCATTCCATGGCAGCGCTGTGAAGGCAGGTGGCCCTCCTCCTGGGAGAAGCTGGGTTCCTCTTCACTTCTGAGCTGGGTTCTAGAGTTCCCCCCATCAGTTCTGTGAGCTACCCCCAGCCATTCATTCATTCATTCACTTGACAAATATTCCCCAGACCCCTCTTACATCTGCTCCAGGCACTGAGGATAGAGCAAAAGCAAAATTGGCAAAAATCCTTGCCCTCGAAGAGCTTACATTTTAGTTTGGGGAAACAGATTATAAAGAAGATGAGAAATGTGTACTGTTAGGTGGATGTAAGTGCATAAAAATAAAAGAAGGAAGGTGGATGAGGGCATTTGTGTGGGAACTGTATTTTTTTAACAAGGCAGTCAGGGAAGTTACCCTTGGGAAAGTGACACATGAGCTGAAGGAGGTGGGGAAGTCAGCCCTGTGATAGTCTAGGGAAGTGTCCAGAGCAGGAATGTGTCCCAGCATGTTAAGGAAAAGCAAGGGGTCAGGGTAGTGACCACAGAGGGAACCAGTGGAGATTACAGAGGAGGTCAGAGAGGCAGTGGAGGCCAGGTCCTGGAGAGCTCTGTATGCTTTACATGGTGGGAGATGGAAATTCACCAGAAGTTTTGGAGCACAGCAGCAATGAGCTCTGACTTGTGTTTTAACAATATTCCTCTGGCCACCAAGTAAAAGAAAGGTTAGAGGCAAGGAGACCGTCGTGAGGCTATTGCAGTGATCTAGGAGAGAGATGGTGGCAATGGAAGGGGTGAGAAATGACTCAGGTCCAGATATATTTTGAAGGAAGAACAGGCAGAAGTTACTTCCGGATGGGTTGGGTGGGTTGGGTATGGGTGTGAGATGAAGAGAGGAATGAGAACTGATGTCGTCTTAGTCTTTTCAAGCTGCTATAACAAAATACCACAGACTGGGTGACCTATAAACAAAATTTAGTCCTCTTAGTTCTGGAGGCTGAAGTCTAAGATCCTGGCACCAGCATGGTCAGGTGAGGACTCCCTTCTAAGTCGCAGAGTTTTGTTGTGTCCTCACATGGTGGAATGGGGCAAGGCAGCTCTCGGGGGTTTCTTTTATAAGGGCATCAATCTCATTAGGTCATGACAATCTTCATGACTTAAGGACCTCCCAAACGCCCCACCTCCAAACACCATCACCTTGAATTTCAACATACAAATTTGGCAGTTGGGGTTTGGGTGGGGCACAAACATTCAGATTATGACAGATGCCAATGTTTTAGCCTGAAGGACTGGAAGGATAGGGTTGCTCCAAATCTTTGCAGCAAGTTCCATTTCCTACAGCTTGTGTTTCTAGATATGGGGGTTGCCACTGCAAGCATGTCAGCCACTGGATAGGTGACTTTCTGCTTCCTGACACCTTCCCACCAGCCAAGATCTGTAAACACATTTGGTCCTTCTCCAGCACCTTCCTGTCTATCCTCCATTACCAAGGAAGAAAACAAAAGCCAAGGTGACCAACATGTAGCAGTTTTGTTTTCTCACCCAGCTTGGATTATAGAGAAATACTTGCCAGCGTTCTCCTTCAGAGTTGCTTGATTTGATTTACGAATCATGTATTCTGTACATGGCCAATATTTATCTTTGCAAGTGATGTGCGTTCTTTTTGTACTGAGGATTCATCTGGGAAACCCTGAAGGATATTTTGAATCCTTTTGATTTAGATTTAAGAAAACTAAGGCCTAACTCTCACAACAGCACAACTAGTTCACAGAAAAGCAGAATTAGATCCCAGTCTCCAGGTCAAAAAAAAAAAAAAAAAAAAATCCTAGTGCACTTACCATATGAAATCATTGCTAAATTGAGTGATATCAGGGATGAGATGTAAATTCAAAGATGAATAACATACAGCCTTAGAGAGATTGGAATCTATGGAGAAAGGTGAAATAACCTTCTCCTTTTCCTTCCTTCCTCCTTTCCTCCTTACTTCCAGAAAGATGTATTCAATGTCAAACATTACAGGAATTATGCAAGATGCTAGAGAGACAAACACACCAAATAGACCTGGTCCCTGCTCTTGAAGGGCACCCTGCTGAGGGAGACATTGGCCTCCAAGTTAACTAATAAAAGGAAGTGGAAAAAATCTGTTTTAGAAGAAAGCTATAAACAAAGAGCCATTAGATTCTAGAGAAAGGAGTATTTAAACAAATTTTTTTTTGAAATATAGTTGATTTACAGTATTGTGTTTCAGGTATACAGTATAGTGATTTTTTTTTGCAGATATATTTGATTATAGGTTATTGCAAAGTATTGGATATAATTCCCTGTGCTATCCAGTAAATCCTTGTTGCTTATCTATTTCATGTATAATATTGTGTATCTGATAATGCCATACTCCTAATTTGTCCCTCCCCCTCCTTCCTCTCCCCTTTGGTAACCATAAGTTTGTTTTCTATGTCTCTGAGTCTGTTTCTGTTTAGTATATAGATTCATTGGTATTATTTTTTAGATTTCACATATAAGTGATATCATATAGTATTTGTCTTTCTCTGTGTGACTTACTTCATTAAGTATGATATCCTCTAGGTCCATCCATGTTGCCCAAAATGACAACATATTATTCTTTTTTATGGCTAGGTAGTATTCCATTGTATATACCACATCTTCTTTACTATTCATCTATTGATGGGCACTTGGGTAGCTTCCATGTCTTGGCTGTTGTAAACAGTGTTGCTATGAACATTGGGGTGCATATGTCTTGAGAAAGGAGTATTTAATACTGAGTTTTGGGACTAGGGAACTTTGCAGAGAAGTGGCAGTACGTGAGCTGGTTAGTTAAAGAATGGAAATTGCAGCAAAAGGGGGTGGAATATTTCAGACTGAGGGAACAGTGAGAGTTGCCATAGCAGGTGGCAGTTTTAGAGAACAGCTCTGAGCTGACACTTGAGGGGGTTTCAGGAGGAGATGAGGAGGTGGGTCAGAAAAGGGAGTGAAACCTCCCTTGTGGAGAGAATAAGCATGTTCACTCACTGCTAAAGTGGGAGTGTGGTCCTCACAGGCTGGCATTCTTATGTGTTGCCCTCCAAGGAGACACATAGGCAGGGAGAGGCTTGTGGCAGAGCTCCCTCCTGGACTTTTCAGGGAAATGTACGGAACATCTCATCTAACTAAATCAGTGCACACAGAGAGAGAAGGCAATTAGCAGCTAGGCCAGAAACACAGTGAGGAAAGGACCTGGTTTGGGGAAGGGGAGGAGCTTCAGTGGGCAGGACACACAGGGAAGTGGACCAAACAGACTCTTCTACCTCATTCCTCCCTGCTCACCCCAATATCCTCTTGCCTCTGGAAAAGCTGGGGCCTGGGTAAAATTGGGAGGGCCCATCAACTCAGCTGACATGTGAGGGAGTACCCAAGATTCCAAAAACTGCCCATTGGTCTCACACAGATGCTCAATATTTCATGAAAGACTTAATCCTTTAGCTGAAAAAAAAAAGATAAAATGCAAACTCTTTTGAGGAAGCAGTGCAGCTTGAAAGAGCACTGGATCAAGAGTCCAGAAACCTGACCTCATTTGACTCTTCACCTCAGTAGATCACCTCATCTGTAGTTTCCCAACAGGCTGCCCCTTCTAAAATCCTGGAGAGTCTTCAAATCTACCTTGATCCCCAGGTTTCACTCAGATCCACTGAATCAGAAGCTCCATGAAGCTGAATTCAGTACCTGCATTGTATAGGCTTTTTGTGTACTCAGTGCTATTCACTGGCTGTTTCCTGTCCAGCTCACTCCTGGGAACCAGGCAGAGTTGCATTCCGTGGTCCTCCTGCAGTTGTGTGGGGCTCTGTGACCGGTTCTGGCCACTGAGTTGTGAGTGGAAAGGACCATTGTCTGCTCCTGGATGAGCACTGAATGGACAGAGTGAGATAGTCCCCCATTGCCTTTTCCTTCTGGCATGGGATCAGCCACTTTGGGGTCTCTGAGTTACCACAAGAAGCAGAGCACTCTGCCTGCCCGCAATAGATACAAATGGAGCCTGAGTGGAAAGTAACCCTTGTCATGATAAGCCCCTGGAATGGCGAGCTTGCTGCTTAGCACAGCATAACCTGGTTCAGACCAACTGATAAACATCCTCGAGTGATCCTTGTACAGCCAGCCTGACACTGGACAGACCTCAAAGAACCCCTGCCTAGGTGACACTTCAGGTGCTTTCCAAATCTAAACGTTTTTGGTTCTGGAAGCAGGTTATTAGCTATTAACCACTGATAAGATGCTAACTGGCCATCAGATTGGTACGGCGTTTCTGAGGTGTTTCTGCTGAAGAATGGGATGTGTGGGGAGATCAGACTGGTGAAGGGGGTATCTAGAGTAGGAGGTACAGCAGAGCTCTCAGCAGCTATAGGTGAGGGCAAGGCTGGACATATTCTCAAGACTCAGATCACCATTGGGCGGAGGGCCAACTCAGCAGCTAGGATTCCTGCCTTTACCATGTCAAATTTTCCTGGCGTTAGAAATTTTAGAATGGGTTGATAATCTGCTTTTGCAGGGAGGCAGTTCATCATGGGTGAAGACAGTCCTTTAAAATTCCATTGCCTGGAAACTCTTTTGTGAGTTTGAGGCCTAATCTCCTTAGCACCAGAATTTGGGTCACCTCAACCCAGTTTTAGGGTAAGCCATCATCCTGGTGTTCCCAGAACTATTCTGGTTTTAGCACTGAAAGTCCCATGTCCAGGGAACTCCTCACTTCTGGGCAGACTGGGACGGGCCTCGTTGTTTCTTTCTAATAATGTCACTATGAAGATAAACTCCCACCACCCCACCCCCAACCCACTCCAATCTCTGATCATTGGCAAAGTTAGATTTCAGGATCTTTCCATGTGCTGTAGCTCAAATCAGGAAAAAATAAACCCTCAACAGCTTCTGTTCTACAGAAAGAGGTTTACAGATTTCAATATGCCAGCCAAAAAGAAAAAAATATTCTCAGCTTGAGTCTTGTGCCAGCTTGATAGGCAATGGCAGAGATGGGTGGTTTCCAACGGAGTTTTTCGCCCCTGAGCTGGTTTTGAACCTCACAGCTCTGCCACTTGACGGCATCCAGGTTTCCAGACGCTGGCAGGGATGCCACAGTCTGTCACCATCAGGGCTGCTATGAATTTTCCTGTTCTGACAACTAGACAAGATGTCTTTTGAAGGGTGTTTAGTACTTGGATGGTTTGTTTTCAAGAGAGATGAACCCCAGAGTAGATTTGCTTCAGAAAATACGAAATGCTGGAGACTGGTCGGCATCCTACTTAAAGAGTCTGCTTAAAGAGTTACACAGTTAGATGCTTTTTGTTCCTCAATTAAATCAACGCACTGACCTTTTGCTGAAAATGGTATAAGAACTGAAGGGGAGATGTTGGGAAATGACTGAAACCCTGAATTTAGGTTAAAGCTGATACAGCATTTGCTTCACCTCTGGCTTATACAAGGCATTATGAAGTGACTAAGGAGATTATATTGAACTTTAAGAAGATACCTCGGAAGCAAACTATTTGCCTGAATGTCCTTCTACTCTGCAGCCCAATAGAAAAAAGAGGGATGCAAGGAAAGGCCAGATGCCTCCAGCTTTATCACCCTTCTCCCCCCTTAATTCTCAGAGGTACTGGATCCAGACCAGAGGTTGTTGCAGAAACAGTTTGCCCCTGGAACAATGCACAAAGGGAAATAAAGTGCCGAAGGAAATATCTGCTTCCAGGGAGACAAAATTGGGAAGAAATGAGAACGTGAGATGTCAACCACAATGAGGTGAAAGATAAGGAGGGGAAGTGAGGACATTCTGGGGGCAGAGGTACTGGTGCCAGGCAATGCAGTTTGTGAAATGTTAGGATAGACTTTTTATTTCATATATTCACTCTGGCACAGGAACAACGAACGATACCAAAAATTCTACCCTTCCTTCTCTTAGATTAAGTTCAGTCCTCCTTGGAAAACTTCTACCGTTTTGAACTGTCCCATCTACTGGGATAACGTGTGCATATGAGTGGGTTGATCACATAGGTTTTATTCTGCTGGCAGTAGAGTATGGCCCCTGAGGGGCAGGGGAAACCAGAAGGCCAGAAGGTATAGGAACAAACATTGTGAAATGCAACAAACATTATTTGCCCTACTTCAGCACTTTTCCAGTAGCTGACCCTGTGGGGAGGATAAGAAAAGAAGAAAGCCGAAAGTTGTTTGGACTGGGCTTTTTCTCCTCACCAGCCTCCTCGTGAATTTAACCTCAGTAAGATTTGTGGCAGTAGATCTCGCCTTCATGTCTTTCATTTCTACAAGACTTTTCCTTTTGACACCAAGGTGCCAGTCAGCCTCCTTCGTGGATTTCTAAGTCATGGGCTTTGAGGGAGACACCAATGTTTGAGGAACATGTGGCTCAGTGATGGGAAAGAAGAGTAAGAAAGATGTGGCCCTGGGAATCTCATCTGGTTCCAATAGGCCATGTCACTCACTCGGACCACATGGATTCCAGTACTTGCAAGATCTTTAAGTCTGACTCTAGAAAAAGGAGCGTATCAGAGAAAGAACAAGTTTGCATTCTCCTTTAGACAAAAGAAGGATCTGGCTGAATGGAGGAAAAAGAAAAACTTTTAAACTGAAGACATAGATATTGTCTAAAATAAAAAATTGATCATTTTAATGCATTTTTCAAAAGAGCATGTTTTAAAAATTGATTCAAAGTTAGATAAAAAGTCAGACATGACACAGCTACCTAATGTGAGGGAAATAAAGGCAAAAATAGATTATGGTAAAGGAAATTTTTACAGAATATTACTTCAGATAAGACCAGCAAATGAAGTTTAATTTATATAATAATTTTAATAACAAAGTAAATACTTGAAATTTTTCAGAATGTTAGAACCTTTCATAAGTTTATTCTCATAAGTAATGATTTCCATATAATGACTAGCTAATTAAGTATATCTGTAAATTCAAGTGAGCACTTTCTATTTTGTGTATTTGTTTTATTTGCAGATTGGGATTTGAATTTTTTAAGTAGTTTTTCTGGTTGTAAAATTATTAAAGATTTTATCACCTCTTTAGCCTCTAAGAAGAAACCTAAAGAGGTGATATGGCCCTTCCTACTTCCTCCAAGCTTCCAAGCAGTGGGTAGTTCAAATGATTCAACTATCATTGCTGATATCAATGTCAAATTGGACCCAATGTATACATTAGACACAGAGCATTGGTTAAAGTCATCTCACCTCTGTGAGGAAGTCTATTAACTCCTTTACCAAATTGAACCAAATTCCTTTAAGACTCTCTTAAAGGATAGTGGCCACCACTATACTTAGAGCAAATGAGAGAGGTCCCAAAAAAAGGATGAACCTTGGAGAACAAGAGTCAGGGCACAAAGCTTTGCTTCCCTTCCATGTCAAGTCTCCACCTTTTGCTGACTTTGGAGGATCTGAGCTTGAATTTTTTTTGTCTTAAAGGGAGTCAGCATGCTACTCTACGATCTCCATGAAACTACAAATTCTTCCTAAAATTGAAAGGTTCTTATGTGCCAGTCAGAGTGCTGGGCGTGTGGGTGATTAGTACAGAGCTGAGGTCCCAGGGGTACAAAGCTGGTGGAGATGGGGGAATACTGAAGCAGGCCAGGGCAGGAAAAGCCAGGGTATAAATCTAGGGATCGCCCAAGGCCAAGCCAGGGAAGATGAATGTTGTGATCGAATCCCAGGGGATAAGCACAGAGCTAGGATGAGAGACAAGCCTAAAGGTTAGAAACCAGATAGGCTGGGGATGTAATGGAGGCCAAGCGGCGAGTGATGCAGGGGGTCCGAGATGGCTCCATGTTCTCAACTGAAAATGTAGACTCCTGCCTTTTCATCCAGGCTGTGATGTTTTTACATTATCCAGTATCTTAAGGGAGTTTTGATGGCTGCATATATTCCATCACATGGCTGTAGTATAAGATCCTCAGTCATTTTCCTGTTGTTAGATTACAGTGATTTTTAAGATCAATACTAATTTTTCATACATTTTAAAAGGAATATTACTAAACAAATCTGAATTTACCAATTTAGGAAGGAAAATGTAGATGTTCATTATTAACAATATAAATACATTTAAGAGGTAGGGGAAATCTGGAAGCCATTAGGATGATCAGCGTTTTAGACACCAAGTAACTTTGAACCCTGAAGAAGGTAGTGAATGAACAGGCAAAGTCTTGGAGATGTATGTAAGATATGGACTTTTTCTCTTTTTTTTAATCCAAAACACTGTAAATGGAAAAATGTTAGAGATTTTCTTTTTTAGTGAAGAATAAATAAAGTCAGGACTAAATTAGATGGTGAAGAAGATTCACCTCAGATCTGTTATAGTATTTTTAAAAAACTTGCTCTAAATTCAGTTTCCATTTGTTAATTTTAAAAACCTTTGAGTGCTATTTATAGTGAGTTTTGTTCTTGTAGACAAGGCATAAGTGATTTAGGGCCAAAGGGCTGCTCTCTGCTCTCTGTGCTGGGGGATGTCCAATAAATTCGGTCATGAAGCCCAAGGGAGGTAACTGCTTACCAGTTACCTGGTAACTGCTGATTGAAAGGCAGGTATGGTAACCAGTGCTAGGACCCTCCCTTCAAGTCAGCAAAAAGCAGAGGAGGATGGATCTTGTATCTGGAGCCAATTCCATCTAAAATTTTTTTGCTTCTGAAAATAAGATTCGAGCAAGGTCTTCAACAGGAACCAAGAGTGGAATTGAGTTCAGAGTTCCTAGAAGATTGGGTGGATGCAGAGAAGTTCAGCACTGGGGCTGTGAGAACCCTTTCACAGAACAAAGAGCAGTATGGCCAGGACGTCCTGCTTCTCCCAGCCTGGTTCCGACACCATGCCTTAGATGTCCTAAATAACAGTCCAACACCAGGGTTCTCAATACTTTGTGACTCTGAGCTGATTCTCTTCAGTCTGCCCTCTTGGTCAGTCCTAGTGGGGCCCCTAATCAAGATAGCATCTCTGTAGTGCAGGATGAGTTACACATTTGAGCAAGCAGCCATGGGAATGATTATGCCCATCCACATTCTTCCCAGCAGAGCCCCAGGACATGCTGGAATATCTGGAATCCTGTGGGCAGTTCCTCTTGCAGCTCCCACCATTTCCAGTATCTGCTCACAGCTGGCCTGCAAATCCCTTGACACATTCACAGGGTTGAGGACTTGGTATCCAAGCTCTTTGTATACCAGCCTCTGGCTTTGACAAGTCTGTCCTCTCACATCAGGGGCATTTGATGATTAAAGAATCTTAACTCTACTTGGCAGGTGAGAGAGAGTGGGACTGATCTGATGGGGGTGTTCTGGCAGGTTCCCTTCCTGGGTGCCCCAGATGTTTCATTGCAGCCTGCGTTTCCACAACAACAAGCGTAGTAAATCAAATGTGAAGGTATATGATCTGATACAATAACAAAGTAACAGGGGCCTGAATGTGCTGCAGCCCACTCGGGGTGAGCTAGGTCTTTGTGAATTCCCCCTGAGCACTCTTCACTTGGCTCAGAAAGTTCCCCTGTTCTCTTCTGTACCTGGATGCAAGCAAGTACAGTCAACCAGGCCAGCAAGAAAAGGGGACAGTCCAACCCTCTCACAGCTTTTCTCTCTGCAGAGCTTGCTGGTAGTGCTAGCTCCAGAAGCTCCTCACCGTCCCATGACCTTGGCTCCTTTTGCTTCCTTGCCCATCCTACCCTCACCCCAACAAAGAGTCAATTACAGGAACGGGCAAGTCTGAATCTCCCTGCTATTGCTGCCCCAATAGCCCCTGCCATCCCTATGTTCTTATGACCGCATGCCCCCCTCCCCAGATCCTAGGTACAGGAAGACATCTGGTTATTGCAGTGGTTCTCAAAATGTAGTCCCTCACCTGCAGCAGCCATGTCATCTGGGAACTTGTGAGAAAGACAAATTCTTAGGCCCCAAGCCAGACCTCCCAAATGAGAAATACTGGGATTGGGGCCCAGCGTTCTATACATAGCAAGACTACCAGGTGATTCTGATACATGCCAAAGTTTGATAATTCGCATTTCTAACAATTTCCCAGGTAATGCTGATGCTGTTGATTGGAAGGCCACACACTGAGCACCACTGTTTGTGGGCTTGGAGAAATTATTCTCTACTAGGGTTTGCCAAAGGAGAGCCATGGTCCAAATCCAGCCTGCTGTCTGTTTTGTAAATAAAGTTTTATTGGAACATGGCCACACCCATTAATTTACATATTGTCTCTGGATGTTCTCATACTACAGTCACAGAATTGAATAGTTGCAACAGAGACGATATGGCTAGCAAAGCTGAAAATATTTACAGATAAATGTGGTTGACCCCTGCTCTACACAGACATATCCTCTTTGGCACAGACTACGTGGCCCCTTTCCAAATGGAGTTTAGGCAAAGACAATAACAGTAATAACACAGCGGGGAACCAGACACTTGGATATTGCTTCTGTCTAGAAATGAAAGGGCTTTCTTCAAACCCATGAAAGCAGCTGTAGCTGAGATCAGAAGTCTCTGGTGGAGGCTGTCACTGGCAATGTGACCGGGGCTACCTCAGCACTGGGGGCTGGACCAGTAGCAGAATTTGCAGGCGCACATGAATGGAGAGGCAGAAGTGCTGGGCTATCAGTTATGTACCGAAGAAGCTAATTTTTAGTAGTATACTCATTCCTTGACTTAAAAAAAAAAAAAGCAACTCTATAGATTTTTTAAGGCAGCATACTCATTGCTCTTTCAGATCAACATGTCGAAACACTGAAAGATTTTAAAGGCATATTTGATTAGTTTGGACTCTTTTTAAAAAGCGGCAATTGAATTCTTTCCCATAGCCCCGTAGCATCTAAGAAACCCCATTTTTCTCTGTTGACTCTCTCTTCAGTGATTAAAAATGCTTTCCCCACACTTCCCAGTTGCAAGCTTTTCCAGAACATGAGCAGTCTGTAAATGTCTAAAGCTGGAGAATGTCATTAGATCAGGCTTCCAATTTAGATGTGTGGTTCTGTCTCTGATATTCATGGGGAGGGAGGGTATCCTCTGCTTTGAAAAGAGGGTACTTTCACTTTTTCTTGAGAAATACAGAAAATGGGAATAGCCATTCTGAGACAGCAATCTCTGAAGTTCAAGAAGGCAATCTAGTAGAGTGGCAAGAAATAGCTACTGGAATTTGGCTGGAATTTTTGAATACCCAGATTGAAATCTCAGTCCTATATTTCTCTACTACTGTGGCCTTGGGCAAGTTGCTTAATCTTTGCCTCTCTGAACCTGGTTCCTCATCCATAAAATAAGGATAATCACATCTAGATCAAAGATTAACTTAAAATTGATGTGATAGGGCCCTAACATGGTATGGGGATCCTCAATCAAAGTTATCTGCATTTGTTCCTCTGGCCTGTTGGTAGAAATTTTCTTTTTCTGTTTTAGAATTTCTTTGCTTTGTAATTTCAGAAAATTTAGCAGAACTGAGAAAAGAGAGGTAAGGTTCTTTGGAAACAAATTGTGCTGCTTTAGGAGAGCTAAAAGAACATCTCTAATGTGAGGAAAGTGATCCTTTTGTTCATCTCTCCTGAGTAGCCGCCTTTGAAATTGCTTAGTCCTGGGTTAAACATCTCTCCAAGATGCTGGAGGAGGAATTCCTGGCCGAGGAGAAGGATTCGAGGCACATCCTAACTAACACCTGTGGTGGGGGAGAAACTACGTGTATAGATAATTCTAACAGAATTATCAAAGATGAGATCTAACAGCTCCACAAAGATAATAATTATTAACTAATATCTCAGACTCTGTAGTTTTCAGATACCCAATAACTTATGGATCCATTAAGAGGAGAATCTTCGTGATCTCCAGAAATAAAAATACCTTGTCAACAGGTGTTTGGTTATTAAAGGCTCTGTGTGTTATTAAATTATTTATTAATTTAACTAATAAGTTAATTAGAGAAAAGGACTGCCATGTTCTTGCTATTCAACATGAGTTCTCATTCAAGGCAAAATTCACATTCACTTCCTCAGAGAGGACTTTCCATCCACCAGTCTGAAGTGACCTCTCTCTAGCCACACTCTTACCCCAGCCATGTCACTATATCATTATTTGAAATGGTATGTTTTATTTATCTGATTACTTGTTTTTTGTTGGTCTCTCCAACCAGAATGAAAAATGCCTTGGCCTTATTCATTGCTGAATCCTCAGGGCTCAGAGTAGTATCTGACAGGTACTCAATAAACAAGTATTTGATGAAGGACTTGATTTCTCCCCAAAACAATTTTTAAAAATCTGTCTAGAATTCGAGTTCCACCATAAAAGGGAGCTTTCAAACTTAAGTGATTTAGTAGTCTCTCGTTTTAGAAAGAATTTCTTCTATTTTGGGGTTTGTAGTTATCATTCATTGGCTCATTTCTGATCCTTATGCCTTTTATTTCTAGCCTTACTGTACTGGTTCAGTCAATACAATATTGAATATAATCATAATAATGAGCATCTTTTGCTTATTTCTGATCTCGAAGGGAAAGCTTTCAACATTTCCCAATAAGCATGATATTTGCTATAGGATGCTCATTATCAAGTTAGGAAAGTTCTCTTCTATTCCTAATTTGCTAAGGTATTTTTTTAAATTATGTATGGATGATAAACAAATATTTTTGCTGTACCTATTAGAATGATTATAGGATTTTTCTCTTATATTATCAAATGTTAAACCATCCTTACATTCCTGATATGAATTCAACTGGGTCATGATACATTATCTTTTCCATATTTTGATGGGCTTAATTTGCTAATGTTTTGCTTAGGATCTTGGCATCTGTGTTTATGAGTGGGATTAACCAGTAATTCTCCTTTCTCATAATGTCCTTTGTCCAATATGGATATCAAGGTTATGCTGGCCTCATAGATAAAGTAGGAATATTCCTTCTTTTTCTAATTTCTGGAAGTTTGTGTAGGATGTGTGTTATTTCTCCCTACAATATTTGATAGAGTTCACTAATGAAGCCATCTAGGCCTTGAGTTTTCCTGTGCTTCTCCGGTGTTAGGAAAGCAGCAGATCTTATTAATCCAATTTTAGGGCTTGAGAGGATGCAAAGTTGGACTGCAGTCCCTTCAATGACCAGTCTACTTCCAATTCAGTCTAACTTCTGGGGTTTAGCTATTCAGGGTCCCAAAGTAAAGTGTAGGGAGTTTACCAAGCCCCCTACCATCATCCAGGCCCAGGAAGGATGTACAAAATGCTGTTCAGCTCATCAGCCTTTTCCTTTGATAATCAGCGGAAGAACCTGGGGGCAAGGCAGCCCCTAAATCCAAGCTTATTGCTCGGGTTTCCAGCTTCTCCCAGATCTTGGTTCGATGGTGCTCCACTGTCCTCTTACTTTTCTAATGTCTTCAAACATATGTACTTTTATTCTGTCCAGCTTTTTTATTCTCTTCAGTTGGATAGCTTTTCTGAACTACATAGTCCATTATTACCAGATAGTTGTTTGGTTTTTCCTTCCTCAAACAAAAAAGCAGACTAGAATCTGGACACGCAAGTGAAGTCTTTCAAAATAATAACTTGTGGTGGTCCTGGTGGTCCACATACCTATTCCTAATATGCTGCCTTTGCCCCAAAACTCTGTGGATCTCCTCATTAGCATCATCTTCAGGGCCAGGCTTGATCCACACCCCCTTATGCAAATCCGTTCAAAAAGTATTCCAGAATTCTTACTGGTACCAGATGCCCTGTAGGTACTAAGAATACAGAGCAGAATAACAGGGGTCACAGTCTACTGCAGAGACAGGCATCAAGACAAACATTACAGCAAAATGTAGGTACTATTACAGACAGGAACCAAGGTTATATGCACAGAGAGGACAGACAGCATACTGATACTGCCTGAGGAGCTAGTTAATAGGTTATATTCTAGTCTGGGCTCTAAAGGAAGAGCAGAAGTTCAACAGTAGAGAAGAGGAGGAATTGTCACTCCAGGGAGAGGACAAAGAGTGCAAAGAGGAAACAGGGACAAGTTGAGAGGCCACCAGGCACACCATGAAGAAAGTGACACTCTGTGTGAGGATATTGGCTCTGATAGCACTTCCCTGGTCATGTTACTTAACCTTCTAAGTCTCACTTCCCACTTCTGTAAAATAAGGGTAACGGTCATTTCTACCTCATCAGACAGTTTAATTAAATGAGATGTTACCTGTAAAGGGCATGAAACAATACTTAATACATAACAAGCACTCATTAATTATTACAGTATATGATGTAGGGGAAGAGGATGGTAAGGGATAGGAAAAACAGACTTATTTCAGCTGGCTATTAAAGAAAAGAAAACACTATTGGGAATATTCAGAGAGTTATGTTAGAGTTGGAAAAACATGGAAAGGAGTTAGAGGATCCCCCCCAAAGAGCTCTAGGACCAGCTTGCATGAGGCAGGGTTATAGGAATTAGTGTTTAGATTCCCAAGGACACGGCTCTGAAGGAGATGGCACTTATCTGGATGAACAAGGCTGAACTTATTTTATTTATTTATTTATACATTTGTATTAAATATTTTATTTAACTCTATATCAAAAGTATTATTTCAACATGTAAATGATACATTAGTAAGGACATGCTATATATACTTTGCAATTTGATATGTATTTATCATTTTGGAGTAGCCACATTTCAAGTGGCTTGGCAGGTGGCTGTCATATTGGATTTCTCAGGTCTTGATGATATCTAGGATTTTTATTGCCTACTTTCCAATTAACTGATTTAAAACCATGCTGTTTCTTTATCTTAAGCTAGAATGACGGTGAAAGTGTAAGCTTATGCTGTGTATAGCATTCTGTAGGCAACTTTACAGTATCTTTCCACCAGTTCAACCTTTGCTAGCTTGGTGATGGTCAGTGGTGGTTCTCTCAGGGGCCCTACAGTTACTTCAAAGTACAATAGGTTGCCTCTCTGGTGTGTTTGTCCCCTAGGCACATCCCCTTCCTCAGAGCAACCCCACCTGTTCCTCTCCACTTCTGCACCTTCACTGCCTCTTTCTCTCTCTGGAGATGTCTCCCCCAGCCCCCAGCCCATGGCTGCTCAAATCCCACCTTACTGCCAAGCCCCACCTCTTCTGTGGACCCCTCCTCTTACTAATCCAGTCTCCACTACCTTCCTCACGGCTGCAGCAACCGCACTGCACAACTAAGCATTTTACTCCTTCCCTCTTTGCTTTTCTGTATTTATTCTTCCAAGTCACCATTCATGTCTGTCAACCCAAAGGGCAACCTTTTTCAAGGCAAGGATCAAGCTTCCCCGCCTCACGTGGTACTCCCTTCTCAATAAATGCTCTTGAATTCAAAAATAACAGCCAGCGAGTGACAGAATAAGTGGTGAGGTCTTATTCTCCCTCCATACCCTCATTCTGGAGAGGGTTGAAGACAGGATATTCCAAAGAAAATAGCTCGATCTAGTTGAGAAATATATGATTATATGATTAATCTATTCATCTGCACAAATTGGAACCTGTGTTAAATTGCCAAGCTGAAAATGGTTACCACAGCAGTGCCAGGAAGAAGATGCTGAAGAGAAAGGCTTTTTCTTATCTTTAAAACCTTTTCTTCACTGGATGAGAGTGGCACGGTAGCTTAAGGAGAGAACACCAGCCCAGGAATCGGATGAATTGGGTTAGAGGTCAGCGTCTATCCTGTCATTTCTTCTCTGCAAAGTCAGTTAACCTCTGGAGTGTCAATTAGACATTCATGAGGCAAGAGCAGGACCTACCCTGCCCACTTTGAATCAGAATAATGAGTCTGGTGGGTTCAAATGAGACAGATCTATATGGATACACAGTAGCTCTTTCACAGAGGCAGGATCTGGCTTATGCTCAGGAAGAAAAACCTGGAAATAAACATTCCATCTTTATTAGCCTCACCACCTCTCCTACAGTCTTCTAGAGTGGGGCTCAGCAGTAGTGAGGGAGCTAGAATAAGACAGATGTTGATTCTGCCATATTCTAAAAAGGATCCCACAGGAGTGAAGCCTATTTTCAAAGGCAGGGGCAAGAAGTAGGTGGGGGGGAATTTGGGCTAAGATTAGAACAAAGAGCTTTAGAGGTGTTTTGGCCCTCAGGGGTGTCGCACAGTGCTAATTTGGGGCAGAGGTGAGGGGAAGAGAAACCTCCTCCTCAGCTGACTTGTGCAAGAGAGGGGGTGCCCTCCCAACCGTGTGTCAGCCTCTTACCTCTACTGACACGGCGAGGACAAGCCCCGTGGGGCTGGAAAGAAAAAAAAGTATATTTGAGGCCAAATCTCTTAGAGGAATTTGACATGTTTGCCTCAGGTAGATACCGTGAAGCTGTTTGGCCTCCATGTCACCCCGAAACACAGCACGCCAAGCACAGTCACTACACTAATTTTTGTAACTACCAGTTAATTTCCAGTTTTTGTATATTTTTGTTTTCCAGCTTTATTCTGTTCTCCTCAAGTCCAAGAAAGACTGCGATAGGAGTTCCCTCCTCTTTTCCATTCAGTGAAACTAGGAAATGTCTCAGGATATAAAGGAACATAATAATTCTGTGTCAATCATCCAGTGTTATTGAAAGCTGCTCGCAGCAAAAATGGATGTATTCTTAAATAACCAAAGACAGCGATTTGGGAGCTGTTTTAAATGCAAGCTCTTGTTCCTCTTTTGCCATTCTATTTCATATAACTTTCAGGTATAAAGTAGAACTTCTCTAAATTAGTTTTCTTAGGCTTCTTTGTTCAAAATATTGAAGTAATGGACTTGCAGTTTTTAATCCTAAGAATGCGGTCATCTTTCTTTCCAGATATAAATGCTCACAATACATGGTCCAATTTTCATGTATCAAGACAAATGCCTTTGTGTACTTAATCAATAAGCTTTCAGCCACATTGTAACTTGTAGCCTCAACACCAGGAGTTCTGATTGGTGAAGGCCATCTTTGGTCCCAACTGTTTTCGAAAGGAAGCTGGTGTTGACATTTTTATTTATTTATTTATTTTTTCCTCCTAAGAAAACAATAGATTGTGGATTTGAGGTAAACATTTCCAAAGCAGAATGTTTTATTTGAGGAAGCTCTCTCTTTCCATGTTTGAATATGTACACTGCCAATGGGGTGCACGAACCCCTACGTGAGCAGGCAGTAAGGGGCAGACTCAGGACTGTAAAGAGCCTTAAATACTCAGGCAAAGCAGCCTCCTTCCTTCCTCCTTTACACCTGGTGACCAATGTGGGAAACATCCGCTCAGCCCTGCCGAGGTTTGGTACTTTTAAAGGACAGTCAAACTGAACTGGATGAGTATTACTCTGAAGGTTAGGGACAATGCGCTGGGGACTAGCAAAGAGAAGTTTAAACCGTACAGTGAACTCAGAAGATTCTGGTGGAACAATTTGGCTGTGTAAACCTTGTTTTAGATGACTTTGAATGGCTAAAGAACATCCCCATTTGGAAAAGTCTTGTTTGTTTTCTTCTCTGAAGTCAGCTGTAATCATTCTAATGCATGTATTGGCCCTTGATGGTTTTTCAGGCATAGCCAGCGCTAATCTTGCTGTTTGCAGGTAGGTAGAGCTAACTCCGATGGACCTATTTCAACATGTATATTATGCAAATTCTAAAAAGAAGTGAGAAACTCTCTTTTGTTTAATTTTTTAAAAGCCACAAAAACTATAAAATTAAAATTCAATATAATTATTGAACAGGGCAACCACTTTCATTCTCCTATACTTAAAATGCAACTTTTCTACCAGAACGGGGCAAAGATTTCTCACCATGTTTTGCTTAGATTGACCTCATTTACCAAAGAGCTCAGTCACAGCACGTCAGAACCAATCAACCAGATAGAATGTTCAATATTTCCGCTTGTTTGTCTCTGCCTCCTGTGACTTTAAGCCCTTCCACCAATTATAGGACCAAAAGAACATTGTAGAGGAGTCTAAAGCTTTCTGGCAACTACACAGTTTAATTAAACATATGATTTCTACTGCCTAAGTTTTCTGGGTAAGCCTTATCTGTCTGGGTATATATTTGACAGGAATACTAATTTTTTCAACATTTTCAGTGACAATTATTCTAAAAATAGGAGTAGACAGCAGATGTGTAATCACTCAGGAAGTTTACACGAGCAGCATTGGGGCTGGGAAGCCTGAGGTTCACAAGGAATTCTATTCGAGTGGCTCTGGCATTCACAGAACCAGTTACTTCAGTTCAGATTCCTTTCATCGTAATTAGGACAGGCGACGTAATGACACAAACAAACACATATGGAAGAATTAGAAAACGTTTGGGAAGACTGCTGGCTGCTGATTTGGTGGTATTTACTAGAATATATTGATGTGCATGTGTAAAAATATTGGGCTGAGGAGTAGGAATCACCACTGTGCCTTGAGGCAAGAGAAATAACACACCCTGGCTACCAGAAACCACACCAGGTCGTCAGAAGCTAGGCATCCTTTTACAAAACATTCAAGAGCCATGTGACATGGCAGAGTCAGGCAGGATTGAGTGGAATTCTCATAAGGCTTGCTAGCTAAGAGACCTTGTATCAGTCACTAAAATTCTCTGTGACTCAGGGTTCTTCCCTGAAAAATGGGAGAGCTATCAAGTCTCAGTTGTTATTTATAAGGCATAGATGAGGTAATGTATGTCAAGAGCTTGGCACAAGTTCTCTGTAAAGAGAATATTACTGTGAGTACTGGGTACCTACTGTGCAGATTTGAATCTCTTTGCAAACTTCTGAATTGCCTGTATGTCTAGTTTACGCTAACTTGAAGAAAGATCTCTAGAACAGTTCACATGGGAGGTCAATCTGCCTTTGTGAAGAAATGGAATTATCAAAATTTTCCATGCCTTTCTGTTCTGCTTTATAATGACGCACACTGCCTCCTGGAGAACTGTAATGGCTTGGCTTCCGACAGCCGATATGAAGATGTCTGTGTTTCCTTCCTATTTCCTTTCATAGGACATTTAAAAACTCCTTTCCTTTGGTGTATTAAGAATCCCATACACACAAGAATAACAACATCAACCCCCAGGGACCCATCCTATTACTGGTAAAACGGATGATCTTTGTTCTTCATCTCCATTCTACTCATTCTTTTTGTTACATCTGTCCTGATCTTTGAGAACCATTACCGTGCTCGTGTGTGTGTGTGTGTGTGTGTGTGTGTGTGTGTGTGTATCTGGGAAAACAGCAGCTATTGAATGTATGTTATGTATATGTGTATTTTCAGCTCCCTAACTAGAATGTCACCTCTTCGAAAACAGGACCTTTGATGGATGGATTGTTTGTGCCATGGCAGGTACCTCCACGGTGCTTTCATTGTGTGCCTTAATTGGAAAAGCCAAGCACTTCCAATAAACGAATATTTATTTTTAGAATATGTGCATGTATTACTATGCCAATATTATAAAGTATATTTTAAAGTAGACATTTTAAAAAGAAGGGAATTAAAGATGCAAATATGAGTACTTGTCATCTTTCTTCCCACACTGCAGTGAGCTGTCTTGTAGGGCAAGTACATCCCTTTTGGAGACTGCTGCCCCCAGCACTGAGGAGGGGACCAGTTTGTTTTAGGGCTGAGCAGTAACACTGGCCACCCAGGACCCAGACGTCAACTCCAGGTAGCTTT
Organism: Grampus griseus; assembly: GCF_964374135.1. Lineage (NCBI taxonomy): Eukaryota > Metazoa > Chordata > Mammalia > Artiodactyla > Delphinidae > Grampus > Grampus griseus. The sequence goes on from NC_138998.1 coordinate 36,022,276, forward strand.
TATCCTGCCCACCAGTCTTCTGCCCACCATGCTCTCTCTCTTCAGTGCCTCCCCCGCACACACTGACTCTGCAGGTATTTGGGGGGACATCTGGGTGACTAATTTCTTACTTAACTCACACTCGTGCTTTTCATGATTGTTTTCCTGGATGCAAAAGGTGCACCGGCAGCCTGCATTTTCCCTTCTTGCTAATAGATACGAGATGCCCCTAGAGGCTGTGGTTCGCAAGGATCCTGCAGTCTGCCCGGTTACTCAGTCACGTTAAGTGTGCTGTGCAGAACGGCCACCCACGAAAATTGTGGAAAACATTCTTTACAGAAACAATCCGGCTTTTCATTCCAGGGTGCAGATGGTGGTGTGGTAAAGGGGTGGTGGGGATGGCTGGGGTATGTGTGACGGTAGAACCTGGGCCATCTTGTGGGTTTTTCAGGAAGCCCACACAATAACTCTCACCAAACATGTGCTGAGGTCCTATTATAGGCTGAGAACTTCAAGACAGGGTTGTTCTCTTCAGGGAGTTTTCGGTCTTCCTGTGAAGAGAAAGTGGGAACTAGAGAAATGAAATTACACAGTAAGCAGCTGCTATTGACAGGACGTGGCAAACTCATCCAGAGGAAGATGTTTGTGTCCTATTCGAGGCCTGCCAACACAGCCTCTGAGACCATGACTGCCCAAAAGAGATGCCCAAATTGACCAGAAATGGAAACTCACGCTGAACGGGGTTCTGAATGCAACCCTTGCAGTGGTTCCAGAAGCCATTCTTCATGAGTAGAATCAGCCTTGAAAAAGCAGACTGTAAAGTAAAATTTAAGAGGTGGGCAAGTCTCATCGCTGGGAAAATTTTCCATCACTAAAAGCAGAAAAATAAAAATCATTCAATCGTGAAACAGTCTGCAGTCATCTACTTCAGAAGCAATCTCACATTGCTGCCTCACCTTTTCAACCATCACTCTTCCCTCTGGCTTTGGGCCTCCATTTCTCCAGCTCAGGTCCCAGCATCGTCTGTTATTTTCTACAACCCACAGAGGCAACACTGTGCTCCTCACTCACCTGTATCAGAAGGGGTGCCCCTCTGTGGTGGCCACAGTTCTAAGCACCTGCGAGTCAAGACGAATCCATGAGTTCTTCGCAGGATTCCCAAATGTGAGCCTTTCATTTGCTTTCCATGCCTCCTAGGGAGGAAAAGAAGTTATCCATCAGTGACATAGAAACGAGGAGGAAAGGTTGCAAAGGTCTGAGGTTATTGCAAAAAAAAATGTTTATATTTCCTGAGGATGATTCCTGGGTTGGTCTCCCTTCATTCACCAAACACACAAGCAATGTTTTTAGAGCCTGTAAAACTCTGCAGTCTGTGAGGATAACAGCTGCTGTACCCCAGATCCCTTACAGACCTCTTGTCAATCAAAGGCAGCTGCTCTTGTTTAGACTCTGAGACTCTCTTCTGTGACTACTGAGATCACCTCCTAATTGATCTCCCTCCCGCCAATCACTGCCTCCTCCAAGCCATCCTCCACACTGCTGTCAGGATCTTTCTGCAATGTAAATTGGATGATAGTTTATCCTTGCTTAAGTACTCTGATAGCTCTACATCACCCACAGGTGACATTTCAAATTAATTAAACATGGCATTCAAGCCCTTCTCACTCTAGTCCCGATTGACCTTTCTAGCCCTGTTTCAAGATCCTCACTTTGACCCACTGTTAATCCATTCAACCATACCATCTGGTTTAGGTACATCTCTATTCAAACTAGCTCCTCTGCTTGGGACGCCTTCCCCCCAGCCCTCTCTTCACCTGTAAATACCTCCTCTCTCCTCAAATCTTACTCAGAGCCTTCCTTCCTGAAGCTTCATCCAAACACCACCAAGCAGGGGTCCTCACCCACTTCTCTGCTCCTATCCCACCTCCCAGTTAGCTCTGCTGTGCACTCCCCATTGGCATACACTGATTCTTGTCTACATATCATCCTTTTTGCCTCTATACCCCCAGAAACTAATACAGTGATACCAAGGGCTACTCACTAAATCCTCCATGAGTGAGTACACAAAAGGAATTTAGTGATCCTTAAGGTTTCCCAATGAGGAAATCTCCTTCCTGAGGGGTTTATATAATCCTTGTTTGTAATTGGCCCAATCCCCAGGTCTGGACATGGAGGACCTCAGACACAGCCACCACTTCTCTATAAACATCTTAAATTATAGGGCTTTCTGTAAAACCTCAAACTGAAATAGAATATAAACAGCAACATTATTCAGAAAATGTCCTTCAGTGCTAATTTGTCTTCCTCTCACAGATATTGGCCACCTTTTAGATCTTAGTTCTGCTTTATGCATACATGTATGTGCAAACTGCATAAATCCTGGGCAAACCAGCTGCAAGTTGGATTTCATCAGCAACTCTACATCCGATGTTCTATGATTGGACCGGCCCTCGACATATAAGATGTACTTAATGAGTCACTGAATTGGGTCTTGATTGTCTTTTTTTCCCCTAATTTTATAGGGAGGCAGTGAATTCCAAGTTAATGGTGGTGGCTAATTGCTGCATCTTAGCAACGAAATGAGGCTGCTTTGACCCATCAATGTCCAGGTTCATTCATTTAATCCGTAGAAAAGACTCCAGGAATGTCTGAGTCCAGATTTCCATTCTCTTTTGTCTAATGATTAGAACCCACTTTCCTTTCAGCTATCGATTCACCACACCAAGGACCCGGCCCCCGCAATGGAATCGTCATGTTTTATAGAACAGCAACAAAGGCGTATAGCCAGTTTTCCAAAGTACTCTTTCCAAAATGAGCCAAATTAAATTTAAAGCTCGTTCCAGAACATTTTCCTCTCTACAATTGTAAAAGAATGACTGCTTGGCAAGGCACTATTAAGAGAAAAGGGCAGAGTCTCCACAAAGATTTTCAACTTTATTTTTTACACCAGTTAGAAAACTGTTTGGAAAAGCAAATTTCAGTTTGACTTAAAAAAAGAAAAGAAAAAGTGTTATGGGTGGGAGCACGTTAAGAAATGCAACAATCATAGCGTTCTGTAATCCTTTGAGACCAATATTAAGTACTAGCAGAATCTAATATCTCTAAATGTAGAAATAATATATTTACCAGTTAATCTAAGGGATACATTTTGTTGTTGTTGTTCACTGAGAGAAAAGAAATAGTTCTGTTCTCAAACTTCACACAAGCTCTCTTTGTAAACACACACTTTTGGCTTACCAGGATTTTCACTGAAAATATTTACTTAAAATGTAATTGTCATCAAACTGCCCAGAGTTAAATAAATAGATTCTCAATAATTTAATCCACATTCCTCCAACACCTGCTATTTTAATGATAAATCTAGAGCATATTTTTCCCCCTTTGCAGAACAGACAGGGCAATAATATGTAATTATTCAAAATGTATCTTGTCCAGCTAGAGAAGATTGGGACACTGGGATTTCCTTATCCGAGTAAGATCAATAGAGACTATAATCTATTAGCTTGCCTCTGGCGGATCCTGTGTAAAGTGCCATAAAGGAAGGTTAAATCCTTGTAATATCTGAGACTAGCTTGTAGTATGATACCACGGGGAGATATAGTGCTGTCTAAGGCTCAGTAGCTGACAAAGATGATTCTCTAAATTCCTTAGTTGTTTTTTTCCTTCCCTGTTATGGTAACTATATTTATGAATATTAGTTCAGGAAGCATTGTAATATTTCTGCAGGATTACACTTGAATAGTCGAGGGTTGTTTTGTCTTTTTTGGTGTGATTTGAAGTTAGAGTCTCCATTCAATGAACATTTGTTGAGGGTCTCCCCTTTCCCTGGCCCTGAGCTGAGCTCTGAGGATATAAGTGTAGGCTGGATGATATTTGCCCCTACTATTGAGACTTAACGTGTGAAGGAAAAAAGACATTTCTTTGATTCTTATGACTGATCTTATTTTTCACTAAAGTCCCCATTCTTGCTGAGGCAGATGAGAGGGCATTTAAAATATCCCATTCAAAGCTAATTGTCTCTCTTCTGATTTTAAGGGTCAAACTCTCGATTAGGACTCTCTTCCCTCTTCCCCAAATGGTGTCAATGAGTAGGAGAAAGCTTAGGAGGCTTGCTGTCCTGCTCTCCTAGCCACATGAGATTAGTGTGAAGCTTCCTAAGGTCTCAGAATTCTCCTGGGCACCCGGGAGCCCAAGGAGCATGTACTTGGTCTGAGGTTCTCACAGACCTCTCTGGTTATTTCTAATCCCTTCTCACTCTGGAGAGTCTTAACCATAGTGGGCAGGTGGGAGGAAGGTGGGAAGGTGTGAGCCTAGTCACTCACTTCTGATATTTCTTTTCCTCTCTTCCCCTCTCTGGCTGAAGGAGGCTCTATTTTCCTTCCAGTCTGATGCTGAAGGTCACATAGTTAGTAACTAGATTAGATTAAGGTGATCACATACTTTATTATCCGAAGTAGTATACTTTGGAAAGTGAGAGAAGGGGTGGTCCCAAGAATAACTGTGCACCAAGTAATCAGAGGCTGGCCTGGGTTAACCAAGATGTATGGTCTCTAGTTAAGTGGGACTATTCCACTTCCAGATTTAAGATTCTTTGCTTTTTGTTTCTATTATTCTTCCTAAATAACAGTGCACAGTGATGCAGCAAGAAATCTCCCAGTAAATTCTTTGTATATACTGGAGTTCTGAAAGGAAAGATTACCTGTGTGTGTGTATAGCCAAGAGTCTAGAGACATAAGTAGCCATTGACTGAACCCAGTAATGGAGTCATCTTGACAGCTTCTTTTGTATTATAGCCACGGAAAGAAAGACACAAACGATAGAGCATAGGTGCATAGGTGAATTTTGACCTGTAAAACATTGTCTGAGTCTACCTTGTGGATTAGTTACTCGGTTGATTCTTGTGGTGGTGGTGGTTGTTTTTTGCAGCATTTAGATCCATTCAGTGTTAACTCAGGGAAGCAATATATCCATTCATGTCTGAGGAGATATAAAAGTCAAGGAATGAGTTAGTATGAGTCAGAGTTCTCCTTGTTCTGTGGAATTGTACGGAGAATGTCCAACTCCCAAGCACTATTTATCTACCTGAAAGATCTATTTCTTGACTTAGTTGAGAGAGTTCATTCATGTATCCATCCGTCACTCCATCCTTCCATCCACCCATTCATCCATACCATGTATTATTCTAGTCAAGAAAAACAAGGTGGTGACCAAAAATGGAGCCAAGGATGAGATTAAATATGCATACTCTAACGATGTAAAATTGTTATCCTCTGGGCCACATATTTGATTCTAAGCTTTCTAGGAGCCTATCAAAAATTGCTCGCAAGTTTCACAATTTAAAGTCCATTAGACAATAGCTTATAAGGTAATAATTATAACAGGTAACACTTACTGAGTACTTATTGTATGGTGGGTACTGAGCTAGGCTTTGTACATGAATAATTTTTAAGTCCCTTCAGTAATCCTAAGAGATAAAAACTAAGAAATATCTATTTTATAGATGTGGAAGTAAAGCCTTAAACAGAATAAGTGAAATAGCCATAATCAGATCCAGGGACTGACCTTGAGAGCCCTTATTCTCTGCTTTAAATGCTCAAAAAAATTCATTCCTTTTTGGTTTTGGTTCTAGATTTCACAGTAACTTCTTCTTGAGGGGTTTTATAATAAGGATGTCTTAGGCTGTGATACACTAGGCCTTTGACAACATGGGGGATGTGCTCATGGTACCCTGTACTTGTCCTTTGTTAACACTAACACAATGTAATGATATAATTATTTGTGTAATGTTTATCTCCCCAACTAGACTTTAAAGACCATGAGGGCAAAGTGTGTTTGTCTTTTCTACTGCCTTGTCATCCCTTGCATACAGTGGACGTTTAACACATACTTGTTGAATAAACAAATGAAATAGGAGACGGAACTATTTATAAAATAATTTGCAATTGCACAAAGGAACTTCAGTTTAGTCTGAACGTGATATTTTATTTTTCTTCCTATTTTTCGCCTCAATTCTGCTTCTCCTATTCCTCTCCACCCGTCGCGCGCGCGCGCGCGCACACACACACACACACACACACACGTTATTTTACTACCTTGATAATTTAAGCGAAATCACTTCCTAATTTCTTTCCTTGTCCTGAATTTGAGTGCAGGTCTCAATGAAAAAGGAGGGAATATGAACTTTGTTTTGTCACAAAATATTTGTCTTCACTTCTATTCAGAATATTTCTTTTTTTTTAATTGGAGTATAATTGCTTTACAATAATTGCTTTATACATATTAGTGTATGCATGTCAATCCCAATCTCCCAATTCATCCCACCACCACCACCCCCACTGCCACTTTCCCCCCTTGGTGTCCATACGTTTGTTCTCTACATCTGTGTCTCTGTTTCTGCCGTTTGTTCTCTACATCTGTGTCTCTATTTCTGCCCTGCAAACCGGTTCATCTGTACCATTTTTCTAGGTTCCACATATATGTGTTAATATATGATGTTTATTTTTCTCTTTCTGACTTACTTCACTCTGTATAACAGTCTCTAGATCCATCTATGTCTCTACAAATGACCCAATTTCATTCCTTTTTATGGCTGAGTAATATTCCATTGTATATATGTGCCACATCTTCTTTATCCATTCATCTGTCGATGGACACTTAGGTTGCTTCCATGTCCTGGCTATTGTAAACAGTGCTGCAGTGAACATTGGGGTGCATGTGTCTTTTTGAATTATGGTTTTCTCAGGGTATATGCCCGGTAGAGGGATTGCGGGGTCATATGTTAGTTCTATTTTTAGTTTTTTAAGGAACCTCCATACTGTTCTCCACAGTGACTGTATCAATTTACATTCCCACCAACAGTGCAAGAGGGTTCCCTTTTCTCCGCACCCTCTCCAGCATTTATTGTTTGTAGATTTTTTGATGATGGCCATTCTGACCCGTGTTAGGTGATACCTCATTGTATCATTGTATCATATTCTCTAATAATTAGTGATTTTGAGGATCTTTTCATGTGCCTCTTGACCATTTGTATGTATTCTTTGGTGAAATGTCTATTTAGATCTTCCACAATTTTTTGATTGGATTGTCTGTTTTCTTGATATTGAGCTGCATGAGCTGTTTGTATATTTTGGAGATTAATCTTTTGTCAGTTGCTTCATTTGCAAATACTTTCTCCCATTCTGTGTGTTATCTTTTCATCTTGTTTATGATTTCCTTTGCTGTGCAAAAGCTTTCAAATTTAATTAGGTCCCATTTGCTTATTTTTGTTTTTATTTTCATTACTCTAGAAGGTGGGTCATAAAAGATCTTGCTGTGATTTATGTCAAAGGGTGTTTTTCCTACGTTTTCCTCTAAGAGTTTTATAGTGTCTGGTCTTACATTTAGGTCTTTAATCCATTTTGAGTTTATTTTTGTGTATGGTATTAGGTAGTGTTCTAATTTCATTCTTTTAACCCTTTTTTTTTTTGCTTTTTGCTGCATAACTGACTACACAGAACATTTCAGCAGAGTTCTTAACAGTGTGAATGATTTGATTCACTACAAAGTCTGTCCACCAGTCCATGGAACCTAAGGCTACTGTTCCCCCTGAGAGCACAGAAATGATGGATTGCCTTTTCCCCACTGTTTCACCTTATGCAGCAGCTCCTGAAACTATTAATCCCATTAGTTATTATCATGGCAATAACTAAGATTTGTAAAGAACTCTAAAACTCTGTAGGCCTTAACATACTTTATCTCATTTGATCCTCCCTACTACCTGTGAGCAGATTAGGCAGGCACTGTGTTTATGCATATTTCACATATGGAGACACTGAGGCTTGGGGAGGTTAAGTGACTAGCCCAGCAACCTGGTTTGAGTGATGGGTGGAGCCCAGCCTTAAAATCAGACATCTTTGCTGCTGATTCCAGCTTCTCAACATTACACCTCCTTGTCTCCACTTCCACTTGAAATCTTTTTTTTTTGAGGAGGGTAGGGCTGTTATGGGAAGAGTAGTCAAAAATGACTTTCTGCAAAACAGTTTGAGGGCTTTGCTGCTGAATGTTTCTGTTTGAGGAGAATGAGAAAAGAAGGTATCAGCCATAAGCAAGATGAGCTTAAGATTCAGAAGCAAAACTTAAGAGAGCTCACTGGGGGTCCCGAGCTGTATGTGGGTGTTTTGTTCCTGCGGGGTCCGGGTTGAGTTTCTGCAGCCCTCGGAGATCTGCTGTAACCTTCAGTCAGGCCTAGTAGTTCAGCTCCTTGTGATGGTTAGTTAACATTGCTATATGGTGATAAACTACACTAACAACAGAGTCTTAAGCTACAGAAATGCCAAAAGAAAGTGATCCCTGCTGAGATTAAAAGCTCACTATAGCTGTGTTGAAACAAACCCAGAAAGGTGGTTCTTGCTCAGCTGGGCAGCTAGTCTGGGACCAGAGCCTTTGTTCTACTTGACCAAACCTGGAGGAGTCACAGTTTCATCCTAGGCTTGGCCTAGGCAAGATGGAGCTACCCCAGAACGTGTCTTCTGTGCCCTCCCATCTCCTGGTATTCGCTCTTCCCAATTCCACCTGCAGGGGGCAGCATCCTAGACTGCCAGCTGGGCCCTCCGTGCTGTCCTCACACAGGCGCAGGCTCATCTTGCCTATAAAGCTGTCCCCATCCCCTCCGGTCCTATCCTCTTTCTGTGATTGATCTTAGCAACTAGGAAAAGTGGTTCTGGTTTTCCAATACAATAAATTTCCTTTTTTCCATCATAAAAGCAATACATGCTTAGTACAAAACGTGTATAAAATATAAATATATGGAAACTAAAAGTCAACCAATATCTTACCACTTAGAAGAACTACCACTATTTATATTTTTAGTGAATTTCCTCACAGGATTTCTTCTGTGCGTTTTAAAAGATCATACTGCAACAAGTTTTATATCCTGCTTTTATCATTTAACATGGTAATGCAAGCATTTCTTGTGTTAATAAAACATTCTTTTTAATGTAATTTTAAGTAGTTACATAAGAATCCATCATACTGATGAAACTTTAAATTGATTCTTCTCGTATTATTGAATGGTTTTCTTCCTTTTACCATTATAAATAATGATTACAATCCATATTTTTGTACATAAAACTAATTGCAGATCTCTAAATTCTTCCGCTAGGTAGATTAGAAAAAGTAGAATTATAAGGCCTTGACTTGGGATTCTTGATTCATTACATGGGGGCAAAAAAGCATTCCTTGTAAACTCCTTAGTATTTTGGTGTGAGTGATGAGACAGTGTGTTGCACAGAGCAGAGACACAATAAATGTGTTTTGTATGAATGAATGGACTTAACCCCATTAGGAATATTTGCATTTTAAAAGAGGAAATTTGTCAACCAATGCATCTTAAATGGGTAGTAATTCAGGCTGCAATATTTACAGTATTGAAGAAATCAAAGTTGTAATGAATGCAGGTCTGTCAAGAAAGGAAGTTTTTCTAATAAGCATTAATTAAACTCAGCCCCGTGAAAATCATAGCCTACTATGATCAAAGTAAACACAGCTCTTATGACCGTTCCCAGCTCCTTGGTCAGATGGTCAACATGAGCATGGCATCATGTCAGGGCCCGAGGAACAAGAGAATGAGATATGGTGTCTGTCCTCAAGAAGTCTACAAGCTTGTAGGGCGACAGATCAATCAGACAATGAACAAAGTAACACAGGAAGGGCAGAACTGAGATGCAAACTCAGTGGAGGAAGTTAATAGCTCTTCCTTAGGGAGCCTCCTTAGGGAAGGGAAATTTGGAGCTGGGTCTTGAGTGAGAATATGTGAGAAAAGCATTCCAAACAGATGCACATGCAAAGAGCACTTCTTCCTGATTCCTGAGAATCATAGGGTGCTGATTTCCTCTTCCAGCACTTTGTTCATGTTGATCATTTACACCTTAGTGAGAATGAGTTGTTCTGACTTTCCTGAGAGCAGAATTTGATAAAAGGAAAAGAGACAGAGCCTGAGAACTGGAGATACTTGAGACCAGAAGGGGCAAAAGAGAATACCATAAAGGAAAGGGGTACAGAAAGGGGAAGCAGGGAGCCCAAGACAGGAACACTGAACTGTACAGCTGGGAAATGGAGGTTATGCACATAGAATACAATGGGCCCCCAGAGCTGTGCAACAAGACAACTCGAGGTCCCAAACACCACAACCGTCACCAGTCTAGGGAGGTGTGACCTGGCCCCAGATGAAGCTTCCTTACCCTGATCTACAAAGTCTCAGTTCTCTTCTAAAACTTCTCCAGCAAAGATTCATCCCCTCTCTATTTTACAGCTCTATTTAAATAAAATAGTTAGTCGTATACAGTCCATAGCAATTTGGGAACCATTTCTACCTTCACTGCCCAGGTAGAGAGTTAAGCTGCTTGCCAGCAGCCTTGTAAGTCCTGGCTCCCATCTCTCTCTCTAACCTCATCTTGAACTGCTCCTGCCTCACACACTGACCTCCATCACAGTCTCTTCCTTCTGCTCCTCGAGCTTGTCCCACCTCAGGGCCTTGCTTATCTCTCTGTCTGAAACTCTCTTCCCCAAGATCTTTTTGGGGTTGACTTGGCTCCTTCTCATCCTTCATGTCCCTGCTCAGGCGTCAGCTCTTCAGAGGGGCTTCCACTGACCACCTTGCCTTTGCCATGAGCCAGCGTCTATGTTTTCAGAGCACCTCTCATTCACTGAACTTACTACTGTATTGACTTATTTACTAGAATTACACTAGAATGTAAGCCTTATGACGTCAAGAATTTGATTTGTTTTGTTCACTGTCACAGCCCTGGAACCTAGAAGAGTGTCTGCCTTAACAGTAGGTGCTCAATAAACATGTACTGAGTGAATGAATAATCCAGCTTTGAGATGTGAATTATTCAAGGTTATGTCCTTAGCTCCCTGCCAACGGTAGCTCCAAAGTGTTCATTGGATAGTTGTGCTAAAAATCATTCTTGATCCAGCCTTCTTTTTCAGGCAAGGCTACCTCAGTCCTTCTGAACTCTCCTTCCCATTCCCCTTTCCATGCCCTTAACCCCACACCCCACAAGTTGTGAACATGGTCTATTCCAGCCCCATTGGTAATCCCATCTGCAATCAGCAGAGCATGCTGATGACTTCATTTTTTTCCTCTTTTCAAAGAGCAAAGAACAGGAGGAAATCAGTTCTGTTGAAATGTGAACCAGTATGAGTGGTACATTTCCTTCTGCCTATTTTCTTCTCCAGTTGTTTCAATCTGAAGGCTGATGGGGAGAAGAGTGAGATGAATGGCAGTTCAACTCCCACCACTGCCATGGCATCAATCACAGAGACTGTGGAAAGCTACAGTCAGGGGTGGGAGGTTGGGGGGCCCAGAACAGATGGGGAGGCACCAGGAGCGGGTGTGGATGCCTAGCAAGAGTCGCAGAAACTCAATTTCTCTCTTTCCTAGGCCTCCCAAAATGGCCTACCCCGGGCAGGGACCCCACCACCACCTGTCTCTCTAGGGAATCACTAACAGTTGGATCATTTCTGATGTGCAGGCCATGTGAAGGCAGGGAACAGTGGAAGGAACACACAGTTCAACAGCAGAGAGTTCTGCTCCTGACTCTGCCACATGCTAGGTGTGTGGGACCCTGGTCTGTTACTTAACCTCAGCCACCACCTCCTCAGGGATAAAATGAGCATAGGAGCGTCTACTTGGAAAGACTGTATGCCTTTATATGTGTGAATTATGTGTAAAAGCACCTAGGACAGTGCCGGCATATGGTAGGTACTCTATAAATTGTTGCTATTATTAAAAAGCTGAGTTCAGGTACAGGGAAAATAAAGTATGTTTATGTTTACTCAATACGTGAAAAATAGATGATTGCCTGTACTTTTCCATTTTATTTATTTGTTTATTATTTTTGGCTGCATTGGGTCTTCATTGCTGCTCATGGGCTTTCGCTAGTTGCAGCGAGCGGGGGCTCCTCTTTGTTGTGGTGAGCGGGCTTCTCATTGCGGTGGCTCCTCTCATTGTGGAGCACGGACTGTAGGCGCGAGGGCTTCAGTAGTTGCGGCACGCAGTCTTAATTGCTCCTCCGCATGTGGGATCTTCCCAGACCAGGGATCGAACCCATGTCCCCTGCATTGGCAGGCAGATTCTTAACCACCGTGCCACCAGGGAAGTCCTACTTTTCCATTTTAAAAGTCAAAGACATGTGTTATAGATGTTAAACATCCTAGTAGATTCAAAGTGGATTCAAAACTTTTATTCAATCGTCCAGTTTGGCATCATACTGTCAAAAAATTAGGCTTCATCAGTTTTTACTAAAATAACTAGCTCTTTGCCTGCCATTGTGTAGACAGCACCTACTTCCCGTCATGATTTTCCTTCTCATCATATGATGATGACACTAGAGTCTCATCATATGATGATGATACTAGAGTTGGAAATTGACTTCTTTGGGGCCACATCAAAGAATTATCAGATCCTCAGCTATTCTGCCATCAATATTGAGCCCTATCCTGTGAATTCCTACCATCTAAATCTTGCTTAGGACCAGTTAGTTAACTTGAATGAAGTACCACTAATGATTTTAACCAACTGAAATTAATTAATTTCTGAGGATGGACTAATTCACAAATGCATAAAGCAAGATTATTTCACAGGATTCTATAGTTGCCATGCGGTGATTATTTTAAAATGCCTGGAGTCAATTTTTAAAAATTATATGTATTAGTAAAAATTTACCCAAGCCCAAGGAGAGAGAACTTTGATTTCATTTTCAAGAGAATTCCAGAAAGATCTTAAGGTCCTAAAGAATATATTCTGATGCCTTGCTGTTTCATAAGAGGGTGGTCTTCTCTCCCTTCCTCCCTTTCATGGATCTATAGGCAGAGCTTTCCCTTTGTATCAAGTGCAATCAGAAAAGACTGGAACAGAGAGAGCTCCTCATTTTGGAGAGCAATTCTCATGGCTGTAGGTGGGTATTTTCCTAGTCACCAAGAGAAGGTGCAGTTCTCTGCCCTCTAGTGAGCACTGTCACCACAGAATGAGATGCAATTTCCCTACTTTTGAGACATCACAAGCTAAGATATCCAGAAGAATTAAAAAAGATCAACATACAGGTTGGAGAATGAAGATAAACTAATTCCAGCACTCCAGACTGACCAATCATTAGCCATTTATAACAGGGCTTAAAATCGTCATGGGCCAACTGCATTCAGTTCTCACTAGTTCCCAGGCCAGTTTTTGATTTGTTATTCTTCTGGAGAAAAAGAGCATGCATTAACCTCAAAATCAGTGAACTCTGGATGCATCTTAGTAGCTGCTGAGTAAACATCTGCTGAATTAGAAAAGCGAAAAGCGAAAAAGCAAAGAAGAAACAAACAAAAACCAATGTTCTGTCAACGTGAGAGTGTTTACATATAAAATGAAATTAAATGATAAAGGGATGTTGGCTTCAAAGGGTCCTCAATTTTGTTCTATTTTTGTTTAGTTTCTGGGTCTAGTGTTCACTCACTACATTTCTTATTTGTCAACGTTAGTATTCAACCTTAGTTTCAAAATTGCTAACTCATACCCCTGTGAGAGACAAATTTGCCAACTAGACAACAGTGTTTGTGTACAATTCTTTTTGTTCTTAGCCTTACGGTATCCAGTCAAAAGTTATTTAAGTTAGGTCCTTCATTCCCCACCCACTTCTGTGTGGTATGTCATCCATTTGTAATACAGTTAGATTCATATCTCACAGTCTGCATCTCATCTTGAGTTCCCCTGACATCCTGGTAGATTTTTTTTTAATTTGCATAGAGTATAATTCATTTTTTGTGTTTGTTCAGTTCTATGGATTTTGATAAATGCACAGTCATTCCACCACAGCACCATACAGAATAAATTTCATAACCCCAAAGTATCCCTCATACTGCCTCTTTGTAGTCAATCTCTCCACCCACCTCTAACTCCTGATAATTACTCATCTTTCTCTGCCCTTATAATCCTTCCCAGAATGTCATATAAATGGACTCATACAATATGTAGCCTTTTGATTTAGCAAAATGTATTTAACTGCATTTATATTATTGCATGAATCATGAATCAATAGTTTATTTCTTTTTCTTGTTGAGTGGTATTCCATTGTATGAATACACCTTAATTTGACTATACATTCATCAGTTGACAGGCATCTGGGTGGTTTCTAGTTCTCAGTGGATTATAAATAAATTTGCTATAAATATTTTCCTAAAGTTGTTTGTGTAAGCATAAGTTTTTGATTGACTTGGGTAAATATCTAGGAGTGGAATTGCTGAGTCATATGGTATGAGTATGTTTAACTTTATAAGAAATTGTTAAACTGTTTTCCAAAGGGGGGCATATCATTTTGCATTTCCACCAGCAATGTATGAGTTTCCATTTGTTCTGCATCTTTGCCAGCACTTGGCATTGTGTTTGGTTTTGGTTTTATCTTATACATTCAAATAAGTGTGTAGTGGTATCTCATTATGGTTTTAATTTGTGTTTCCCTAATGCCTAATGACGTTGAGCACTTTTTCGTATGTTTAATTGCTATCCAAATATCTTCTTTAGTGAAGTGTCTGTTCAACACTTTTGACCAGACACAGGCCACCTTTTATTGGGTTTTTGCAGTTATTTTCTTCCAGTGTGTAGCTTGTCTTTTCATTCTACTAACAGTGTCTTTCACAGAGCAAAAGTTTTAAATTTTTATGAAGACCAATTTTTCAAATTTTTTATGGATCATCCTTTTGGTACTATATCTAAAAAACTTTTACCTAACCTAAAGTCTCACAGATTCTCTCGTATCATTTTTTTCTAGAAATTTCATAATTTAAAATTTTACATTTAGGACTATGATCCATTTTGAGTTAATTTTTACCTAAGATGAGAGGTGTGTATCAGGTTCTTTTCTCTTTCTTTTACATATGGACAATGTTCCATTTGTTCCAACACCATTTCTTGAAAAGACTATCCTTTCTCTGTTGAATTGTTTTTGCACCTTTGTAAAAAATCAGTTGACTATATTTGTGTGGGCCTGTTTCTGGCTTATCTATTCTATTCCATTTACTATCTATTCTGTTCCATTTATGTGTGCTTCATTCCTTGTGATAATACCACACTGCTTTGATTACTGTAGCTTTATACTAAATATTGAAATCAAGTAATGTGAGTGATTCCTACTTTATTCTTTTTCAAATTCTTTTGAATATTCCAGTTCTTCCACCTTGACGTATAAAGTTGAGAATCACCTTGTTGATCTGTATAAAACATTTTCCTAGTATTTGAATTGGGATTATCTTTACTCCACAGATCAAATTGAGGGGAATAGATAGTTTAGCAATATTGAGTCTTGCAATCCATGAACATATTATGTCTCTCCGTTTAGTTAAATCCTTTTTCATTTCTTTCTTTAATGTTTTATAGCTTTTAGTATACAGATACTGCCCATATTTGGATAGATTTGTGAATAAATATTTCATTCTTGGGGTGCTATTGCAAATAGTTTTTTCTTTGAAGTTTCAGATTCCAATTGTTCATTGCTAGGAATACAATTGACTTTCGTATATTGGCCTTATATTCTGCAACCTTGCTAAATCCACTTATTAGTTCAAGGAGCTCTTTGGTAGATTCTTTGGGATTTTTCTACATAGACAATCATGTTGTCTTCAACAAGAGTCAGTTTTATTATTCCTTTTTGATCTGCATGCCTTTTATTTCTTTGTATCACCTTATTGCCCTATGATGTTGAATAGGTACAACTGAATTTTAATAGTCAATCTAAACACAAAAGAATTAGGACTAAAGTAATATCAAACTCTGGAAGTTCACATCAGGAAGGTAAGAAAGGCTTCTCAGACTTAGTCATTTGATGGTTAATTTAGTCAATGAAATATTTACTCGTATCTCCATGAGACAAAGTATTATAAGGAAGTCAAATATAAAATCAGGCTTGGATTTCTCCATCAAGTACTTTGCAGTTGAGGAAAGGTAATAAGACATGAAAAATAGTTACTACATACAAATAAGAAGGTATAAAGCTAATCAGAGATAAACAGCAAAAGAGTAGGAGAGGCTCTAAGGCAGAAGAACAGGTAGGAAGCCATTAATATAAAGGTCTGATCTGGTGGTGGTAACGAAGAAGTCAGGATGTAGGTGAGAGATGGTGCAGAAGTGGGCTCCTCAGATTTTGCTGACTGATTGGTTGTGGAGGCCAAAGGAGAAGGAAGAGATCTGTGGGAGTTAAAATATGTTGCTTATTTTTTGGAGGGGGTAGAGGCAGGGCCACAGATTGATATTCTGGATTTGAAGTGTACACTGAAAGTTCAGATGGGGTGACCTGCAGGTGGACTGACTGAACCAACAAGTAAGAGCAGGCTGGACATAGAAGTTGACCTTGGTCATGATTCTCCCTTTAGCCCCAGCTCTAGGCTTTGAGGCTGTAAATACTCGAGGGCTGGGATTCGCCCTCCCATTGGAACAGTGATCACACTTAACTGAAGGGTCAGGGAGAAGAGGAATGGTATGGATAGTGTGCATCTTGCTAAGCAGGTTCCCAAGCTCCAGCCTCTTGTGAAATAGAAGAAGGCGCCCTAACACCTACATTGGTTGAAAGAGTGAAAGGCTACAATGTTTACTGTATCCCTCCGCTCAGGGAGGGCGTAGAACCTCATTTTACAGAAGAGGGAACCTGTATGAGGTGAAATGAGATGTCCATAGCTACCAGGAACAGAGCTTGGATTCAAACCTGTGTCTATCTGATAACAGCTTGCATTTAGCATTTACCGTGTGTGAAGCATTCCTTTAAAGGCTTTAATCCTCACACTTAAACCTCACAACAACCCTGTGAGGTGGCTTCTATTATTATCCCCAGTAACGTATGGGGCACAGAGAGGTTTGGTAACTTCCCAAGGTTTCAATGATAGGAAATAGTACAGGCACTTCTTCACTATAAGTATATCATCACCACACTATGCTGCCCAGTGTTTCCCAGTAAACCACAGAGCCTCCCTAGCCAACAAGAGTATAACAAGTGAGTGACAATGCAGTCTTTATCCACAGCAAAACGATGGCATCAGAGCACCCACTGTGAGCATCACTGAACACCAACTATGTGCCCAGGACTTTGCTAAGTGCTGGGAATAAACAGATGCATTAGACACAGTCACTACCCTCACAGATCTCAGTCTGGAAGGAGAAACAACCTTGTACACAATGAGTACAATATGTGCCGTGATATGTGGCACTCTGACAGCAGGTGTAAAGGATTGGGCACACAGAGAAAACAGGCATTAATTTTATGTTCCTCTGTCAAGGAAAGTGAAAGGCAAACTAATGCATAATGGCTAGAAGCAACCTTATACTTTTTTTTTTTTTTTTTTTTTTTTTTTTTGCGGTACGCGGGCCTCTCACTGTTGTGGCCTCTCCCATTGTGGAGCACAGGCTCCAGACGCGCAGGCTCAGCGGCCACGGCTCACGGGGCCAGCCGCTCCGCGGCACGTGGGATCCTCCCGGACCGGGGCACGAACCCGTGTCCCCTGCATCGGCAGGCGGACTCTCAACCACTGCGCCACCAGGGAAGCCCACCTTATACTTTTGATTAAGTGCATATTTAAATATCACCCTGCCCCTCAGTCGGGATCATGCCTCAGTCTCCATCACATGGCTGACTTTACTTTCTAAAGAGAAAGCAAGAAATTCATGCACAGTAAACGGAATTGGGAAGATGCGGAGCATGAGCTCTGTCAGATGCTTTTTTGTTTGTTTTACTTTGCCTTTGAAAATGACACAGCTCATTACAGTGGAAACTAACACAGCTCTCATTACAAAGTAGATGACAGAGAAGGCTTTACCTTTGCCTCATCTTGTGGAACTTCTTTGAAAATAAATCATCACCCCAGGGTGAAGAAAACTTTGAAATCTTTAGGTTCTCTCTTCTTAGTGTTGAAAATGCAAGTACATGTGTGATATTCACATAGGAAAGTGTGATCATTCTGTTGTGAGGAGAGATGTGATCTTGGACAAAATTTGGAAGGTGGAAAAGTGTGTTCTCCCATTTGGGGGCCCACTTCCTTCATCCTCCTGCCACTCCACTTTTTTTTTTTTTTTTTTTTTTTTGTGGTACGCGGGCCTCTCACTGCTGTGGCCTCTCCCGCTGCGGAGCAGAGGCTCCGGACGCGCAGGCTCAGCAGCCATGGCTCACGGGCCAGCCGCTCCGCGGCATGTGGGATCTTCCCGGACCGGGGCACGAACCCACGTCCCCTGCATCGGCAGACAGACTCTCAACCACTGCACCACCAGGGAAGCCCCTGCCACTCCACTTTTATTCCCCCTCCCTGCCACTCCACTTTTATTCCCCCTTCCAATTCTGTCAAAGGTTTAGTGCTTTATTTCTTGATTGCTCCTTCTAATCCCTCCAAACTATGTAAGAAAAAGCTCTGAAAATTCTTCACACTAAGGTATAAATGACTGATAATAGTTTATAGACAAGCCTCTCAAACTGGGACAGCAAAGGGTGCCAAGGGATACCTAGTAAAGCCACGGGACCAACATGGCACATCTCTGAGACAACAAACTTGCTTGAAAATTTAGGAAGGAAACATTATTTTATGTTAAAACAAACACAAATATAATATGGAATGAAATAGGAAATGGTTGAATGAATGAATCACATTAAAGTAAATTGTTACAAAAGAAATATCGTGCATGAGGCTGAAACCCAGAGCCCCGGGGGTGGCAAATCCTTTTCTGTCTCCTCTGCCCTCAGAGGTAAGCATGGCAGACCTCCCCGGCTGTAGGGGGGAGGATGAGGCCCTTGAGGAGCCCTGTAATGGAAGACCTTAGGGTCATGGATTTATACCCATGTAGAGATAATACAAGCAGCAGGCGTGAATTTGGAAGTAAATTCAGCAAGGGCCTTAAAAATGTTTTGTAATTTACTAAAATTAAACAAAGGGATAATAAACACCAACACTATCAACTTTATTATACACATTTTAAATAGTAGCTCTGGGGTATGGCATATTTAATTTCGCTTTCAAAACTTTTCAGGATTGCCTTCCCTCCCAGTTTGCAAAAGATGCTTGTAAACTCATGTTGCTTTGTGGCAGATGGATGAACCAAGAGGCTTTTTTTTTAAACAACATTTATCTTTTAGCTACATTCGAGACTCTTGATGCATGGACCCCTCTAGCACTCTGGTGAAGCCTACAGACTCCTTAGGAAAAGTGCTTTTGGACTTCACTGGTGGCGCAGTGGTTAAGAACCCACAACTACTGAAGTCCACGAGCCTAGAGCCTGTGCTCCACAACAAGAGAAGCCACCGCAATGAGAAGCCTGCGCACTGCAACGAAGAGTAGCCCCCGCTCACCACAAGTAGAGAAAGCCCATGTGCAGCAACGAAGACCCAATGCAGCCAAAAATAAATGAATTTATAAGAAAAAAACAAAACAAAGACGTGCATATCTTTTTTTTAACATCTTTATTAGAGTGTAATTGCTTAACAATGGTATGTTAGTTTCTGCTTTATAACAAAGTGAATCAGCTATACATACACATATATCCCCATATCCCCTCCCTCTTGCATCTCCCTCCCACTCTCCCTAACCCACCCCACTAGGTGGACACAAAGCACCGAGCTGATCTCCCTGTGCTATGCGGCTGCTTCCCACTAGCTATCTATTTTACATTTGGTAGTGTATATATGTCCATGCCACTCTTTCACTTTGTCCCAGCTTACCCTTCCCCCTCCCCGTGTCCTCAAGTCAATTCTCTACGTCTGCATCTTTATTCCTGTCCTGCCCCCAGGTTCTTCAGAATCTTTTTTTTTTTTGAAGTGCATGTCTTACTAGGTCACAAATTTGGATTTTAAATATTTTGAACTGTATTTCCATTTAATCGGATTCCTGTATATTTTATGTTATGTGTTTAAAAGCACTTTTTAGTTATTTATTTATTTTTTAAATTTATTTATTTATTTTTGGCTGCATTGGGTCTTTGTTGCTGTGCGCGGGCTTTCTCTAGTGGCGAGTAGAGGCTACTCTTTGTTGTGGTGCGCAGGCTTCTCATTGCGGTGGCTTTGCTTGTTGTGGAGCCTGGACTCTAGGTGAGCAGGCTTCAGGAGTTGTGGCACGCAGGCTCTAGAATGCAGGCTCAGTAGTTGTGGTGCACGGGCTTAGTTGCTCCGCGGCATGTGGGATCTTTCCGGACCAGGGCTGCTCCGTGTCTCCTGCATTGGCAGGAGGATTCTTAACCACTGCGCCACCAGGGAAGTCCATGCACTTCTTTGTGAATATATTAAACAACAAGCTCTAGGAGTGCGTCGAATACCACAGTTTCCAAAAAGTGATAAGTGTAAATGGTGAGTGCAAATAATTTTTTGAGGCAACTGTGATGTGGTAGAAAAATACCTGTAATTCCTTTTGGTGGCAAAGTAACAGTTAATGTGGGTACTTCTGTGGTTTCTTGCCTACATTCATACTTGAAGGAGAAGCTACATTTCAGTTAGATGTTGGTGAAAATAAAAATGTATTTTTTCTCATTCAAGTTCATGAACCCCAAGTGATATGCCCTGAGATAAAGGTTCTAGATTCTTCTGATTTAAGACTCTGAATTATTGAGTTCCAGATATTCTGATGCCTTGGATACTTGAGACAGAAAAAGCAGTGAGTAACTTTTATTGAAGTGATAGGTAGATTTTGGTGAGCATTTCTCAACCCTTCTCCCCATCCCCACCCCTGCAGAACATCCAAGTTCTGCCCCATCCGCACAACTTTGTGTTCCAACTCCATTTCCCTCCTCCTGGCAGTCACGAAAGAAACATTCTAAATTTCTCAGACCCACATGATTTCTCCAAACTGCCTTTACCAACCAAGTGTCACCTTGTCCTTCACCTCCCTTATCTATCTTTATCCCCTGTTTCCCACTATCCTAATGATTCTAGCAAAATGACTCACAATTCACATGAAATAGATTCAGGAAGTTTGCAATGTCTAAGCACAAATCCACGAAGTAAGAGGATCATAGAGTCACAGAAGTAGGTCTTGAAAACCACAGAGGCAACCTCCTAACAGGTTTAGTACCTGAACTAGAACCTCACCAGATTCAGTGTTTGAGACACCACTTTTCCTAGAAAATAAGAAAGGAAGACAGTAAATAGCAGTTATTGAACACTGAAGTATCCTGGGACTGGTGCTGTATTTATATTTTCTCACTCTTTGGAAAATAAAAAGCAGTGAGCTATTAATATCCCATTTAAGAATGAGGAAAGAGACTTAAAAAGTTTAAGTAACCTGTCCAAGGTCACACACAGTTAGTAAGCATTATTTGTGTACCTCCCCCTCCTCAGTCTGACCGACCTGACACTCACAGAACCACTGAACAGGAGCACTGAAACCACTCACAGAACCACTGAAATGACTGCCCAGAAGTCGTCAGCAGTCCCTGTGGGGCTGAACGTGAAGGGCATTCCTCTGTCCTCCCGATGCTGGATCTCCCGCAGCCTTCAATACTGACCACTTACACCCTGTTGAAACCGACTCCACCTTTAGCTTTGGCAGCATCACTTTCTTGTTTCCTCCTACATCTTGACCCCTCCTTCTCAGTTTCCTTTGCCAGTGTAGCTTCCTCTTGGCCACCTGTAATGTTGGAGCCCCTCAAAACTGAGCCTTGGCCCCCTCTCTAACTGAACGCTGTCTCCCCTGGCAGCTGACCCCAGCCCATGGCACTCATTACCCTTGATACCCAGAAAAACCCTCTCCCTGCTCTGAGCTCCAGGCAACTAACGTGGATATCTTGCCCACATGCCCAAAGGTGGTCAAAACCCTTCTGTTTGTCTAATGAACCCCACTTCAGTGAAAAACACCTTTCTTCACCCAGCTGCCCAATTCAGAAACCTGAGAATGGCCTCTTCTTCTCTTTCACCCTCCTATTCAAACACCAAGTTCTGTAGATTTGGCCCACTAAGAATACCTGGACTGAATCTGAACCATCACTTCTCATCATCATTGCCAAAGCAGCCTCCAAGCTCCTCTTCTTTCCTCCCTTCACCCCATTTCTCCTGCTTAAGGTTTTCAGTACTTTTCCATTACTCCTTCATATTAAGACCAAAATCGGTAACATAATTGGTAAGACCCAGTTTGAACTGCTTCGTACCACCCCCAGCAGACTCACCTGGGCTCACTCTGCACCCTACTCTTCCCCTGACCTGTACTTCTTTTAGTTCTTCAATTACCCATGCTTCCTCCAGCCTCTGAGCCTTTGCATGTGCTGTTGACTCTGCTTGGAATGCTGATCCCTACTCTTTTCATTAAGTTACTTCCTACTTGTTTGGATTTCAGTTTAAATGCTGCTTCCCTAGGGAAGCTTTTCCTAGCCATCCAGACCCAGGTCAGCTTCCCCAACAGGGCAATTTTTCACTTAGGGCATACTGTTCTTTTATTTAGTACTATGGTCAAATAATCAATTCACTATTTGACATGTTCCCCCTTCTATGATGTAAGTTCCATGAAAGCAGCAACTATCTACTACTCAGCCCATCCCCACACCCTAATACAAGGCTTGGTATGTAGTTGAAACTCAGTACATCTCTATTGAACTGATTAATTAATTATAGGGAAGTCTCTTTTTGCCATACTTCTGTAGACTTTTCTAGAATGACACAGACCAACAGGTGATTTTATATGTCCAAAGAAAATGAATAAGAACCTAGCTGGAATTTACAACAGACAATGACTTGAACCTTTAAATCAAAAAATCTGAAATAATCCCATTCTACTTTGCTGCTACTTAGATAAAGGAAAGAAAGTTTCATTGTGCTACTTACCAATGTCTGTCATCCAAATGCATGGCTAAATCATTTATGTGCCTGGTGGTTTCCAAATGAATCATTATTCACTATCAACAGTGATGAACGGTGCCCTCATAAGAAAACGTTATTACCATTTGTAGTCACCTTCGTGGCTGTCAAAATGTATGTTCTCATACAACTATCAAAACCAGCTGGCTGACAAATGCACATACTTTCTGCTCTGGATTTTTCAAGAAAGATTAAATGTACATTTCTTTCTTTCTTTCTTTTTTCTTTCATTCCATACCCCGGATTTGACTAGTAGCTTCCAGGTAGGGCACCGCACGCAGCAGAGTGGGATTTAGAGGATCAGAAAGTTGTTCAAGTAGACTAAAACAGCAGATGATGTCATGATCTGAGCACATGGAAACCAGGTCAGACCAAACTTGTTTCTGCCAGCTTGACAAGGCCACTGGAGTCCCTTACCTGTGCTTTCAGGTTGTCTCTGTTGTGTCAACCTTTAAGTAAGAGATTTTTGTCCTATGCAATATGCATCTTTCTTGGTCAAATGCAAGATACCTATTTTAGCTAGCTATTCCTCTCTTCCAAGCAGTTTACAACTCTGAGTAATGTCTAAGATATATGTATTCAGAAGCAAGCAATTTAAAACAGCACATTTAGGTTGCTAATCTTCTGCTTTAAGCATCTTTTCATTTGTAAAGGACCTGTAAGCATCAAATGGCATTTGATACTGTGCCTAAGTGACACTGGATTTTAGTTCTCACAATTCTATTATCGCCTTAAAATAAAAAGTGCATGATGGGTGTTCCACAAAATGACACTAGAAATTATATTTAATGCATCTGCCATGGAACTAACCATTCTCCTAAAACAAGTTCAGACACTGAGAGGACAATTCTGCCTTCAGAAAGAAGAAATGTAACCTTGGCTTCTCAAGAAGCTATATCCCTTCTGCAGTAACTCTTTCCTGAAGCTTTGATTTAAGATTTAGGATTTCCAAAATTTGACTGACAAAGCTATGTGTCCCGTGCCCCCATACTGATGTCATTCATTTCTAATATTAGCAGACGAGCAGCTCAGGTTCACCTGGGAAAGAGGAGCTTTTATTTTGAGTTGAACAGGAGCGCATACTAAAAATGAACACAGTGAGACTTCCTTCTGGTATATCTGACACAGATAAAATAGGAAAACCGGTACAATGCAACTGTTTTGAATCAAATGGGAAAGAAATTCAATCTAATTATACATTTGATGTGCTTACAGAATCTGTTTGTGGCCTCACCTGTGCTAACGCTGAGGAATTAAGAAATAAAATGCAATTACATTGTTTCAATGCACAATGTCACACAAGGTCATGAAGTGTGCATGAAAATTCCTTATGATTGGGATAGAGAAGGTTCCAGGACATCTGTCACAGCCCAGCAGGATGTGTAAACTTGGCCATTATTCGGTGTTATAGCCACACAAACAAGCTTTCAGATGACGTATTTTGGGCTCATTAGATCAAATGTGCAAGTATTTGGGCTTCTGTGATCCAGCAGAGCTTAAATGGATCAGAGGGGCTAAACAATCACCCTACCTCCACGTAGTATTGTGCAGACATGAACGTGGGATTACCCCTGGAAAAAATAAGACTTAGAGACCAGATATGGCTTATGCACGGAAAATACCTCTCACTTTAAAAACAACCAACTGTAAGGAATTCCCTGGTAGTCCAGTGACTAACGCTCCCTGCTTCCAATGCAGGGGGCCCAGGTTCGATCCCTGGTCAGGGAACTAGATCCCACATGCCACAATGAAGATCCCGTGTGCTGCAAGTAAGACCTGGCGCAGCCAAATAAATAAATATTAAAAATAAAAAATAAAAACAACGAGCTCTATTTGGTAATCATTCCTTCCAGCAGGTAAAAATATTCAGAGAAAGAGTTAAAGGAAATAAAAACACTAAGGCTCAGTGCGGGGCCTATCATCACTGTATCAATATTTGTCTCTAATTGAACTTTTCTCACAGTACAAAATCTTCTAAGGCTTTCATTCCAGAAAATCTGGCCTGGGTGTTTAAACAGCAATGGCAATAAAATGGGCCATGTTGAGTACTTGTTACTCTGCAGTTTGTGTTGGCTGACAACGCTCAGGTTTCTCAAGTGTGGCCTTCCGAACCCATAGCAGAGTGATCATTATCTCCCTAAGTCACTGTCGCAAGGAAACTTAGGGCAGGTCTCCCTACCTTGGGTGCTGAGATGCTGCTCAGCAAGTGCCCAGTGTCATAACCTAGCCCTACTTGAGTTTGTTAGAAAAATATCTTCCTTTGCATAGTTTTCTGCACCAAGTTACGGTGCCCTATTGTGCGCAGAGTCACTGAAAGATATTAAAATTACATGAAACTCCTTACCTTGATCTTTTCCCCCATGACACCCACATAGTTATGCAAATACAAACCTGAGATAGCTCCTCTCAAAGACCTCCATGGGAGGATATACCCCACTGTATTGTGATTATGTGGTTGCTTTTCTGTGTCCCTCAGAAAAGGTAGAGGATAGAGAGCTCCTTAAGGGTAGAGAACTGTGCCTTGTTCCTCTCTGTGTCTGCATGTCCTTGCACGTTGCCTTGAACATGGTAACCTGTGAATAAATCTTCACTAATTCATCAATGTCAAGTACCTCTACCTGGAAGACTGTTATTCACTTATGTATTTTTTTGCTTTTTTTGTTCTGGTGTAGGTCTTTTTTTATTCTCCCCACTATATAGCTTTTGCTCTATATTCCTATCCTTTAAAATCAGCAGACTTTGGGAATTCCCTGACAGTCCAGTGGTTAGGACTCGGCGCTTAACTGCAAGGGGCATGGGTTCCATCCCTGGTAGGGGAAATAATATCCCACATGCCCCCCCCCAAAAAAAGGAGACTTTTAGACCACAAAGCAAGATCTTTTGGCTGTACATCCTGTGGTTTTCTGAGAAACTACTAAAAGAACAATTCCTGGTGCAAATTATTATCATGGGAGAGGTCCAATTATTTTTCTCCTATTTAGCAGTTCAAAGTATTTTTCACACATACCTTTATGTGATAGTTTCCTGCCAGGTGGACATATCCAATTCATATGGAAAATTTAGCACTATGTCTGTGAGAGGGTGAGTAGAGTCAGAAAGCACCAAAAATAATTACGCTTTGCATTCGTTTACTGTGAACACATTAGCATACATTATCATGTTCCAGCCCCACCACAGTGATGCTGAATGAATGGCATAAGTATAAATACCCCATCGTACTATGAAGAAATTGAACTCCAAGGAAGGAAGTGATTTCTCCAAGGTCACCTAGCTAGTTACAACAAATGCAGAAAAAACTGGGTCTTTCAACTCTGCAGTGTGATGCACTTTGGACCATGCTAGGAAATGAAATGTGTTGCTTAGGTGGAATTTTATAGACAATAATAGCAAGCAGGGAAAAGAAATAGATGTAAAAACAAGAGCACTGGTTACTAGCTCTAAAGAAGGCAAACTGTGGAGGAATCAAGAGAGAACCTGGAAGAACCGAGCTGTGGAAAATAATATTGGGAAAGTTGGTGCTGTTTTGTTTGGGTAGAAGCAAGGAGAAAAGTTGTGCTCTTATAAGAGCATCTGATCAGAGAATAAGGAATACACTTTTCTACCATGTTTCAATAGTGTAAGATTCATCTCCTCACACTGGACCCCTACAAAATTCTATGAGGCATCCTCTCTCTGAGAATTTGATTTCTTCTCTGATGGCAGTTAGGTGGATGACAGGAAAATGGGTTGGGTCTGGGTCTCCACAGACAAACACTTTACAGTGAAGATTAGAGCACCTAGTTCTCTCCCTACTTAGAGAATGAAAATATATTTCCTTTCCCTGGATTAACTTTTAAGGATGGAAAGCAAAGGTGTTCATGAGGAAAGGAAGAATCATTTAAGGACTATCGGACCTTCTTGTAGGAATTTTGTGTAGTTTTTTTTTTTTAGGTTTGCATTTTCAGCTTTTTTATTTTTATTTTATTTTATTAATTAATTAATTCATTCATTCATTTATTTTGGCTGCATTGGGTCTTAGTTGCAGCACTCAGGATCTTTGTTGAAGTGTGCGGGCTTCTCTCTAGTTGTGGCATGTGGGCTCCAGAGGGCGCCAGCTCAGTAGTTGCGGTGCACAGGCTTAGTTGCCCCGTGGCACGTGGGATCTTAGTTCCCGACCAGGGATCGAACCCACATCCCCTGCTTTGGAAGGCGGATTCTTAACCACTGGACCACCAGGGAAGTCCCTGTATAGTGTTGTTTGTTTTTTTTTTAAATATATCAGCCATAAAAAGAAATGAAATTGAGTTATTTGTAGTGAGGTGGATGGACCTGGAGTCTGTCATACAGAGTGAAGTAAGTCAGAAAGAGAAAAACAAATACCGTATGCTAACACATATATATGGAATCTAAAAAAAAAAAATGGTTCTGAAGAACCTAGGGGCAGGATATGAGTAAAGACGCACATGTAGAGAATGGACTTGAGGACACAGGGAGGGGGAAGGGTAAGCTGGGACGAAGTGAGAGAGTGGCATGGACATATATGTACTACCAAATGTAAAATAGATAGGTAGTGGGAAGCAGCCACATAGCACAGGGAAATCAGCTCGGTGCTTTGTGACCACCTAGAGGGATGGAATAGGGAGGGTGGGAGGGAGACGCAAGAGGGAGGAGATACAGGGATATATGTATGTGTATAGCTGATTCACTTTGTTGTACAGCAGAAACTAACACACCATTGTAAAGCAATTATACTCCAATAAAGATGTTAACTGTATATATATATATATGTATGTATATATATATATATATATATATATATATATAAAATTTAGTTTAAATAGCCTAAAGGATTATTTTGTATTTGTTCTTTTAATAATCCCTATCCATCAAGTTGCCCTCAAGGAACTCACATTCTAGAAGGAGAGAGACAATACATTTGTAAGCAAATTAATGAAGAAGATCATTAGGTCTGAAAAGCTATGTTTTGTGGGGACACTTTGTTGTTGTGCTGAGCCTATGCACATTTTGGGCTTTCTAGTGCCCAGATGGAGTTGAAAGAGTCTCTTCCCCAAACCACAGGCCTGCATCTGAGGCTCTGCCTCTACCATGGCTCTAGTCAGGAGCAACATCATCAAAAATGAGATTTATACACCTGAAACTAACACAACATTGTAAATCAACTGTATTTCAATTAAAAAAAATTTTAAGTGAGATTTAATACTCCCAGTTAAAATTCACCTGATGAAATGACCATGTGTTGCTTTATTTTTATTCTAGGAATCTTGGAAAATCAGGACTCAGAGTTTCTTGCTTGGGTCTTGGTAAGTACTCAGGGTATCATGTGGGGGTGGGCTGGGAGGTGGGAGATTGGGGAGGATACCAGGGAATGACTGGGGTGTAGGTCAGGACGCAGTCTCAGGTGAGAAGGGACTTCGTGACCAACATTGCCTCATTTCTCCTTCTGAGCCTTTCCTGCCCCACACAGCCCTCCCCTTCTCAGACTCAAGGAGCCACTGTGATCATGATGCCTTATGGGGGCCCATTAAGCAAAAAGAAACCTGATATTAAAGCACATCTTAGAGGAAGGGACTCCTCTGTTATTCCCATTTAGCAAGTGTGAAGAACCTCATGGCATGTATTTGTATGCTGACCTCACCTGCAGCATCATACGAATTTTTTTCTATCCTTATCTTCCCTTTGCCTAATTTTCTCACTTTTTTCTATATTTTAATGTATTTTATGTACTTTTATAATGTACCTTAAGTGTTTTAGGGAAAAAGTTTTATATATACATTTCCCCCCAGAAGCTGTAAATATTTAAAGAATAGTAAGTAGAGATGGCAATTTTAATATCATAAGAATGAATCTGAAATGGTAAAATCTGAGTGTGAGACTTGGGGTAGCATACAGCTTCCAGACATCCCCCAGACAAGGGAAAAGGCAGCCTTGGTGTTCAGGCAATTCAGCATCATCAGAACTATTTCTGTAACCTAAGAGAGTCTAGACCAGGATGGTAGCTGAGGAAGTGAGAAATGGTCAGATTATAGCTATGTTTTGAAGGTCAAGCCTGGCAGATCTTCTGTTGGACTCTATTTGGGATGCAAGAGAAAAGAGAAGAGTCAAAGATGACTGTAAGGGTTTTTTTTGCCTGAGAAACAGAAAAGATGGAGTTGCCAGTAAGTGAGATGTGGAAGAATGAAGGAAGAGAGACTTAGGAAGGAGGGAGAGCCAATTGATTTGGGACATATTAGACATCCAAGAAAAGAGGTATATAGGCTAATGGATATATGAATCTAGAGTTTAGAAGAGAGATGTGAGCTGGATGTAGGATGACTTGAGAGTCACCAACATGTAGATACTGTTTAAGCCATGAGACTGAATAAGAATATTTAGGGAGTGAGCATAGATATTACAGAAAGCAAAAGCACGTGGTCTGTGACCTGGGAAGTCCATTAAGAAGTTGGGGAAATGAGGAAGAGCCAACAAAGAACATTGAAAACAAGCAGTGGGTATGGAGGAGGAGAACCAGGAGACCAGGGAGTCCTAAGAATCCAGCGTTTCAAGAGGGATAGAGACCAGCCCTGTCAAATGCTGCTCATAGGTCAAGCAAGATGAGGGCCAAGAATTGATCGTTCAGTTTAGCAACATGGAAGTCACTGATGACTTTGAAAAGATCGGTTTTGGTGGAGTCAGGGGCTCACGCATGATTGGAATAGGTTTAAGCGAGCCTGGAAAGAGAAACACTGGTGGCTGCTCTTTTGATGACTATTTTTATAAAGAGAAGCCTAGAAATGGAATGGAAGCTGGACAGGCAAGTGTGGTCAGAGAGGGTACCTTTACACACAAAAGAAATGACAGTATATTTACATACTGATTAAGAAATTCTTTTGAGAAGGAAAAAAATGGTTAAGATAAGTAGAGAAGAAAAATACCTGGAATGATTTCTTGAGGACACAAGAGGAAAGTAACATGCAAGAAGGCAGAGTACATGGGCTTTGAGACTGGTAGGTGGGTTGATGGGGTGGCAGTGGCGGTATCTTTAGAAATTATCTTCTACTGCTTCTGTATTCTCAGTGAAATCAGAAGCAAGGTCATCAGCTGTTAGTGAGGATGAAAGGGAGGTGTTGAAAGTTTGAGGAGAGAGAGGATGATGAGAGCAGAAGAGTGAATGGACCAAAGGGATGGATCAAAGTGGCCAGACAGCATTAAGGATCTGCTTGAGATTCATGCTAATAAATTTGAAGTGAGACCATCTCTATGGCCGTGTGTTTTTCCTCCAGTCTTGTTCAACCATGCAGGTCCAGGTGGGGTTTTTCAAGGGCATAAGATAAGAAAAGAGAGGCAGAGATGCTGAGAGTTTATGCAGAGGGGTGATTGTAATGGTGGACTTTGGGGTTGAAGCTGAGCAGGGAGGAAAATGAGGACTGAAGCCAGGAAAATGAGGAGGCAGAGGGACAGTGAAAAGTGGGCAGGATCAGTGAATTGTACCTCCAGAGGCCCAAAGGATTGTTGGAGTAAGATCAGCAGAGATAGTGAGTTGGAAGAATAGAAAGTGGTGGTTTGAAAGGGGGATGCTTGAAACTACGGTCATGGGGGGTTCAGTTATTGGTAATGACAAAGTCTAAGGCATGTCCATTGGGGGAGAGTGGCTGAGGTTGTGTTGAGTGCAAGATCAGTAGACCAGAAGAGGTCAAGGGCCTGAAAGATAAAGGTTCAGGGAAGGGTTACTTTGGGGGTCATTGAAATCACTAAAACGTATGGCAAAACTAATATTGGAGAGAGTGACAGTGAGCCAGAGCTAAAATTTTCAGATGAGAGGGATTGACTAGGGATGGGTAAGTGACTACAACATGAGGGGACTGATGATGTGAGATCCAAAGCTAGTTAGGGGGAGGAATTGGGAGGAGGGTTTCTTGAACCCTGTTGAATGGAAGTGTGGAGACCAGGGAAGGGATGGTAGTGAAAGAATAAAAGATAGTGGCAACAAAAAATAAATAAAAGATAGTGGCAACAATTTCTGCCTCCTTTTACAGTATTGCAAAAACATTGAAGGCTAGTGATGCCTGAGTTTTTCTGATTCTTCTTAATGATATGATTTGGGAGGTGAGGGTGGTCTTTGCTCACCATAAGACTAAGGGAATTTGACATTTGCTTAATTTATGGCTTTGATTTTATTACCACTTACTTGTATTTGAAAGACCCTGTAGATTCATTATCAGGGATACTCTAACCTTAGCTTTTTTTGAGAGTGCTTAATGGTAAATAACTATTCACTATTTATTATTGAAAGAAATTAAGAAATATAGCAATTTAAGAAAATATGAATTAAGAAATACGGTAATCATACACAATTATCTCATAGAATCAGTATCTGTGGTGGAAAATAATTTCATCAAAAGTACTGAGAAAATCAACCAAAAGCCCTAAGACTATAAAAAATTCAGGTGCCTATGAAGTGCCACTTGTAAATGAGTCCCCAGAGGGCAGACTACAGTTTTTTAAAACTGTGTGTGAGCTGTAGCCATTTTGGTGAACTTTGAAACAGACTTGATTCAGGAGCAGAAAGTCCTGATTTGAGCTTCAAGTTTTTTCTAAGAGCTTGAATGCTTGTGATTAGACACTGCATGAAAAATTAGGAGGAAACAAGGAAGTTCATGGGATTGACTGGCTTCATTCAAAACAGGCAACAAAGCTTGAATAAGTATTCTTTGAGAACTTTTCTGAGCTACCTCTGTAAACCATAGGAGACCAAAAAAAATCATAGAAAGGAATAATGCACCAGGCTTAGATAATTTGTCAGGCTCTGCAGACCTCAGCTCTCAAGTCCAGGTGGAGCTGGGTTTACTGTTATAGGCTTGGGATATCAGTTCAGATACAGCCCGTGTTCAACTGAGGCTTTGAAAATTAAGTATTAAATATCCCAAGCAATCACACGACTACAGATGTCTTTTATTGAAGTACCTTAAAGGTCATATTAAAGCTAACAATTCTGACTTTCTTCTCCACCAGAGAAGGACAGGCTGGGAATTTCTTGCCCTGCCAAGCTTCCTTTTGATAAACTAAGAGCATATGTAAATGGGAGCAGAAAGGTGAAATAACCCAAGGACGAACTGAAGATACATCTAAAGGAACACAATTCTGCTAACAAAAAAATAGGGGAAAAAAATAAAGTGGAAGCCTGCCTGTGGGCTGCTGTGGCTGGACTGATTTATTAATACACTGACCACTGCTATCAAGACCCAAAGTCAAAGAAACTGATGGGAAGGGAGAAAATCCACCAAAGAGTGATTGAACATCATCTCAGTCTAGTGGGAAGTGGGATCATCTTCTGAGAGAGGAAGAGAGAATTTATGTATTCATTCATTCATTCATTCACTCATTCACTCTCAGCAAACATTTAGGAAGCCAGGCATCATGCTGGTTGCAAGGGATATCCAGATGAAAGAAGCAAGGGCCCTGCTCTCAAACTGCGCACAGCGTAGTAGGAGTCAGGCACACAAAAATAGTGCATTGGACGGATGCCATGGTGGAGAGTACAGGATGAACCAAGCATGAGGAAGGGCTTTTGGGGCATCTGGAGCAGCTTCGCAGGGGAAGTGCTGCTTGAGTTGAGACCTGAAGGGAGTCGTTAAGTAGAGAAAGAGGGCGAAGGATGCAAGACAGAGGAGGCAACACGAGCAATGGCCTGGAGGGAGACCCATGGAGCAGGAGGTACTGTGGGAAACACTAGTGTATGTGCAGAATATTTCGAATGCAGGGTATTAGGGAACCACAAGAACCGAGCCTGGAAGGAAAGCTAGGCCTGATCAGGAGGGCCATTGTTTGCCTTGCTAAGGCATTGAGCTCTAGTCCTCTAGGTTTCTGGTGTTCCTCCAAGTCCTACATCCCCAGGGTCTCAGGGAATACTTGGGGGATGAGGAACGGACAGGGCTCCACCTCTCCCTGCCCTCCTCCTTCCATTGCCACCGCTTCCATCAATGTAGCTCCACTTTTTCTAAATGAAAATATAAATATGACTTTTAGTGTAAATTTAAATGTAAAATTTTAATGTATGTCATAAATGACTTCATGTTTTGGAACAGGAGTAGGTTCACAGCAAAATTGAGCAGAAAGTGCAGAAATTTCCCCTCACCTCATATGCACACAACTTCCCCCACTATCAACAACCCACATCAGAGTAGTACATTCGTTACAGTCCTGCACTGACACACCATTATCACCCAAAGACTATAGTTTACATTGGGTATATGTATAACTTTGGTGTTTTACATTCTATGGGTTTGGACAAATGTAATGACAGGTATCTGCCATTATAGTATCATACAGAGTAGTTTCACTGCCCTTAAAATCCTCTGTGCTCTGCCTATTTATTTCTCTCTGACCCCTAACACCTGGCATCCACTTATCCTTTTACTGTTTTCATAGTTTCGCATTTTCCAGAATTTCATATAGTATGGACATCCTACAGTATCTAGCCTTTGCAATTGGCTTCTTTTACTTAGTAATATGCATTTAAGTTTCCTCCGTGTCTTTTCATGGTTTGATAGCTCATTTCTTTTTAGTGCTTCATATTACATTTTGAAGGAAAATAAGCATCCTTCTTCCAAAAAAAAAAACAAAGAGCTTTAAAACCCTGCTCCAGCTTGTGAAAAGCCATTGAAAAACTTGGATCAGGAGTAGGACATGATAAGATGTATTAGAATTGTTTTCCGTCAATGATGTGAAGGCTAGATTAGAGGGGGAAAGGGTTGAGACTGGAGTCAAGATGATGAGATAGTGATATTAAAGATGTACAGGAAGAGGGTGATTTTTTAGGAGGAAAAATAAACAGGACTCGGTGACCTTGGGATGCAGAATGAGAGGTCTACCTGAGCAGGGGAGGGTGCCCCAGTTCCTGGGTTGGGTGTGTAGATGGATGGGCTGAAATCTCAGAAGAAGGAGATGCAGGAGGGAGCAGTAAGAGGAAGGAGAATGGAGGAGAAGCAGGAGCAGTGTTGGGAAGAGGAGACCCGAGAGCCTGCCAGCTTCAGCCTCAGATATCCAGGGGGCACAGGGAGGGCTGGAGAGAGCTCCAGCTGGAAATAAAGACCCAGGAAATTCTAACAAGGCTGAACCCATGGTTGTCACTGAGGTCACCTGCAAATACAGAGGACTGAGGTATTTGGACAGGTTTAGGACACCTGCCTTTTGGAGTCTGTCAGATTCCATGCTCCCAGAGATCACCTCTGTTTTTTCTACACCCCTATCGTACTGTCAGCAGATCACAGTATCTAGCAAGTAGTAGGTGCACAAATACAGTTACTGAATGTATGACTGGATACGTGGATCAATCTCTAAGGAATGACAAAATGCACAGTGGGTAATAGTGAAGATCCAGGGAAAGTCAGACATCATGAAATGTTGCGGTCCAGCCAACCTGGTTCTTTGGCTTTCTCCAGTAACGTATCAACACAGAAACTGAGAACGCCAAGTGGAGGTGAGGAGAGGGGATAGAGAGAGGCCCAGCATCGAGGGTTATCCCCAACATGCGTCAGGGCTCTACTCTATCCCCAGTGACACGAGTCTAGGCTGGATTGGGGCTCAGAGTATGCAGCAGGGCTCTCACTGCTGCAGATGGAAGGGGCATCTACCCACACACATTAGGAGCAGGGGCCGCTTCTGATTCATGCCACTGGAGGTGACACCCCACAGCAGGCAGCTGCTCCTACAGGTGCTCAAAAGGGGCAGACTTTACCCTGTGCCACTCGCTGTGGGATATATGTGCTTCGCTCCACATAAGAGGCTTGCAGGAAGAAAGGCATGTGATAGTTAATTTTATGTCAACTGTGACTATGCCACAGGGTGCCTAAATTGGTCAAACGTTATTCTGGGTGTGTCGTGAGGATGACTTTGGATGTAATGAACATTTGAATTCATAGACTATGTAACGCAGATTGCCTTCCCTAATGTGGGTGATGGCCCTCCTTCAGTCAGCTGAAGGCCTGAATAATACAAAAAGGCTGAGCCCCCTCGAATAAGAGGGGACTCCTCCTGCCTGACTGCTTTGAGCTAGAACATCAGATTTTCCTGACCCTTGGACTCAAAATGAAACATTATCTCTTCCTGGGTCCTGCTGGCTTTTGGACTAGAACTTACACACCATCGGCTCTTTTGGTCCTCAGGCCTTCAGACTCGGACTGAATCTACACGTGGGTTATCGTGGGTCTTGAACTGCAGATGACAGATCTTGGGACTTCTCAGCCTTCACAATCATGGGACACAATTCTTTACAATAAATCAATCCCCCTCTCTCCCTCTCTCTCTCTCTCTCTCTCTCTCTCTCTATATATATATATATATATATATATACTTAATTTCTCTCTATGTAAATATATTTTATTATATATTATAATTATATATAATATATATAAGTATAAAATATATTAATATATATAAATATATAATAACAAATTTTATAAGAAATTATAAGGTTCTATTTCTCTGGAGAACCCTAACTAATAAAAGCATTTTGCTGGTTTTGTAAAACATTGCACGGGTATATGTGGCAAAGCAAACAGTCAGGTATTTCTAGGGAGTGAGCAAGGTTATGGGAAGGTGGGAGGAGCACAGATCAGGGGGTATGTGGTCACTTGCTCATTTTTCAGCTGAGCACATATGGATCCTCGTGTAGAAGACCATCATCCCCAAAGGAGTCCTCCTGGGCTGTTCACTGGTCAGGAGGGCATGTTACGTGTTCCTGCCAGACAGGGCTGGGTCTGGATCTAGCAGTGAAGAAGGGAAGGAACACCCTGTGCCTTTGGTGCCTGATTTCCAAACCTCAAGGCGGTAATTCCCAGGCAGAGCAAACTGACTCCACGATCATCATGTTCTGTGTTCATTCAGGCAGGCCTTTCACACTTCATCCTTGAAGGAATGAAGTCATAAAGTAAAATATATAACACCTTAGAGACACTGAGTCTCTCAAGTGGTGTTTCTTCCCAACTCTGGCTGCACAGCAGAATTACCTGTGGTGCTTTTTACAAAGCACATAACCAGTCTCCACCCAGACCTTTTGAATAAGAGTCTCCCAAGGCACAGGGGTTCTAAAAAGACTGTCCCGATGATTCTGAGGCACAGTGGTAGGGTTGGAACCCGTTGTCCTCACCAGGTGGAAGGAGGTGGCAACATGTGTGCACTGGTATCTGGTGAGCCAGGTGCTGGCTGTGTTTCTATCCTGGCTGCTGCCTCCAGGCCCGGGCCCTGGAGCTGGCTGAGGCATCTCCACCTGAACTGCGGTCACCATGAGGAAAACCTGCCCAGCTCAGGGTTGTCCTCGGGGTTCTCTGGAGCCAGTGTCCTGGGAAGGCTCCTGGGGCGGGCAGATTGAGCTCACCTCCCCTTCCATTCAGCGCCTGCCACCTGGGCCTGTCTGCCTTGGGCCCTGCCCTAGCCAAGGGAACCTTCTAGAGCAAAAGCAGTGAATCTTATGATTAAACTGTGTGGGCTTCTTCTTAATGTGTTGCATATGCGCAGAATGTACTCCTGGCTCATCCCCCTCTGCCTTAGAGATGCTCTCACTGCACTAAATATTTTGACACTGGGAAAACATGACGTTAAATGTTTAACATGAATGATATTTTTGACACCCTTCGTGACTCTCATTCTTGTTGCTAAACCCAATGTAAACTAGCCATCTCTCCTATTATTATAATAACATAACAACGACAACATTAAGTATTTATAAAATGCCTCTGAGACACGAGAAACAATTTTGAAAGGGCAATTTCTTCTCTCAGAACATTTACCAATTTTTTTGCTTAACACAGAGTGAACTATCTTAAGACCAGGATACCCACAGAATTTAAATCGTGCATGAATATTAAACATATAACAAGAGAATTATAGGCTTGTCACTTTTCCTGGAACATCTACCTTGAATAAATGCCATGGTGCATACACATTAAAAATGAAGAGGCATTTATATTTTTATAAAATTGTTTTAGAATATTTCTTCCTCATTTTCTACTTTGATGGATAAAATCCATCTTCAGAATTGCTGACAACTTGGTTGCCCTCTGAATTATCAGTGGCTGCCGGCCATGTGCCATTGTTTCCCTCATAGAGGGTGTCAGGAGCTGAGACACAGCTGGGTGACAAACGGACAGCCTGATGCCCCGCACATTGTCAGAGTTGGATTCAGGGAAGAACTGGAGAAGAGGAAGCAGAAGAGTCTACACAACCTCAAGTGTACATACACACACACACACACACACACACATACACACACACACACACCCTAATCTCCCTCAGTGCAGTTATAAAAGGATGAGTAGCCCTCATTTGTTAATCTGTGATCCAAAAGTAAAACAAGTAGTTGCAAAACCATCAGATAGTGGGGGAGGAAAGGTTTTCCCCAGACCCAGATATGGGCAATGTGATGGAAGTGATGACAGTTTGTAAACATGGTCTCACAGCTGTGAGAGGAATTAGTCTTTGCAGTCATCCCCGCCTTTACAGATGAGAAAAACAGAGGCAGGAAGAGGGGACATGTCTCGTTCAAGGCCAGTGGTAGAGACAACAAAGCCCGCATCTCCTGCCCCTCCACCAGCCGCCTGTTCCCCGCCATCCCCCGCCTCCAGTCTCCATGGGCCCACAGCCACTGCCCTCTCCACCTCTCCTCCTTGAGAACTGAACAGCTGGACCAGGCGTGTAAGGCCCCCTCCAGCTCTATCAGCCGTGATATGGGCAACAGTCAAGTTCACTAAGACTCCAGGGTGGCAGCTGGGTGAAAGTGCCTTTACTCTACTTTAGAACTAGAAAATGTCAGAGCCTAAACAACTCCTGGCATCACTCTCCAGAGTAGGGTAGACAAAGATCCATCCAAGCTCCACCGGCAGAATGGGGGCCAGAATCTGCGACCCTGGTGCATGACCAGGTGAGCTGTCCCCGTAAGAGATTTCAAAGTGAGAAGGCAGCTGAGTGCAAACCTTTCGTTTCTGTGTGGATGCCCTGAATGACTTTCCCTCCCATGCATCCCTGAAGACCTCAAGACCTCATGAGGTCCTGCCATAGCTCCTGTACTCAAAGAAAAAGCATACCTGTGTATATGCAAGTGTATTCATATTGTTTACCCAGACTGTGCCCTGTACACACTCTACATTTACGAAGAGTACATTTATAAGATTATTTTCCTATACCCCCTTATTTTTTTTAAATCCAGGGCTCGAACCCATGCCCCCTGCATTGGAAGGGCAGAGTCTTAACTACTGGACTGCCAGGGAACTCCCTCCTGTACCCTTTGCAATATAAAAACCAAAATGAAAGTTTCAATTTCAATCAACCATGCAATTGAGCTACTCCAATAGTGAGGCTAAAACATGAGGGAACCCGATGGGGTGCTGTCCTCTCGTATGGTTGGGGCCATGCCTCTGGTGTGCTTGGCTTAAGTGAGGCAGGGCCATGGGGAGCCATTCCTGGAGGGCAGTATAGATGCCTGAGGGGTAGGCTGCTGTGGGTTAGCACACTGAGGGGAAATGTGTGGAGATTTGTATGTAGGCCTTTGAGGCCTCAGCTGGATGAAGTTAGGAATAAAATCCCAGTTATTTTTAGCACTACTAAACCAACCAGGAGCCTTCTAGAGTCAGTGAACAGAAAACCCAGTTCAAAGCAAAGCGAAAACATCAGCTTAAGCAGAAACAGAAATTTTTAGGCTCATAGGGACAGTGGACCCAAATGGCTTGATCCAGGGATCAGACTATGAGCTCTGCAAGCTGGAGGCTTGTCCATTCTCAGGCTGCCCTCAGAGTGACAAGATGGCTGCACATGCTCCAAGCCATATATCCCATCAGCTCTGACTGCCTTATATATCCATCTGTGAATCAGTCACTGAAGAACTGCCGGCAATCAAGAACCACCCCCGAAGCTGGGGAAGAGTTTAAATCCACCCCAACCACAGAATGCAGATTCCTAGAGGAAATTTAAAGCACTCTTGCTTAAAGTGCTCTGAGTTTCTCTACTCTGAGTTAAGAAGAAAAGATATCCCTGGATCCTGAAAGCCCTTCTCCCACTTATTTTAGCTTATCTGACCCTTTTCTGTGTCTTTGGTAGCCAAGGTTGAAAATCAAAATTCTCCCAGCCCTTTCTGTAGCATGAGGTATGCTCACAGTTTGCTGAGTCAGCTCATGTTTACCTTCTGCTTCCTCAGTTTGCCTAATGGACAGAATTTTCCTCAGCAGGATAAACATGTAGCTTTTCCTTTTTAATACTTCCCCATCATGTTGAAGGATCAGTGAGACCTGAGGCTCATTTGCAAATAAAAGCTTCATCCTAACACCTGGAATATGCAAAGGAGGACCTCCAGGAGAGCAAAGCAGAAAATACCATCAATGCTCACTTTATATCTGACTACTAACTAAAATGAGAGGAGGAGGAGGTTACCCAACATGCAATTACAGAAAATGGGTGATGAGGTAATGAGCTGTAGCTAAATTAGCGCTGACAATCTAACCACGGGGATTTCTTCAGGCTGAAGAGAAGGAAACAGGAGATGAAGGTCCTGGCTTCGCTCTGCTTGCAATTACTAGAAACAAGTTTTCTGGGGGAACTTGTCATGTTTCTTCTTAGTCTCTTACTCTACCTTCCTTCCCGTTTCTCCACACTCTGCTCTATGCCACCCTTTCCTTTGGCCCTTTCTGAGCAGAAACTGTAGCCCAACTCAGCCAACCTGCTTTCAGTGGTGATACTTAACTGCTTCTGGCTGAAGATAGAAGGCAAGACTGGCCCTGAGACTCATTTCTAGGAGTGACCCTCTGTCTGGCTTTGTTACCTGTCACACCATTCCAGTCACCCTTCCTTCCAGCACCTTCCTGGGAGGGCTGGTTGGCTGTCCTGGTCCTGCTGGTGGATGGGCTGCCTCTGATGCCACCCGTGTCTCAGTTTGAGCTCTTAGAGGGTAGAAACTGAGGCTGATTCCATCATCCCTGGAAAACACGGGATCAGCACTCCTCTCCTTCATTTGTGTGTCCAAAGATTTCACAAGATGTGCCAGACGGCATGCTGGGGAAACAGGAGAAAAAACACACCAGAGCACCAATGGCCACCCTCACACAGCCCACAAGCGGGGAGGCGGGGAGGGGGCAGTGACCTGATTCCCAGGCAAAATGAGATCCTTGGGCTGTGTGCCCCCAGAGGACACCTTGCGTTTATGTTTGCTGGTGATAGCTTATTAGTCTGACTTATTACCTGCTTGATTATCAGTTCAGAACACATGCCTAGATCAGAGAAGCTGCTTATATATGCTCATTTATAGAATGAATGAATGAATGAATGAATCACAGTGTGACCAGCGCTCTGAGAGAAATATGAGGTGCATGTGAACACATATGAGGGCTGCCTAAGAGGAGATCATGGAAGGATTCCTGGGGCAAGAAATATCTGAGCTGAGTATGAAAGGATGAATAGGGTAGGATAGAGCCAGGTCAAAGAGAAAACAAGGAAAAAAGCAGTTTAACAATAATAGAGGTAGAGAGACAGAGAGATAGAGGTATAGGACACAGAAATGGCACAGGTGATGAAGCAACCACCTCTTCTGGGGAATGAGGAAGGTGCTGATAGGGGCGGTGGGGTTTTGAAGGATGGATAGGAATCTGTCAGGTGGATAAGGAAAAAAAGCCACAGGCATTCCTTTTAAAGAAATTTTCTACTTACCCTTCACTCAGATCTAAGTTTGATGGTTACTTTCCTGACATCCACGTCTAGACAGAGGCTTCCTGTTAGTTCTCATCACAACCCCTCTTACCAGGATGTGGTATTTTTCTGTCTTCCCCACTGGACTGGGAGCTCCAGGAAAAAGACACCGTTATTATTATTTGCCATTTTGACCCCACCATCTGGCATGGCTCTGAAAAATTATGGGGCTCAATAAGTATTTTCTAAATGAATTGATAAATAAATTTCAGGAAGAGAAGCCTGGGAGTCTAAACCAGCATGGCCTGGAGAAGGAACTATGTGGGAGAGAAAATGATGAGAGATGACTTTGGGAAGATTATGAATAACGTTGGAAGCCATGCCACGAAGCTTGGAATGTATCTGTTTTGTGATGAGGAGTCGCTGAAATATTTCACTCCAGGTGTTGCTTGGCCAGATGCATTTTAGGAAGCTCA
Source organism: Grampus griseus (assembly GCF_964374135.1). NCBI lineage: Eukaryota > Metazoa > Chordata > Mammalia > Artiodactyla > Delphinidae > Grampus > Grampus griseus. Next base: position 36,063,197 of record NC_138998.1, read on the forward strand.
CTCTGGGCGTTGTGGTCACACTGCAGACAGCAAATTCGAGAGGACTGGGAATAGAGGCAAGGAGACAGGCTGCAAACGACTCAAATATTCTCAGTTTTACAGAAGATTAAATGTAACAGTCAGTTAATTGCCCACTAACTGTCAGCCCAGTTGATCACACTGTGAGCGTATACACACATCCTGCGCAGGATATGTAGGGGGACTGTGAGGTAAATGAGGCTTGACCAAATTAGCAAAAGACTGGTAAAATACAAAAGGAAGTGTTTTTAAAAGCATAAAATATCTGAAGTAAAGAACTAACATAGGTGTCAGTGTAGTAAATTACAAAGTTTCAGAGATTGGGTTAAAAAAAAAAAAAGTTCCTAGATACCTTCTTTAAGGAAGAGGATGGAGATAAATGGAAAATTTTTAAACAGGCAAATAAAAATCAGACAAATATGAACCAAAAGTAAGTGAAATGTGGGTGTAAATGAAATAAACAAAGTGGGGGGTGGGATGGATTGGAAGATTGGGATTTATATATATACACTACTATGTATAAAATAGATAGCTAATGAGAACAGACTGTATAGCACAGGGAACTCTACTCGGTGCTCTGTGATGACCTAAATCGGAAGAAACTCCAAGGAAGAGGAGTTATATGTATACGTATAGCTGATTCACTTTGCTGTACAGCAGAAACTAACACAACATTGTAAAGCAACTACACTCCAATTAAAAAAAAAAGTAGAATTCAAGCAAAGAGAAGATGCAGTAATGAGAGATGATATTTCTTTTATGTTCTCTGTGAAGCAGGAGGCAGGTTTATCTGGTGACATTAAAGAAGGAGGAGGTAGGACTGAGGTTGAGAAAAGTAGGGCAGGTTTGAAATCCAAACGGGGTGGGGGGAATGATTAAAAAGCAGAGGACTGGTGGGCTCTCTGTGTAGTTACTGTAGATCAAGAATTTACGATGCATGTTTCTCTGCAGTCCGTGATTTTCTCCAACACAGCTCAGCATCTTGGTTATAGGTGATGAGCAGCTGGACAGTCAGACGCATCCAGGTGTGAACTTTTGCCAGGCGGGTGAAATGAAGGAACAGTGAAGTAATGGAGCTGAGAACAGGGCAAGAGAATCTTCTAAATGGTGAACCACGTCATCCAGCTAGCCTAAGCTCCCTGGTTAAGGAAGGAATTGAAGTCAGAATAGATAGACTGGAGGAAGGTAAAGAGTTTGAGGACAACATGTGTGGGGATGTACCTACACAAAATCTGCAAGAGTGACAGCTTGTAGCATGCGAGGGCTTATGACCTGGTCATTAATGCATATATTTGGAATACAAATGAGGCACACCTCCACCCAAGTTCTCTTGTGTGCAAGTTCAGTTCTATTTTTCATGGCACTGTTGTGGTCTTCTGTTTCCACCCCATCAACCTTTACTATGGTTTCTTCTGATAGTCATTGCCTACATTTTCTGAAACTGAGTTTTATACTTGAGAGTTCGCAAATTCCAGGGTGTGCTAAATGTCTGTAGTTTCAGTACCAGTGTGACTTTAAAAAGACTGGGCACTTTATTTGGACACTTTAGTGGCTGCTGTGTTGCCCTTCCAGTTGAGCCACTGGAGACAGACATAAGGAAAAGACAGTGGACTCTCAACTACCTCTGATAAGAGAGGGGACAGTGACACAGAAAACTGAACATGCATTTACGTTTGTCTTTGGAGTGAACTTTGTATTTCTTTTGAATACGGGTGCCATAGACATGAAAACCTGTTAGTGAAAAATCAAGAGTTGTCTTAGAGGTAATAAAACATGTAGGAACAGTATAATGATCTCATAGCCCATCTCTGACTAGGCTTCAGCGAAGCTTTCAACTTTCCATAATGAAGTAATCATTCTATATGGCACCAGTGGGAGAAATTCCACCCTGACCCCATCAAACTGATGTGTCTAACTTGTACCCTATTCTGTTAGGATTGGTGGTCCTTGTAATCTTGTCCCAGAAAACAGGACTGCTGATGCTCTTTTTTATTCCACCCTTTTTTATTTCCACTAAGCTATTTTTGCTGCAGTCATTTACTGCCCCCGGGATTTTTGCAGAAGATTAATAGTACTAATAAAATGAAGGGCAAAGTGCCAAAGAGAGCATCTTGAAAGAATAGTCTGTAACCCTTTATGTGTTCAGGGCTAAAGACTCTAAAAAGGCAACTTCCACCTTCTTTGTTGAATTGTTCTTCAGCCTCTGGGCCCAGTACGTAATGTCTCTCTCCCTACCACTCTGGGGCTTCCCATCAAACTGGGAGCTTGCAGAGGGATTAAGTTCATTCAGTGACATCCTGACTGCTGCCTAGACCAGTTTTCAACCAGTACAGTTGCATGGGAGCTTTTAAAAAATACCTGTGCCTGGGCACTTCCTCAGATCAACCAGACTAGAATATCTGGGGTGGGGCAGGGCATCAGCTCCCAAGTGGTCCTACTAACTGGGCCAGAGTTGAGGATAGCTGGCCGGCTCGCCACCTGAGTTACTTGCTCATCAGATGGCTGGGTGCACCATGGAGGCTTTGAGCACTTAAGAGATTTGGATTCCCAGGCAGCATGCAGGAGGCACAACCAGAGAACAAGACGGATGCCACTTCTGGTGCCCAATGAAGAAACAAGTACCAGGTGGGGTGTTTGTCTTTCATCTAGCTTTAGTCCAATTGAAACTCAGAATTTAGCAGCATTTTTGACGTTTTAGTCTATTCATCACTCTCCGTGTGTCACTTCAGAATGATCTGTAATAAATAATAAATCTTCCTGAGCTTTGTTGAGATGAGTAGACTGTTAGAATTGGTGCATTCCAATGTTGACTTTGGCTTTCACTGCCATCTCAGGAAAAGTCATTTATCTTCCTGTGGAACTTCTGCTGCTTCAAATAGTATCTCTCGGGAAGATAAGAAGGAAAGTAACATTTAGTGAGCACCTGTTGTATGCTTGGTACTGTACTAGACACTTGGCATATACTACTGAAATTGTTAAGGGTGTGGACTGTGGAGTCACTCTGCCTGGGCTCACATCCCGGCTCAACCACCCCCTCCCCCTCCCCAGCAAATAAACTCAAATCAGAGTGGTCATGAGTTCCAAATGAGATCATGTCTATAAAGTGTGTAGCACAGCGCCTGGCACAACGTAAGTTCTCCAAAAAGTGTTCATCGTTGTCTCGTTTAGTTCTCACAGCAATACTGGAGTAGGTATCAGTGTCTATTTTAGAGATGAACCAGGTCTCAAAGGTGAACCTATTTAGCCACAGACATAATGAACCTCAGGTGTATCTGAAAGAAAATGAAAATACCTACCCTTCATGATTTTTTGAAAAATAAGAGATGATTTTAGAATGTGTTGCATAGGACACGTGAGATAGTTGATCTGCAAAACTCAAATCTATGCTAGGTGTTGGAGAGGCAGTGACGAACAAGACAGAGAGATCCCCTGTCCTTGGGGAGGGTAGGCTGAGCTCTCCACCCAGCCTTCAGGAATCATAAGGGGTTGTACACACCCAACTTTTTGGTAGCACACTCTTCACTGCCGTTAGGTACTCTTTTTCTTTCCTAGTTAACAGCAGGTTCTGATTTCTTCATAGTGAGTGATCCTTAAGGTTCTTGACTAACCACAAAATGAGCAAAGATGGAGAGTCACCAGGAGGTTATCTTTGCTGCCCCAGCAGTTCCTTCTGGGCACACCCTCCCTTGCTTCCCCAAATCAGGGCCCCTGGTGCTAGCAGAAGAAGAAATAGAGGCCATCACTGCTTTAAGATGGCAAAGGCAAGTGTTATTTCTACCATAATGACTCCCTAGATCCAGGCCAAGCTGCCAGCCACCCTTCAGAATGTTCTCTCACTGTGTATATCAGTGTGGTGGCTGATGGGTACCCAGATCACAAACTCATATAAAGGCCACAGATGGATTTATTCATATTTACTCATTTCCAAGCAATGAATTAATGAAAAGAAAATCAGCAGGCAATTAAAGAGTTTATTGAGCACTACTTCTCTGAGGATCACTTCTTCTCTGCTGTTCTTGAATTCATTCATTCAAACACTTAATAAGCCCCTCCTATGTACCAGGTTTTATGTAGTCTCTGGGGATACAGAGATTATCCCAAGATGTTAGTAGTTTTGAAAATGTCTCAAGAAGGGCTGTCCTCTGTGTTTGAGAACAATCCAAAGTATTGTTGACATAGCAGTATATTTTTTATATTTTTGATGCCTCTGGTTATCTACATTTAACTTTCTATATAGCAAGTTAGGAAATTTCATTCCAACCTGTAAAATCGGACTATGTGTTTATAATACTGCCATTGCCTCAGTGCCAAAGCCTGGGGCACCAGTGTCCAGATTAGGCTGCCAGGAGCTGTTCTGGGCTTCTTCCATACCACAATTAAACTTTCAGTATAATATAAAATATCATTTCAAAGGTGAGTGACTCTATGTAGAATTTGAATTAAACAGGATCTCCTAAAACTAAAGATATACCAACATGGTTTTATGATTTAGTATTGCTCTGTTTTCTTCAACGTGATCAATTTCTACATACATTCACTGAAAGAGGAAGGCCTTTGTAGCTTAGTTAGAGAAAGAGTGCATAAAAAATTTCATGCAAAGTTCTATGGAAAATGCTAAAATACCTCCTAATTTTAATCTATAATGTCGTTTTCCTAATTTTCCATTAGGAAAACGACATTATAGATTAAAAAGAAAAAGCTGAAATCATTAACAGCTACAGATAAAATAAGCTAATCTTTGTATGTAAATATATAAATCCACAGGGAAACATGGGAATTGGGTTAATTTGGGTGTAATAGGGTTGGGAACTTTTTAAAATCTTTAGGTTTTTGCTAAATTATCCCTTACATATTTCCTCAGTTTTAATTTCTCTACATTTCAAAAACTTCTTAGTCAAAAAGTATGTGAAGCACTTTGTATTCCAACTTTGAGTTTTCATTAGTGATATTTAATACAATAAACATGATGAAACTCACAGCACAAGAGGGAGAATTTGAAAGGACTGTTAAAAAATTTTTTCATTCTTTTTCACAATGTATTATCCCTATCTTGTTTTCACTAAGTAAGTTTCTTTGCCTCGCCATGGAATTAAAATTTATTTCCCAGTATATCTTGATAGTCCTATGAGCACAAACTGTTTCTTATGTACAGCTACACCAGAGTTATTCAAAATTATTACTGTTTGGGGGAGAATAACTCACTGAACTATCAAAGAAATATATCCCTGCACAAAGATAAAGATTTGCCGTGAACTTTTTCAAGATAAAAGTAAGTGTAAAGGAGGTCATCTTGACTTTCAAACTTCTTGACAGTAGTGTTTTTCCAGAGAGTTCTTATTCGTAGTAACTTACTATGGAAAGACAAGAGATAAAGCCAAAAATAAAAATATGTATTTGAGCACATACTGTGTTTCAGGTCCCATGTTAGGAGTTCACAGAAAAAGAAAAAAATATATATGTATATATATACTTTCAACCTTAATGATAGATTCCATTTTAGAATAAGATATTGAAAATATCTGAATTTGTTTAAAAAAACAGAAGTTGCCATTTAGTCCTAGTATCCCATAGTGTCTAATTTTATTCCAACAGTGTTATTTCACTTATGTTAAATATTCTGTACATTTCTTTTTTTTAATTGAAGTATAGTTGACTTACAATATTATATTAGTTTTGGGTGTACAACATAGGGATTCAATATTTTTATAGATTATACCCCATTTAAAGTCATTATAAAATATTGGCCATAGTCCCTGTGCTGTACAATATATCTGTGTAGCTTATTTATTACATACATAATGGTTTGTACCTCTTAATCCCCTACCCCTCTCTTGCCCCTCCTTTTTCTCCCCTCCCCACTGGTAACCACTAGTTGGTTCTCTATATCTGTGAGTCTGTTTCTGTTCTGTTATATTCATTTGTTTGTTTTATTTTTTAGATTCCACATATAAGTGATAAAATACAGTATTTGTCTTTCTCTGTCCTACTTATTTCATTCAACATAATGCCCTCCAAGTCTATCCGTGTTACTGCAGATGGCAAAATTTCATTCTTTTTTATGGCTGAGTAGTACTCCATTTGTGTGTGTATGTGTGTGTGTACACACACACATATACCACATCTTCTTTATCCATTCATCTGTTGATGGACACTTAGGTTGCTTCCATATCTTGGCTCTTGTAAATAATGCTGCTGTGAACATTGGGGTGCATATATTTTTCTGAATTAGTGTTTTCATTTTCTTTGGATATATACCCAGGAGTGGAATTGCTGGTTCATATAGTAGTTCTATTTCCAGTTTTTTGAGGAGCCTACATGCTGTTTTCCACAGTGGATGTACCAATTTACATTTTCACCAACAGTGTGCTGGGGTTCTCTTTTCTCCACATCCTTGCCAACGTTTTTTATTTATTGTCCTTTGGCAATAGTCATTCCGACAGGTGTGAAGTGTGAAGTGGTATCTCATTGTGGTTTTTGATTTGCATTTCCCTGATGATTAGTAATGCTCAGCATCTTTTCATGTGCCTATTGGCTATCTGTATATCTTCTTTGGGAAAATATTCAGGTCTCCTGCCCATTTTGTAGTCAGGTTATTTGTTTTTCAGGGTTTTTTTATAGTGAGTTGTATGAACTGTTTATATATTTTGGATATTAACCCCTTATTGGTCATATCATTTGCAAATATTTTTTCCCATTCTGTAGGTTTTTTCGTTTTGTTGATGGTTTCCTTTGCTGTGCAAAAGGTTTTAAGTTTAATTAGGTTCCGTTGTTTATTTTTCCTTTTGTTTCCTTTGCCTGAGGAGACAGATCCAAGAAAACATTGCTAAGACTTATGTCAAAAAGTGTTCTGCCTATGCTTTCTGCTAGGAGTTTTATGGTTTCTGGTCTTACAGTTAGGTCTTTAATCCATTTTGAATCTATTTTTTTATGTGGCCTGAGAAAATGTTCTGATTTTGTTCTTTTACATGTCCAGCTGTCCAGTTTTCCCAGCACCACTATTCTGTTCACTTCTTATAGGAGTGCTTCCAAAGAACAAAATGAATAAGGCACCTTAATGATGCATGCTGGTTATAAGTGCCCTGGAAACTTTGTTGTAAGAAATAATTTTCAACATGTAAATATTAGTCCGATAAAACATGAGAAATTTGACCAAGAAACTTAGGACAAAGTATTAACAAAATGTAAACAGTGCCTCTGCCTCTTTTTCATGTTCAGGAAATAGGAAGAGTTGTAATTTGTTAGAATCCTTGTTTATCAATGGATTTCCCAGTAAAGCAATACGGATTTTTTTTTTAAACTTTTGCTTCTTATTATAAAAGTAGTAATATTCATTCCAATAGTGTGGGCAGAAAATTAAAACACCCTAGGAAGAAAAACTCATCAAAGAATTTTTTGGCTTTATTTTATTTAAACTTTTCATAACAGGCTAAAGGTGCTAAATCAACCAATTCAGGAGTCACACCTACATGAGGAAATGTAAGAAGCTTTAGCCATGGATTTACATTACTATGTATCATTAATTCTAACATCTAAATTTGGACAGTGGGTCATTGCTTTCTGGGGGAAGATTTAAGGCAGTGAAATTTCATTCCTATGCTATGTGCGCAGCAGCTCCTCAGGGGACTGTCAACCCTGGCATTCTGCTTTATAGAACAAAACTGCCTCTTCTAAACTTCTCCCCCAATCCTTCATCCTACTTCTGTTACTACACTGCCTTGTCTTTAAACTTTACTGATCAGATTAATGGAGAAACAGAACAAAGTGGCTCCAGGTAGATTTGCCCTGAAACAAATCTTAAGACAAAATGGAGCTAGCAGTATCCCTCGGAATTAAAAGTACATAAAACTTTAAGTCAAAGAAAGAAGGAAAATATCAAATATTTGTACATTCTCTATAAGGATCACGAAGGATATAATGTCAGTCCTAGACGCTTAACCCTCAAAACCTCCAGCCTTCAGACAAGTATTAGAAGAAGGTCCACAGGCTTTTCTGGAAGACCCAGCCAGCCAGCTCTACGTTGGCCTTGGCTAGTCTAAGACCAGGCTCCCCTCTGCCACTGCCTTGCCCACCGGTACACTCTGCTCCTTCATACACCCAAGAATACACCCAAGAATTCCTGCAATGACAGGTACATCTCATTATGACTCCACTCTTAGTCCTGGCTCTTAAGGGTTTGAGAGCTTAAAGCCCAGGATGGCTCTGTGCATGAGGTCTCATGGGAAGACAAGATAAAACCTGTCCTCAGGTGGAAATGGGAGAATCTGGGAGCAGGGAGGTGGCCCAGAGGAGTGGCCTGTTCTTCATCCATAGACAAGGAAGTTTGTGGGCAGAAACAGGTGTAAAGCTTATCATAAGGAAGGTTCAGTCAGGAGGCATTTGGCAGAGGGAAGAAAGTGGGAAGATTCATGAAAGCAAGATATTGTTACAAGCATTCAGAGCAAACGCTAGGCCATACCATTTGGGCTGGAGCAGAATATGTGGGGGAGATGGGGAGGCATCATTACCAGAAAACAGCATGAGGCTGGAGGAGACCACGGCCATGGAGATCCCACCACTAACCACCTGTGGAAAGTCATTTCTCTACCACTTCACTTCCTCATCTTTGTATACATGGAATTCTTCAGGTCTTGCAGAGTTGCCTGTGAATGAGTATACTACTTGCACTTCCCTTGCCTGAGAGCCCACTTTTATTCTGCATGGCCTTTACCACTTCCTTGCCTAGTTGCATTGCTATTTCAAGCTCTTTTATAAAGTGCAGGTGTGAAAGCAGCCCTTCATTGCCCCCCTCCCTGCCCAGAGTTTAAATAGTATTATTGGCTCTTGCAAGGAAAGGTAACCAAAGTAAAAGAGTAAAGGCTAGGCTGTTATCACTCCTGTTATCTCAGGCCAGATGCTCATTAGCAATACACTAGTAGCCAAAAAACGAGAGACCAGACTGCAGCTTGGATCCAAAAATAAGCGCCAGGCTCGGTGGAAAACAAATACAAACCAGATATAAGAAAGAATGCTTTGTCTGTACCATTTGAAAAAGATAGAGCCTTGAGCTATGTCCCACATGCCCAGACATAGGTCTACATCCAGTTCATCTACAGTGGCACAATGGGGTTGCTCAGAATGTTGTTTTGCTACTTAGCCACTCACTCTGCTGCATCCCCAGCAGGAGGACAGCTCCATTCCATACCCTTCAAGAGGGCACCAAGGGCAATAAGCCAATTTCTTCACCTCTGTCACCTGTCTGTACATCTCAATACCATTTTCTGAGACTTTCTCTCAGGCCAGATTTCTAGGTATCTGCTTTCTGTTTGTTTTGTTTTGATCCTGCATCAATATGAACATTAAGGTAACTGCAACTCACCTATCTTACTGAAAGAACAGCAATCTTTCCATACCATACTGTGATTAAGAGTGTGACATTGGTTAAATCCTGGCTCCAACTCCACCAATTACTAGTTACTTGGACTCTGGGCAAGTAACTTAACCTCTGAAAATGGAAATGGTGAAGTAACAGCTGAGTGTAAGAATTAGAAAGGCAAGGGCTTCCCTGGTGGCGCAGTGGTTGAGAGTCCGCCTGCCGACGCAGGGGATACGGGTTCGTGCCCTGGTCCGGGAGGATCCCACATGCCGCGGAGCGGCTGGGCCCGTGAGCCATGGCCGCTGAGCCTGCGCGTCCGGAGCCTGTGCTCCGCAACGGGAGAGGACGCAACAGTGAGGGGCCCGCGTACCACAAAAAAAAAAAAAAAAAAAAAAAAAAAAAAGAATTAGAAAGGCAAGTCAGAGTGTAAAGAAAAGGAAGAGGTACTAAAATATCATTATGTGAAGAATCTAGAACTGTGGTCCTCCAGTTAGTCTTCGACAAAAGAGGCAAGAGCATACAATGGGGAAAAGAGAGTCTCTTCAGCAAGTGATGTTGGGAAAGTTGGACAGCCACATGTAAATCAATGAAGCTAGAACACACCCTCACACCATATACAAAAATAAATTCAAAATGGCTTAAAGACTTAAATATAAGACAATACACCATAAAACTCCTGGAAGAGAACATAGGCAAAACATTTTCTGACATAAATCGTACCAGTGTTTTTAGGTCAGTCTCCCAGGGCAATAGAAATAAAAGCAAAAATAAACAAATGGGACCTAATCAAACTTATAAGCCTTTGCACAACAAAGGAAACCATAAACAAAATGGAAAGACATTCTACGGACTGGGAGAAATATTTGCAGATGAAGTGACCAACAAGGGCTTAATTTCCAAAATATACAAACAGCTCCTACAATGCAATAACAACAACAACAAAACAAACAACCCAATCGAAAAATGGGCAGAAGAACTAAGTAGACATTTCTCCAAAGAAAACATACAGATGGACAATAGGCACATGAAAAGATGCTCATCATCGATAATTATTAGAGAAATGCGAATCAAAACTACAAGGTACCACCTCCCACCAGTCAGAATGGCCATCATTAAAAAGTCTACAAATAATAAATGCTGGAGAGGGTGTGGAGGAAAGGGAACCCTCTTACACTGTTGGTGGGAATGTAAATGGGTGCACCCACTATGGAAAGCAGTATGGAGTTTCCTCAAAAAACTAAAAATAGAGTTGCCATATGATCTAAAAATCCCACTCCTGGGCATATACCCAGACAACACTATAATTAAAAAAGATGCATGCACCCCTATCTTCATAGCAGCACTGTTGACAAGAGCCAAGACATGGAAACAACCTAAATGTCCATCAACAGATGAATGGATAAAGAAGATGTGATATAGATAGATAAATAGATATAGATACATATATATATATATATATATATATATACACAATGGACTATTAACCATTTAAAAGAACGACATAATGCCATTTGCAGCAACATGGAAGAACCTAGATATTATCATACTAAGCAAAATAAATCAGAAAGAGAAAGACAAATACCATACGATATCACTTATATGTGGAATCTAAAATACGACAGAAATGAACATATCTACAAAACAGAAACAGACTCACAGACATAGAGAACAGACTTGTGGTTGCCAAGGAAGGGGGTTGTGGGAGGGAAGGATTAGGAGTTTGGGATTAGCAGATGCAAGCTATTATATATAGGATGAATAAACAAGATCCTACTACATAGCACAGGGAACTATATTCAATATCCTGAGATAAACCATAATGGAAAAGAGTATGAAAAAATATGTATGTGTATAACGGAGTCACTTTGCTGTACAGCATAAAGTAACACAACATTGTAAATCAACTATACTTCAATAAAATTAAAAAAAAAATAGAACTATGGTCCTCAACCCTGGCTGCAATTAGGATTATCTGAAGATCTTTTAAGAATTCTGATGCTGGGGGTCCTGTTCCCAGAGATTCTGATTTAACTGGTCTGATGAGGGACCAGGTCATTGAAAGCTCCCCACTATATTCAAATGTGCAGCCAGGCTTGAAAACCTCTGATCCAATGTAGTGAATCAGGGAAACTACCAACATGTTCTCATGGTAGAGACATTTCTTACAGGGCTGGACGCCCGAGTTTTTTTGTTTTGTTTATTTTCCTTACTTTTTTGGCTGCGTTGGGTCTTAGTTGCGGCACACAGGCTCTTCGTTGAGGCACGTGGGATCTTTTGTCGCAGCTCACAGGCTTCTCTCTAGTTGTGGCGCGCGGGCTCCAGGGCGCATGGGCTCTGTAGTTTGCAGCACGCAGGCTCTCTTGTAGAGGTGCACGAGATCAATAGTTGTGGAGCACAGGCTTGGTTGCCCTGTGGCATGTGGGATCTCAGTTCCCCGACCAGGGATTGAACCCACATCCCTTGCGTTGGAAGGCGGATTCTTTACCACTGGACTACCAGGGTGAAGTCCCTGGACACCCAAATTTTTAAAGTGTTTATTTACTGATTCAGCGAATGATTATTAAACACCTACTGTGTGCCAGGCTTCACTTCAGTGGCTAGAATTAAAGATTTAGATTAAACCTGGTCCCTCCCCTCAGGAGATGCAGTCCGGTGAACAAGTCATATGTGAAAAAAAAATTATGTAGTTACAATGTGATATGGTTGGTGTGGTAATAATGCTTTGTTCAAAGTGGTAGAATGGTATGAGTTCTTCACCCTTCAAAGCCCAGCCACAGAATCACAAAATCATAGAGATGAAGGAAGCTTAAGGTCCCTAATTTTGTGTGTGAGGAAACTTGAAATCAAGAAGTTGAGACTTCCCTAGGGTCATAGAGTTAATGGAACAGAGACCTACAGGAGAGGAAGTGTTAAGGAACTGGTCCAGCAGCACTGGACTCTGAGGCTGAAGTTCCGGGTCCTGAGGAATAAGTAGGGTTTGGATGTAAGGTCATGGGGGAGGGTTCCATTCTCAGAAGACTCAGCCCAGAGCTAAGAGGGGAAGTGCACACAGTGCACTTGGAATGTGCAAGGAATGCCCTGGCCCTGGTGTCAGGTAGTGGCCAACAGCTTAGCACTTCGTCCTCCAAGTCAGCACTGATTTGGGCTACACTCTGTTTCCTGCTTTCCATGGAAATTGGGGGGATGCTCTACACTCTGTTTCCTGCTTTCCATGAAATTTGGGGGGATGCTCCCACCCCCAGTTCTACCTCTCTCTGGGAATAATTCTATTAAAATGAGATGGTGAACACATTAATTTTGTGCAGTGTGTAGTCTAAGTTCACTGAGATCTGGGGTTTGAATCTCCAACCGTAAATTCTTCAGTGACGTAACAGATGAATAACTCTAAACACCAGTAGAGTAAATACCTCTCGATCATTTGGTCAGCCTTGACTACATTAACCTGGAGTCAATGTGTGCTCTATTTACCAAACTTAAAAATTGTTAAATCCAGAGTGAAGTGTGTTGAATTGGCTCTCTATTCTCCCCTGCTTCTGACCTTGATGTTGTACTTGAAGTCTCACCTTCTCTCACACCCTACATCCTTTTAATCAGCAAATCTTATTGCCTCTCCTTCAAAATCTATCAGAAACTCAAGCACTTCTGACCATCCTCACTACCGCCACCTCAGACCAAACCACTGTCATGTCTCACCTGGATTTACCACCACAGCCTCCTCACTGGTGCTGGCACTTCAGCCTCAGCCTCAGAGGTGTGCCGTCAACACCACAGCAGAGGTTCCTTTTCAGAGAGTGTCAGACTGTGTCACTTCTCTATTCAAAACTCCTCTCCAAGGTCCTTCTTATGATTGATATCACCCCATACAATCTGTTCCCCATTACCCCTCAGACCTCCTCTTCTCTTCTCTGGCCACACTGGCTTCCTCATTGACCTTGAACATGCCAAGTAAGCCCCCTCCACATTGTTTTCCCCATTTTCCCCGTTGAAACGTTCTTCCCCAAGGTAACTGCATGGCAAGCTCCTTTACTTTCTTTGGGTCTTTTCTCAAAAGCCACTTTCATTGTGAACCTTATCTGGCCACCCCATCTAAAATCTCAGCCCCATCCCCTGGCATTTTACCTACTGTAGCCCACCTTATAAACATGACTTTCTTTAACACTCATCAATCAACTGCATTTTATATTTTATTTATTGATGAAATTAACATTCATAAATAAACACTATGTATTTAACTTATTTTTCTTATTATTTATTATTTCTTATTATTTTGTCTTTCCTCTTAAATCTGCTCCATGAGGGGAGAAATAATTTTCTCACTGTTGTATCCTGATAATTTAAGTACAAGGCCTGGCACATGGTAGACTCAGATAAATACTTGTTTAATAAAAGAATGAAGAAAAGTTAACTGTGGCATAATAAATATTATAATTGCATTTTTATATTGCCTTCTTGATAGTTATAAAAAATATATCCAAAACATAAACAAGTCAAAATACAGTATAGAAAAAGAAGTCACCAAATCTATAAACTTAAAATGATCCAAACCCTAATTGAGGGACATTCTATCAAGTACTTGATCAGTGCTCTTCAAAAGTGTCAGACAAGGAAAGACTGAGGACTGTCACATGAGAGGACACTAAGGAGACGTGAACATGAAATGCAATGTTGGGTCCTGCCTAGGATCCTGGAACAGAAAAAAAGGACAATGAAATTGAAAACAAAGTCTGTAGTTTAGTTAACTAGTACTGTACTAGTGTTCATTTCCCGGTTTTGATAATTGCACTATGGTGATGTGAGATGTTAAAGGGCCAGGGAGGTAGCCTACCTGCACAAACATTATTACTTCTGAATATCTAAATATGTCTTCATACAGGCAAGGGGATCATTTAAACGATATGCATGTTTCCTTATGCTTAGCAGCTACCCTGTAAACCACCACCAAGGTAATTAAGTAACCAAGATAGGTGTGTGTGTGTGTGTCAGGGTAGTTTTCTTTTTCTTTTTATGTTTCACCGATCATTTTCTATGCCCCGGTAGGTGTATGCCAAGGGCCTCAAACAGAGGTTTTCAAAGCATATATTCCTTGGTACATGAAGGAGTTTCAACAGAAGACACAATAACAGTTCAAAGTTCTCTTTATACTCCCTCTGCTTTTAAAAGGTTAGAAATAACAAGTGTCAGTTAAGTAAAATGATCTTCTAAATGACATCCCGCTAATTTGAGATTTCACAGTGAAATAATCATATGCCCTCCTATGTCTCAAGCAGGCGTGTTCTCATTAGAGGGAGAAAAACGATCAAGAAAACTGCCACCAAAGGTTTTTGAGAATTGTGTTAATTAATAAACCACCTTACATCTTGTGGAGGGGGGTAGTAGAGATAAAATCGTACAAGCAGAGTTCCCTTGTCTGGAAAGCTGCCACTTGATCCCTCTCCATCCTGAGGGAATATGTCCCATTTTTAAGTGGCAACTCATCCTCATGGGTGGCGGTGGACCCTGCCTACACTGTGCCCTCACCCCCCCACCCCCAGGCCTTGCAGCCAGGGAGAAGGACCTTCCACCTGCCCTTCTCCAGGAGGGGGCACTGCTGCGTGGGTACCAGAGGATGAGGAGAAACACATCAATCTCATAGGGACTAGAACTGAAGACTATTGATGAGTATTTTTCATGTTTATATAAATCAAAATAAATGTTTATTTGGTGGGAAACTATCCCAGTATTTTGTACATTAATGATAGTCAAAAAGCCAATTCAATTCAATTTAACCAGATAATTACCAACCATCTACTAAGGACTCACTTTCATTCTAGGGCTGTGGAGGTAAGAATATAAATTAAATAAAACCCTAACCCTCAGATAGCTTACTCTCTAGTAAAGGATATAGAGTTTGTAAACAAGTAACTATAAAAATATATAAATAACAAATGTCTAAAGGGCCAGGGATGTATCCTACCTAAACAAAGTAAGCTGAATGGAAGAATGACAAAATCCCCAAAAGCAACCAAACTCTTCATTTTTACTACATTATGGTGTAGGCATATAACTTAATGTAAATATATATGATAGCCATACTCTTTTTTTTTAGTAAAAAGGACTACAACTTTATTAAAAGTAAATAAATGTAACATATAATGTGTACAGATGGCACATGGTGCCAATTTTATTTGCAGATTTTATAGTATTCCAAAGTTTGCAAGTTACACCTTTGCCACAGCCTTGGCTAAATCTTGAACTAGTGCAGAATTCAGCTGTGCTAGAGTGCTGATCTTAGTGTGCTTAGACGCGGCATACTTGTTCTTGATAGTCATGTGCTTTGTAAGCCCACGATTCACCATGACTATATTCTTAGCCAGGTGTTGCATAACAACAAGAAGGGATTCTTCAGTGTATGACAGGTAATGCTGTAGAGTTGGTGTCCATTCACCATTATCAAGAATTTTCAGTGCTAAGCAAAAAGCTCCCGCTGCAATCTGAGAAGGAGGAAAGTGCACCATATGGTAGTTCAACATAGTTAGTTCCATCAGATACTTGGCCAAAGTATGTAGCTCAACATCAACCTCTCCAATCTTAGATGCTCTCCGAAGAGAACGCAGGGGTAGAGGGCGACCCAGACTAAAATTTAAAGCTCTTAGAATATTCATTTCCATCTGTCTGATTTGGTACTTAGTGTAAGTGTTGTCAGTCACAAAGGCAGAGTCACCAATTTCTGGAGGGTACATTTCCTCATATTTGCTTGCAATAAACATGGCAGTGACACCAGCCAGCTGCAGCATCTTCTCGGGCACACGATTATCCTGCATGAACCGATCAATAATGGAAACAGTCATGTACATGATCTCCTGGAGTAACCTGAATTTCATTTGAACCTGCACTAGCCAGTCAATTAGGATGGCTCTCATGTTTCCAGTCACTTCATGACCCAGTAGGTATTTTGGTCTTGACTGCTTGCTCTTCCTCCAGTTGTCTCAGATAAGCATAGATATCTTTTACATCTTCACTACAAAGGTTTGGATCCGCTCCATCTTCTGCCTCCACATCACTCGCTGTAAGAATTACATCAGAGAAAGCCTGACACACATATTCTCCTGCAGGGGCACAGCCAGGTGTTTCCATGGGGCTTGGAGAGGGAGTATCAACCAAAATAGGCTCAGGGGGAAGTTTCTGTTCTTTAACAGGCTCGGGTTCTGGCTCTGGCTCCAGATCCGGCTCCAGGTGGGGCTTCAGCGCAGGTACAGGTGTCTTTTCCAGAGGTTTTGGTAGTTTTTTAGCAATAACTTTTCCAGCAGCTAGAGTTTTTGCTTCCTTTTTCAGGGGCAGTTTGGCCTGTGGCTCTTTACTGACTCTGTTACCGATGTCCCCAAGCGCTGTTCTGGGCCTCAGCCCGGGCTTAGAGGCTGCAACAGTGGCCACAGGCACTCACTTTGCGCCTGCCATACTGACCTTCACGTTATTTTCAGCATTAATGTTCAGTTCCTGGTGATCCAGAGCGCCATGGCTTCCTCTGCACCAGGCAGTAGCTCAGTGGGGAGAAGCAGAGCACGGGAGACCCCAACCAGCCAGGGATCTTGAACCCACCACAGGCCAACAGCCATTCCTCCGCAGCACTGATATCCATATTCTATTTTATATTTAAACTTTTAATCTAAAGCTGAAAAAGAAAAGCATTTATTATTATTATTATCATTACCTTATAATTCATTACTGCTTTGACCTGACATCAGAAACCTAGTGTCTTTTCTTCTGTACCAAAATGTCAGTCAGGCCCTGTGGTTTTCTCTGTGATGTATGGTATGCAGCCTTAAATATGTAAACTGGGGTTGGTAAGTAGTTTTTCAGATTAATTTTGGAATAAAACTGCTCCTAAACATAAGCTCTTCCCAATGTGGATAGGAAGATTATTTCCTCCAAGATGGGTGTACAGTCCCAGCTTTCAGTGTTGTCATAGTCTTCAATACCATTTTGTAGTACAGTTTGATAACTTCATAGCCCTGCGTCTGTACTATCAAAAATCAATTAAGAAAGGTAAGCTAAATAATACCAGTTTATTTTCCTAAAGCATGCAATCCTGTATTCAAAAGCCCCATTTCAGAGAATAAATTTCAGGCTACCACTTTCATATCTGGAAACTGACTGCAATGTTGGAAGATGAACCAAATTATTCTTTAACAAATGAATTTTCCAAAGACTTCGTTGTCAGTGCTGAGAGAAGCAAATGAGACATTTGTGCAAATACTTCTGAATGCCCCAATAGAAAAATATTCACAAGGTGTCGATGAGGTATAATGTCAGCAAGAAGCTTGGGACTTTGAGCCAATCTTTGCTGCTAAGTGGAAATGGGACTATTTCCTTTGATGACATGAACAGTTAAAAAAAATTCTCTCCAACATCACAGCACAAGTAAGCCAGCAAATTCATTAAGCAAACACTGACCTGATGTTGCTCCAAGATGTAGAAGAATAGCTGATTCATGATATTAATTAGTGAATCCATGGCCTGTTTCGTTTTAGCCCAAAGCAATTTCTGATGAATGAGGAAATTAATGGATTTATGCATAGTGCGCCTACAAAATACTGTCACCTCTGATCTGTCACTTGATGGGTCCCCGGTCAGCCCCACCCTTTGTGAGAACCTGATCTGTAGTAACACTTAAAATTTGGAACAGTGCCTTCTATATCCAATGGTCTGAGACCCTTCTCATCACAAAGTAATGTTGCCTTGCAGAGACTTCTTGTTCAAAAATTCTTTGACCCCTCCAAGATTCTCAAAACATCGCAGATAAATACAGCTAACAGTGTGCTGTTATTTATATCTGTGTGCTCATTTGCTGCAATAGAAGATGCCACCAATAATTTAACTTATCCTGAAAGTTCTCAGCTGTATTTTTTTTAATTAATTAATTTATTGGCTGTGTTGGGTCTTCGTTTCTGTGCAAGGGCTTTCTCTAGTTGTGGCAAGCGGGGGCCACTCTTCATCGCGGTGTGCAGGCCTCTCACTATCGCGGTCTCTCTTGTTGCAGAGCACAGGCTCCAGACGCGCAGGCTCAGTAGTTGTGGCTCACGGACCTAGTTGTTCCGTGGCATGTGGGATCTTCCCAGACCAGGGCTCGAACCCGTGTCCCCTGCATTGGCAGGCAGATTCTCAACCACTGTGCCACCAGCGAAACGCTCAGCCGTATTTTTAACATGCTGAGCGACAATGTTTCTGATTATATGAACATTTGCAAGTGCTTGTTTATGCTCTGGACACAATTTCTGCTACATTCAAAAGAAACTCTTTTATAAAAGTGTTGTCTGTAAAAAGGTTTAGATGCTGAGGCAATTTTTTCACTTAATAGAGAACTGCATTTCACAGCAGATCATTTGTTTTATTCTCATTCAAAACAAATGCTGCCATTTCTTCAGTCCATTAAGTTTCCCAACGCCCATCTTTTCTGTATACCAGTCATGGCTTGTTTAATTATAGTGCCTTAAGTTGTAATTTTTCTGTTGTAAATATTTTTTGTTTGGATATTCTTCACATCCACCAAAAAAAAGTGCACCCCTATTTTTTCTTGAAATACTAAACTTTGTCTTTTAGGAGATGCACAAGTCCATTTTTCTCTAAATTTTACAATAAGAAAAATAGCAGTAAACACGTGGTACTAAATAACAACTGCCAATTAATTTCAGTGTTGGAAATACAAAGGAAAGTGTGTGACCTTTGACTAAACAGGGAGGGTATAGCCCATCCGCAGAGGGCATTGCCCCTCAGATTTAGGGGATGTCTGCCGTGTGGGGCCACTGATCCTCTGTTGTTAAGAGAAGCTAGAAATCAGACTTTTAAAAGAAATATCTACTAAGATTAAGGAGATTAATCTCTTAAGTTATCAAAATGTTGGTAACTTATTCCAAGTTTATTAAAATATCAAGTGGGTCAACATTGTTCTTGCCAGGCAAAACAAGTCTGCAAGCTGAGTGCAATCTGTAAGCCACCCATTTTCAACCTCTGGGGGTGTAGAGTGTGACAGTAAAATAACCTATATTCTACGTCTGTGTAGTCCCTGAGAACTGAGAAGAAAACAGGTACAGTTACATCAGCATGCTTCTATGGAATATGAATCCAAGTGCCATAATTAATTTGGAAGCTTACTGATGAGGCAGCAAAATGCTGTGGAAAGGAAGCCCAGCATGTGTGGGAATCCTGAGTGTATCATTTATTAGGTTGGTTGATGTTAGAGTCCTCATCTGGAAATTGGGATAATAAAATTGCCTTGTAAGTTTGTCAAAATTATTAGAGATGAAACGTCTTATACACGTTTCTCAGTGTACTGTTGGCATTTGGAAGATGTTCCATAAACAGTAGCTATCCTGTTGTTACACACCACAAAACGTAAGTTTCCAACCATATCTCTTCGTTACCCCCACAAACACGAACGGTGCCCAGCCACCTCCTGCCACCCCTCCCTCTCCACATCATGTTTCACTCCTCAGAGCAGCAGCCCACGCCGTGGCTCATCAGCCCACTCAAGTTTTCTACTTGCCTTGCCCATGCTCTTACCTGGACCTGGAATGCCTGTCCCTCCCCTCTTCATTCAGCTCCTTCCTTTGCAACTCAACCAAAGTGTCACCTCTTCTGGGAAGTCTTTCCTGAGGGCCACCTCTAGTCTGAGTAGAGCACTCCCTCCCTTCCTGCCTTGTGTTTGCCTCCATCATAGCATTTGTTGATAGTATTGTCAACTGTGAGCTCCTGAGACAGAGGAGCTGGGGCAGTCACCTCACTGTCCTGAGCACCTGGGTGCAGTGTCTTTGCCTGGAGAGAATTATGAATACGAATGAGGTGACTATAGACTGGAGTGGAAACAGCCCACTCAGTGTCTGCTTCCCTCTTGTTTTACAAATGCAAATCTTTGGCTACTGGTTATGCCTCTCCTCCTTGCCTTCCCAAACCTCATGCTGGCTACTGCCTCTACCCCACCCCAAAACCAATGGCAACTTCCATTCTGGAGTAGCAGGTCATAAGAGAGAAGATGCTTAAGTGTCATCTCCTGGGGCTTGGAAGTGGGGACTGGAAGGACCCCTGAGAGGGTTCCTTTTGAAAGGGAATAGAGAACACAAAATAGAGTCCCTCACTGGAGGCAAAGAAAGGGAGAAATGTGACCCAAGGTCTTACCTTCACTTTCAGAACTGATAACTTCTTAGCTAAGCTGGAGCAAGAATAGGTGTGCACCAAAGTGGGCTTGGGACTTCTTGCACAGCAGCATACATGGTCCTACGTCAGAAGAAAAAGAATTTAGTAGACAGGGCTGCCATTAGCATATACTGGGCCTTTGAATGAAGAAATGGCATCCAGAGGGATGCAAAGGAATACAGATCCCTGTTGGGGAACTTAGCGACAGGAGGAGGATGGGCAGGACTTCAGCCCCCAAGTGCCGCTCATCCAAGTACCTTCATGAGCAACCTACTGAAGTAGCCCTGATGTAAGAAAAAGTGTTTCCCTTAATGGGCAATATTAGAAAAATGATTAAGAATAACATGCAAATATTTATTCTTTTCCAGGAACATGGGTGACATTTGGAGGTCAAATTTCAGATGAGGTGAGTTACTTTTGGCTTCCATTATGCTGATTAGAGAAAATGCAGAGCAAACTATTTTACAATACAGTTCCTGGGATTCTGGCATTTTACAAGGATAATAGTTTAGTCACAGGAAATGGCTAAGACTGACTTAAAGATTATTTTCCATTTTATCTTGTTTCCCCTTTATAAACGTAGTTCTTACTATCATTCCTAAGGAGATGCTTGGGGAGATAAAGGGTCTTTTCCACAACTCGCAAGGTCACCATGTTATTTAATAGGTCCATAGGGAGGAGTCTTTTTTTTTTTTTTTGCGGTACGCGGGCCTCTCACTGTTGTGGCCTCTCCTGTTGCGGAGCACAGGCTCCGGACGCGCAGGCTTAGCGGCCACGGCTCACGGGCCTAGCCGCTCCGCGGCATGTGGGATCCTCCCGGACCGGGGCATGAATCCGTGTCCCCTGCATCGGCAGGCGGACTCTCAACCACTGCGCCACCAGCGAAGCCCTAGGGAGGAGTCTTATCTGCATATTTTTATCTGTCTGAATTTCTGTTCCCACTATTGGGCATAGGTCACCACAGAGAGCTCGTTGCAGAGGGGAGTCCTTGGGAAGCAGACCTCTGGTGGAAATTAGCATGCAGAACAGTTATCAGGAAGTTGGGCCATGATGCAGTCTCAGCAATGACCTCAGCTGACCCCATGGGGAGCTCTGAAGCTCAGATGGACCTGCAGGGTTGTCCCAAGTTGGGGCAAGAGGAGTTGAGTGTTTATATCCCTTGTATGACCAGTCGTTGGATAGAGGCAGCCCTGGGAGGCAGGTCTGACCTTGGGGTAGGTGACTCGCTTTAGCCAGGTGCCTTCTGATGGCAGCATTCCTACGAGCTGGGGGAATAAGTCCTTGAGCGCTGAAGGAGGACCAGGGTGGTCATCACAAGCTCCACTCCAGGGCCCTCTGACTGGCATCAGGAAGGGTGAGTTGAGGAGGCACAGAGGCAGATCCACAGATATCAAAGCAATGGCTGCAGACTTTAATCAGATGCACAATAAATGACAAGGAAGAAAGGAGGTCTAAAGTTAATAATCCCCTGTATCTAGCATGTGCATAACCTTTTACTGCCTGGTATGGTTTTTGGAGCAGAGAAAGACAAATACATCTTCCCTTTTGGAGCAGAAGGATCAACTATAAGCATATTATTTCCCCCTTCATCTTTGCTCTCCCCTTGACAGTGTCTGCTCCCTGCTGCAGTGAGCCCAGCTTCCCCAGGTCAGAGTATGCAGGGCTGGCCTCTGAAATAAATCATTTCAAAATTATGATTCTAAAAACTACACAATAAAGCTGTTGTGAATGACTGCAGAGGCTCTCACCTCAAACGCAGACCAAATAGCGATTGTCCTTCCCAAGAGCAGCTGTGGCTTCCCCCCAGGGCCCGGCAGAGAGACTGCCAGCAAGGAGGAATGAAGGCACAGCCAGACCACAGTCACACCCATGGCTGAATTGATGGAGCTCAACTATTTCCATGTGGCAACATAGGCACAAAGCAGATACAAATATTGGATCCCGGGATGAGTGCACCGTAATGTGCTGAGTGACATAATCATTAGTGCCACCTTGGGAGGTGGTGATGTCCCCATTATTGGGAGAGTTCAACCATTTATTGAATAGCCACTTGGCAGGAATATTATCGAAAGGATTCAAACTGGAAACTAGATAACTGTGAGGTACCTCCCAAAGATGATTTGGCTTCATCATAAAACCAAGATAGATGTTACTCACGCGAATTATAATACTTTAAAATAATGATAAGAGTATATTACCATCTTATAGCACTTAATTTTCAGAGTTTTATTTATGTTTTCTCATCTGTGACATAGTTAAGCTTCCTTCATTTGCAGGTAACAGTAAACTCAACTGAAATTGGCTTAACCAATAAGGGAAAAAATATTTTTACTTTTAAATTAGAAGTGCAGAGATAGAGCAGCCTTCCAGGTTGACTCATTCAGAGCCTCCACTCCATTTCCTAGTGATTCTCCTGACCCTGTGTTCCTTTGTATATCAACTTCATCCTCAGGTAGCAGCAGGAATTCTAGACCTCAGTTAGAATAGTAACTCCAGGGATGGAGTGTCGCTTCTAGAAACTCTGCAAGCAAGTGTTCCCAGAAGTCCTCAGCCAATCTCCTCTCACATCTCATTGGCCCAGATGTGTCACATGACCTTCCCTGAACCATGCCAGGCCCACCAGACCCCCCTTAGAGGGAGGTAAGGTCAGCTTCCCCTGAGACCTATGGGCTCCCTAGGGGACCTGAACAGAATCATCCTCATTTTGCAGATAAAGAAACTAAAACACAGAGAGGTCAAATGATTTGCCCATGTTTATGTATCTAGTAAGTGATACACTCAAGGCCAGACACTGATCCTCTGACTTAGTTCAGTGATTTCTTTTCATTATTCCACATTCGGATCTTCAAATCCCATGATTGGGAAACATCTCAGCAATCATTTAGTTCAATTCTCCATTCAGAATTCTCCATCTTATCTTAAAATTTCTCCCTAGATAAGATTTATTATAAACATTTCCCAATCATAATCTACTAGTATGTCATGTGACATAACACAAGGATGATACACAATACAAGCAAGCAAAATAATTTCTAAAATATAGGGACTTCCCTGGTGATCCAGTGGTTAAGACTCCATGCTTCCACTGCGTGGGGCATGGGATCGATCCCTGGTCAGGGAACTAGGATCCCACATACTGCACGGAGCAGCCAAAAATATTTTAAAAATTAAAAGTATATATATATGGCAGTCATGATGGAAAAACTATACTGTTCTTAACTTTTAACTTCTACTTAGGAGAAATGTCATAACAGTAGCAAATTTAAAGCAGTAAGAACATTTTTGCTGCTATTATTCTAAAGGATTTGCATGGAGTCCATTGTGCTAGCCTGACAATTTTCTTGGTATGCCAATTTAAAAAACAACAGGAAAAGAGTTTATCTTGGAAATGCTGATGAAGCACCTTTAGCCCACAATGAAAAACATAATGGAAAAATCAATTTCAAATATTTGTGAGGTGTGTAATTTTTCAGTTGACTAATAAGTCTATCAGCAAAATGAAAAAAATGTCCTTTCTCCAGTGTTATCGCTGTCCCTCCAGTGCCATCCCTCAAGGTGTGGTTTATAGCTATTGCCTGTGCTCTTCTGTTGCACTTGCCACTCGTGTTCAGCAGCACGAAGGAAGGAACAAGGAGCTTGGAGGTCTTAGGCTGACCTGTGAGGCACCGGTGCACTCACCCCCTCCTCTCCATGTAGTGTCAGTGCGGCTAGTGGTCGTTCTGTGATGGTGCCTGGGGTGGTGCTGAGCTGTGCGTGGCAGGAGTTTTCCAACAGTCCCAGCTCCATGTAACTTTTGGTTCATCAGTACAGTCTGCTAAGCCTCCAGGGAAAAATGTTACAAACTTTTAGGTCAGGAGTCACCCAGCTGCCAGAACCTGTTGGCTTGGGGAAAAGAGAAAGAAGAGAAATGAAGTCACCAGGGATATAAATGACCCTCTTGGTCAGTGAGATTGCAGTGCCACAGAGCATGTTGTCAAACCACGTCTTCCAAGCAGAGTGAGAAACACAAGTCTCTCCATCTCACTGTGTTCCTGGTGGCTGACTTATCCCAGCGCTGAAGGAAATCCCTCAGTGCCCAGTATAGGTCTGAGGGAAGGGGTACTTTTACCCTATTCAGGCCAGTTGAATCTTCTTTCTTCTTTCTTTCTTTAATATAACTGAGAAAAACAAGAATGGTCGGTGAAATTTCCATGTTCATAAAGACCACC
Source organism: Grampus griseus (assembly GCF_964374135.1). Classification (NCBI taxonomy): domain Eukaryota; kingdom Metazoa; phylum Chordata; class Mammalia; order Artiodactyla; family Delphinidae; genus Grampus; species Grampus griseus. The sequence goes on from NC_138998.1 coordinate 36,087,941, forward strand.
AGAGGATTCCAAGTTGCTTCCCAGCTTTAGAAAGTATTTGGCTTTTACGACTGACCTTTTTTTCCTTTAACATCTTTATTGGAGTATAATTGTTTTACAATGTTGTGTTAGTTTCTACTGTATAACAAAGTGAATCAGCTATAGGTATACATATATCCCTACATCTCCTCCCTTTTGCGTCTCCCTCCCTCCCACCCTCCCTATCCCACCCCTCTAGGTGGTCACAAAACACCAAGCTGATCTCCCTGTGCTGTGTGGCTGCTTCCCACTAGCCATCTATTTTACATTTGGTAGTGTATATATGTCCATGCCACTCTCTCACTTCATCCCAGCTTACCCTTCCCCCTCCCCGTGACCTGTGCATCCTCTTGCAGGTTGCTGAACGGCTGATGACAATTGCCTACGAGAGTGGAGTGAATCTCTTTGATACGGCTGAGGTCTACGCCGCTGGAAAGTAAGTCAGTGCCTGATGTGTCTCTCAGGTGTCATTTCTGGAACCAAGAGACTCTGCCCAGACCATTGCTGACAAGGGTCTGTCCTCCCCACACATGTTGATGCCGCTGCTTTTCTCCCTCCCTCTCCCACCATCACCAGAATTGGGGCTATTGACCATCTCTGGGCCCTTCTGCCTACCTCTGGTCCCTATATGAAGAATGGACTGGAAGCAATTGCCACACGAGGGGCAGAGGTGGTTGAGATCAGAGTGGTGGCAGGGGAGATCTATAAATATTAGCTGAATGTAATTAACATAAGTGAGCAGATTCCAGCGTGGTGTTCCAAAGCTAGTCTCATAATTTCATAACCACACCTCGTAGTTCCTCAACCCCGAGGGAAATGGACACATCCTCTCTGCAGGGAAGCAGGCCTGTCCCTCCACCGGGCATTACAGGTAAATCAGAGATTAAAGGAGGGGCTTCCAAAGATGCCAAGAAACCCAATATCTTTTATAAGAGGACATTTCGGACCCCATTCTAAGGACAGAGAGCGCTGCAAAGAGGCCTTGCTTCTTCTGCTGGAGAAGTCACAGCTAGCTCTAACCTTCTATGGACCTGAGAGCAGGTTTGGGGCTCTGGGATAGGGCTCACTGCTAAGTCAGAACACATGGGTGCTGTGCCTTCAAGGTCCATGCCCTCTGTTCCTGCACAATAAGCACATTCAACAGAAGTGGAACGCCTTGGCCTCCTGCTATGAACGTGGATGCAGGAAAGAAGCTAAACATCTGGACAGCTGCTTGAGCAGCTCTGCAATTTTCTAACAGGGCTGAGGAGTGTAATCACCTGTACGCCTAATTCCCCTGCTTCCAGGTAAGAATAACAGTCAGACTGCTGTATCAGGTTCATCACTGCTTGATAAAAATGCATTTTCCTAGCCTGGGTTTCCTCCTTTCAAGGGCATGTCTGTGTTTAAGGACCATCAGGGAGGTTCAGAGCCCACATCCTTGATGTTTTCTATTGAGTCCAAGGAGAGAAAATACAATTGACGACGCCTTGTTCCTTTCCACATCCTACCCTATCTCAGCGTTTTCTTCTTTTGTTAAATCCTGCTTGTTACCAAGTGGGCCTAAGGCTGAAAAAGGGGGAGTGATTAACAAGTCTTTTAGAGCTATGTTTGTATTCCTGTTGTAAAGGATAATCGGTCCTGATTAATTATTGATTGATTGTCCTTGTGTAATGAGATAGGTTCCCACTGTGAAATGCAAGGGTGCAAGAGAGTCTGGGGAAAGAAACCAGAAGTAACATTCAACACGTATCTACTTGGGGCATGCCCCACAGCTAACCCACCTCATGGTTTATTGCCAGGCTGTACACTCCAACAGAGACAGATGCTAATGGATAAAGTGCTGATTATATTGATGTCACCATTCACAAAGCCTGAGAGCCCACCTACTTCTTACAATGTTGGTCTGGCTGGGAGGAACCTAGAAGGAAGTTTTGGTCTCCTTAAGCTTGGGTCCCAGCTGGGGTAGGTGGAGGGGGAGAGGATGGTGAGGGTGTCTTCAGTATAACTCTCCACGACCGGAGTCAGCGGCAGGAAGGACACTTCCCTACGACTTCTTATATCCTTCTCCTATGACGCTTGTCACTGGAATCCAGGACATTCTCTATGTGGGCTGCTGCATGCCCATCCCAATCCTGGCTTTGGGACATCTAAAGCCACACATAGGTTCTTTTATCCTGCAAGATCGCCTGGAGTCAGTATTTTCTGTCTGAAAAGCATGAGGTCTCATTGTCCTCCCCAGTCACAATCGGAGACCACAGCCATTAGAAAGAAACCCTTGACTCCCTTTGGATACCGCCAAAGAGGACAGTTATATATGGGATCATTGGTTCAAAAACACCAAACTGCCAAGTGACTCTGCTGTTTCCTAGTATCAGGACTGCAGGCGGTCTCCTGCCAGTGTGTCAGGATTTGGCAGGTGCTTCTGGAATGCTCCAGGAGCAGGATTCCGCAGGCACAAGCAGAAACAGTGGAAACTGCTACCAGCCGAGAGCAGCTTCTATTTTCGGGACATGTAGGCACTGAGAGTTCAAACAAGGAGGGGATCTGGTGTTTTGGATTGACTCTTGCGTTTCCAGGACACTGTATCCTAAGACATTATCTGTTTCCTCTTCAGGGCAGAAGTGATTCTGGGGAGCATTATCAAGAAGAAGGGCTGGAGGTAATGCATTCACCGTAATCATTTACTTGCCTTTAAAAAGACTGTTGTTATTTTGTACCAGAGAAGAGAAAATAAAATTGCATGACAGCTGACCAAAAGGCTGTCAAAAAAAGTCAATTCTTAGTAAAGAAATGATTTACAGCACCTTGAAAATAAATATTAGCGAGCTCATTACTTGTGCTTCAAAAATAATTGACTTGTCATTGATCACAATGAATTACCATGGGTTGAGCAGAGAATGTTCATGAGATATTTGTGCGTAAAAGAAAGTGGCATTTTCATGGTTTCTGACTGCCATTTGTGGTAATCTGGTGAAGGAAGCCAGCTGACAGAAAACTTATTATCTCTACACACATATTTATGTTCATTGTTCATTTTATTAACAACTCTGGATGCAAAGAAATGATGAAACAAGAAACCCTTGGGATAAATATCCCAAAGCTTTCTTATCTGAACACAATTAGCCAGCATCTCTCCTGTGCGCTGGGAGCCCTGTTATCTGGGCATTCAGGAAAGTGCTTCATCTGCTATCCTTGAGGGGTCCTGTTGCATCCCATCACCTTCTGGAGCCAAAGCAAATAGTAACGAGTGATGCAATAGTGGTGGCGGGGTGGGGAGCCACCCCCCTCCATCTCACTACACCTGTCAGCACCAATAGCTGCTTCTCCCCCAGCATGAGTACAGGATCAGGCCGAGTCCAGCCAAGGCCACAGGACAAATCTGAAGTCCTCTTCTGCTCTGGTATAAGATCGGCTGACGGCCAAATAAATAACCATTCTATAGGACGAGTGGAAATGGAGACCCAGAAGTGTATGGCGATATGAACAAATAAACTTTGGTGACCTCTTTCTCCCTCTCCCTCTCCTCTTTCCCTACTCCAGGGACTGTAAGAGTGTGAAAAGAATATTGTATTCAACCTTAAATACGGAAAAATATTCACATCCCCACCCAGTCCTCCACCTTGCCTGAGTCACCTTCCTACTCAGAATGTTGGCTCATCCATCGCTGCTCAGATTGGACTGTATCACTTTCTCAGGGCTGCTGTAACAATGTGCTACAAACTGGGTGGCTTAAAACAACAGTAATTTATTCTCTCTGTTCTGGGGTCCAAAAGTACAAAATGAATATTTGGGCAAGGGCATGCTCTTTCTGAATCCTCCTTTGCCTCTTCCTAGCTTCATTGGCATTCTGTGGCTTACAACTGCAGCTCTTCAACCTCTGCCTCTGGCTTCATATGGCATTCTCCCCTCGTGTTTCTGTGCGTCTTCTTATAAAGACACCAGTCGTATTGGATAAAGGGCCCACCTTACTCCAGTATCACCTCATCTTAATTTAACTAATTACATCTGCAATGACCCTATTTCCAAATAATCTCACATTCTGAGGTACTGGGGGATAGGATTTCAACATACCTTTTGCGGGGGACACAATTCAACCTATAACAGAGACCTTGGAGATGAGTCCACTAATGTCCAGTGAGATCAACAGCGAGGTGTCAGCTGCCAGAGTACACCTGAGGATGAAGGGGAAACTTCGGTGCTGTAGTTCTCTTCCCCTCTGCGTCCAGAGAATGTCTACTCATCACTCACCATACTTTGCAAAGCTTCTTCTACACGTTTTGTAGAAAATAGATTAACATGCATCTTTCACAAACTGCCTTTCTGTCTTGCAAATAAAAACTCAAGCTATCCCCATGCTACAGAAAATTGATATCAGGTCATATCAGTTCACAGCTGCCCACCCGAGATTGCTGAAAAGATAAACCATAACATCACAGCATGGAGGCTACAAAAGCAGTTTCAACCAGCATCCTTGCCTACTTGTCCCAAGACCACCGCTTGCTAGGTGTGTTGTCCAGGGCAAGTTACTTCTCTTTTCTGAGCCTCACTTTCCCCACCTATAAAATGGATGGCATAACTGTTCATGGAGTGTTGTGCTGATAAAGTGAGATAAGGTGGACAAAAGAATATTGAAAGCTGTGCTATATCAATATGAAATATTCACAATATCATTCTTCACCCACTCAGAAGAGTTGCTCTGGATGCCTCCGTGAGGTCAGTGATGATTCATCAGGTTGTTGTCTACTCTTGCTATTTGAACATAAATATTAGTGTGCACATCCATAGAGGCCAAACATTTTACAGAAAGCCTAATTTTGGAAAAATGTGCGGCCTTGGCAGGCCCAGTTGCTCTGAATAATCCAGAGGGCTGCACTCATTTTTTAATCAGATTCCATCCAGAGCTTTGTGTTGAAGCTCTGAAAATGTTTGCTGAAGGAGACCCAGCTCCCCTGTGGCAGATTGCTATTATACTACGTATCACGAGGTTGATGGATTAACCTGGAAAGTGCATCAGCCGTTTTGGGGTGTGTAATCTCCAGATGCATATATTTGTAGACCTTCTGTTACAGTGATTCAAATTACTTTTCAGGGAATTAACTTCAAGGGGATGGGGTTACTGACATTTTCTAAAATTTTTTCTTGTTGCAGCCAAGTTGTCAGAGTTGTCACCGCCATTCCGCATTGGTTATCATTAATCATGCTAGGCTTTTATATCTGAGGGCCCCAGGCATCGACTCCACAGCTGAGTTATAAATGCCTTGTTTCAAATACTCCTGAAGTTTGGTCTTAACCTTTGAATCTCAAATGCCTTTTTTTTTCCTCGACCAGTTCAATTGAATTATATACTTGGAGAAAGTAAATTACATTGAGATCTGCCTCCCAATTTTAAATTATATGACTATAGTTCTCAAGACATATTCATATTCCACAATCATAATGGTGTGATTGCATTTCCTGCCCTTGGGTGTGGTTTTGAGGAAGTAATGAATTTGCTGACAAGATTCCCACATTTCATTCCCTTAGGAATAAAGTGGTAAAACTTTGAGTTAAGGATTTTTAGGATTGTTTTTCTAAAATAACATTTCCATTTAATAAGACACTCAAAGAAATTTTATTCCTATTTATTGACTAAATTTATTCGTATTTCCATGTAGTCAGTTCTTTCCTGTGAATGCAATTGGTTGCATGACTCTTTCCAGTTGGTTGGAAAGAGTCATAACTCAGAGACACTAAGGTCCATTGTCCTTGGCAGAGGGTGAATGTACCCCCAGGAAAGTTCATGATCAATCAACACTATGTCAGATGCTCGATGAGTGTTAGTTGGTGACTGTCTATTTGAGTTCCTAATGCAGTCCATGCTTTAAGTCTTCTTACTTACTCTTCTCACTTTCCTTTCTGACTCTCCATGCCTACCGCTCACCTTTGCTTTACTACCACCCAATCACCTGTGTGTTGTCACAGCCCTCCTCCTCCTCATCTGGCCCCTCCAAGTAAAGTTCCCTTCCCTTCAGAACTCTTTCTCTTGGATCTGACTTCAAGTCCCCACTCATCAGCTTCCCTTTGTCCTTAGGTTTCAATGACATAAATGAACAAATTTATCTCTTCACCAATTTCTTAAAATGTGAGGTACAATAAATTCTTTCTGGTGCTATAATAATAATATGACTCAGTACTGTAACCAGCAATTCATTTACTATTTCTCTGTGTGTTTGTTTAACATACAGGAGGTCCAGCCTGGTCATAACAACCAAACTCTACTGGGGTGGAAAGTAAGTTAAACACCTTTTATTTCCTTGACAAGAAACAGCTAGTAGTTCGTGCTTTGATTCTTTTAGGCAACCATTTTACATCTAACATACTAAAATTAATTGGTTTGGAAAGAAAGATTTATTTTTTTTTTCACTTGAAAGAAATAGCAATTAGCCTAGGATTCAATTTTAGCTAGATACCCCCAAAGAAGTTTAGTGCAAAGCATGTGGTCACTTGTTACTGAGTGATTCATGGAGATTTTCAAATACCAACATCATACTTAGAACCATTTCCAAAATAGAGTTCAAATTTCAGGAAAAGAAAATAAGCACATAGCATCACAGAAGAAAAGCTACTCAAATCTGCCAAAAACTCAGAGACTTCTACGGAAAACGATGATAAAAATATCTTGTCTGGCCCCACGTGTAAGTCTCTGATCATTTCTGCAGAGGGCTCTGAAAATGCTGATCAAAAGGACCATTTCATCGAAGAATAACAGGAAGCTGCCTGTATCACTCTGTCAGGCCAAATAAAAGAGTGGTCCTCTCTCTGTTGTGGGATGCAGAACAAATTTCACAGGATGAATTGGCTTCTGATGGGCCTACTGGTATTTGAACTGGTACTTATATTATTCAGCAGGACTTAGAAGACTGACCTCTTTGTCAAATATGTGAGAAAACAGCAAACTATTCCCTATTCTTTTTCATGGAAATCTCAACGATCTCCATGGAGTTCTAACAAAAAACAAAGACAAACACAAACAAACAAAACCTTATTTATTTCCCTGTAATTCATAAGGAATCGTTAAAGATAAAATTGAAGGGGAATCTTCCAATCAAAATGTATATGTGTATACACACACTCATATTTTAATGCTGATTTTGAGTTTGTTTATGATAAATATGAAGAAAGAAATATGAAACTTAGATTTTTATACCTATTGTAGTCTATATGAAAATAAAGCCGCATGGTGCATATGAGAAACGTAGGTTTATATTGTGTTTACTCTGATTCATGGTGCCATTGCCTGGTGCTGTTGTCTGTGATTTAGTAGTACTGAAAACCTTGCCTATGATTTAGAAATAAACAGGAAATATGACAGTCTGAAAGAACCATTATGTAATAGAGTACTACATACAGTACTATCTAATATACTTTTAATACAAAATCACCAAAGGCACATGATAAACTACTATGTTTTAAAAGGGGGTTGCTGGGACTTCCCTGGCGGTGCAGTAGTTAAGAATCCACCTGCCAATGCAGGGGACACAGGTTCGATCCCTGGTCTAAGATCCCACATGCCGTGGAGCAACTAAGCCTGTGCGCTCTGCGCCACAACTACTGAGCCTGTGCTCTAGAGCCCGCGAGCCATAACCACTGAAGCCCGCATGCCTAGAGCCCATGCTCCGCAACAAGAGAAGCTACCACAATGAGAAACATGCACACCGCAACAAAGAGTAGCCCCTGCTCACAACTAGAGAAAGATGGCATGCAGCAATGAAGACCCAACGCAGCCAAAAATAAAATAAATAAAATAAATAAATTTTTTAAAAAGGGGGTTGCCAAAGGCATTGGTGTTAAAGAAGTATTTCATCAGTACTTTAAAACTCAAGGACCACATTTCTTTCTAATTGGCTAGAGTCTGACAATGGTCTGGGCAGGCAAAAGTCCATTAAATATTCATCTTCTTAGGAAACTAAGGAAGACTTGGTACATCACCTTTTAAAAGAAAATAGTTGTTTAATTTCTTTTGAAAGTCAAAAGTCACTTTCAGATTTGCTTCCTTTCTCAGAAAAGCCAATGCTGTCAGTAGCCCGACAATCTTATAGTAAGCTCGCAAACTTAACGTCTAGCTTTTGTTTTGTTTTGTTTTGTTTGGCTTGGGATTGGTTAAAAACAAGGTGGGAAGGTTGAGCCATGTGTCAAGTGTCAAATTATATATGGACAAGGTGTGCACAGCTGAGTTGTTATTTACGTGGTATGATGACAGTGATGGTTAGTTTATCTCCTGGGGTCTACAAAGAAAAGCCGCTAGGTGTGCTGCCCACCAGCCTTCTCTCCCCAGCCTGCAGTGGTGCAGAATTTGCTAAGAACAGGGAATACCATTAACAATTCAGTCTAGAATGATTATTCTGTCCTTCTGAAACAGTGATTTTTAAAAAAGCACACCTTCACTCAAAGTCATTTGCTGCTTTTTCTTGTCAGAGCTGAGACAGAAAGAGGCTTGTCAAGAAAACATATTATTGAAGGTGAGTATTGCTTCCATTTTATCTTCGTTTGTGGGCTGCCGATTCAAGAAAGGCATCAACCAAACAAGTTCCAAACACATTGGAAGGGGGAAAAAATTCTCTATAAAAAACACCACAATCAACCACGTTTCTTCCTGGGGTTGAGTGTGGGGAGTGTAGTGATACAGAGGGGAAAATGAAAACTCAAAAAGACTGGATTCTCTAGAACTCTTCTCTTTTACAGCTATGCTAATGTTAATAAAGCACTTTTGTAAGATTTTTTTAAAACTTTATTGAGATATATTTTATATACCATAAAAGTTTACCCATTTAAAATATACAATTCATTGGTTCTGAGAATAATTACAGAGTGTGCACTCATCATCATAATTTGATTTTAAAACACCTTCATCTCCCCAAAAAGAAACCTTGTACCTACTAAGAGTCACTTCTTATCCCCTCCTTACCCACAGCCCAAGCAACCACTAATTTACTTTTGTCTCATTTCATACACATGAGATCATACAATATGTAATATTTTGTGACTGGCTTCTTTCACTTAGCATAAAGTTCATCCATGTTGTAGCATGTATCAGTACTTCATTCCTTTTTGTTGCCAAATAAAATTCCATTGTATGAGTATACCATAGTTTGTTTATCCAATCATCAGTCGATGGACATTTGAGTTTTCACTTTTTGACCATCATGAATAACGCTGCTTTGAACATCTGTGTACAAGTTTTTATGTGGACATATGTTAAGACTACTATGCTCTTTTAAAAAGAGCATCTATGCATTAAAAGAAACTGGTGGAAAGTTACTACTAGGTAATTGATTCACAGTGCCATTGCTTTTGCAATGGTACTCAAAAATGGTATCATTTAGAAATAAACAAGAAATAATACAGTCTCCAAGACCTATTATGTAGTAAAGTACTGGTACTCTACTGTGAGGATTATGAGAATTGTGAGGAATTTTTTATTTATTTCTTGCTTGTCTATATATTACAAAAATTTCATGCTTCTACATTTTGCAATAAAGGAAAAATGTTAAAAGGGGCCGCCATATGTTTCTAACATCTTTACACTAGTTCATGAACAATTCCATAAAAATTCAAGATTTTTATAACTTTAGATTCATAATTAATCATTGAGACAAATGATTCTTCTCCATTTTAAACCTAATTTCATTTATGAAATACCAGAGTCACCCAAAACATAAGATGTACTCTAATCCCACTACTTTCAAAATAAATATAGTTAAAGAAGTAAATTCCTCCCTTTGGTCACCTCATCTCATTCCACAGTTTGACAATACAGTGCATAGCCTTCCCTACTTTTCCCTGTAGTGTCACTGACTTATCTATCTACCTATACACACTTACTTATAAATACAAAAATGTATGTATTAATCACTAACTGTTTTTTAGTATATTTGTAGGCTTCTGGGCTTTGAAATCAGAAAAACATTGGTCCAAGTTCCAACTCTTGTCATTTATGAGCCGGGGGACTTTGTGCAAGTTACTTAACCTCACTCATCCTCATCTCCTGGACTCTGAGATGGGCTATCAATATCCTACCTCACAAGGTTACTATTCAGGGATTGAACTTAGATTGTTCACATTGAGCACAGTGTCTGTCATATAATAAGCACTTAATAAATGTTATTTTTGTCATCATCACCAACATCATCGTTCTTAATAGTGTAACTACCAGTCTTCTTCCTATGGATAAGGACACTAAGTAAGTAATATTCTGAGGCTGCCACAATGAATGACCACATTCTAGCTCTTGAGAAAGCTTGCAAATTCCTTACCGAAACAAAATCCCTCCTCAGTTCATAGTATCCAGTTTGACATTGTACAGTCAAACCCAGCCTGCCTCCCCAAACTGTTACCATTCCTGCTCTAGCATTTGCCCCATGACTTTTGTCATCTACCACAAAGTTTGTCAAACAGAAAAAATCCAAGTCTTTGGCTTGTGTACCAAGCTGAACAAACATGGCGGCAGTGTGCTGCCTAGAAAGTTCTTGTTTTTCTTTTCTTTTCTTTTTGATCTAATTGATTCAAAAAGAGATTCAGAAAGTGATTTACACTAGCTATCAACAAAGAAATAGAAAAATTGATGAGAAAAAGAATGGAGAAGTTGTGCTACTGTGCTTTTCACTGAATCTCTATTGCTTTAATATTTACCAGTGTGTATGCATAATTTCAGAACTCTCCTTTTTAAGTCAGTTTTCTTCAAGCCACATACAACTCAATAGAAATAAAATTCTCTCTCCTTTTAAATAAGTCAGAAATCCTCTTGGGAACTAATCTCTCAGGATGGATAAACCAGTTCAGCTGAAATTCAAATTGACCCAGATTCAAGCTAACACAAAATTTCAAACTTTTGAGGTTGAGGAAGAATTGGGATCAATTATTATGTTGTTACTGTTGGTGGTATTTTACAGTTTATAGTTTCAGCCAAAGACAAAAATACTCATGACTGCAAGAGATTCAGCTCAAAGGATATTTCTAGGCAGGCTGAAATTAGGGAATTGAGTGAATTTTACAGAAAAAAAGAAGGGATGTGAGATTTCTAGACCCAGAATAAATTTTGAAAAAGTTTACAAATCATTATCCTCAGGTTTCATTGGTACTTGGCCTGTGATGAGGATGACTTTATTCAACATTGGAGTTTCATATGCGCATTAAATTTGAGAAGCACTGTTAAAGAATGAGACAGAAATCCAATTCATGTAGAGTTCAGGCCACTTGTGGGCTGGGTGACCTTGGCCACCTGAGTTAGTTTTTAGAGTGTAAAATTAGCTTGATTTGGGCATAATGCAATTTTGAAAAAAGTCATATGAAAGACCTTTTCAGTGAGCCCAAAGTCCTTGACTTAGATCCAGCTAGAAACAACATTCTCCTTAGATTAATGAGGAGGGAGTAGAAATTTCACTAATAGGTTTATTATATTCATTTGGAATCACAGGATCCTCCCAGGCTCTGAAAGTCTATTTATCCATTCAGCCATTCCACAAACATTCATTAAACCCAAATTTGTGCCAGTGTTAAAATTTAGCAGATCAAAGCTCTTTAGTATCTAACATGAAAGAATGGAAATAGTTTGGTAAGTCAAATTGTAAGCGTAAGTAAATTGTTTCTGTGATTTTATAGGCAAAAGCTGTGTTTAGGTCTGTATTTGCCTTTCAGGTAAACAACAGTTTTGCTATGTGATTCAATACACAAACCCACTGTCCTTGTTTTAGGAGGAGGAGAGGAAAATAATCTGAGAAAGCTCCGCTTGAAACTTTTTAATGAATGGCAAATATTAAACCCTACTATCTGAACTTTTTAAAAAAGAGACAATTGATGATTTTTCAATTAAAGAATAAATTTCTTAACAAATGGATTCACCACAGGATTCCTTCCCAGTGCACCATGTTCATGGTAAACTGAAATCACCCACCCAAAACAATCATGTTTCATAATGGGAGGTGTAGCCAGTTATATTATTCTAATGCAGGGCAGTCTTTATAAAAAGAAGCATGTCTCAAATCATGACTGAGAGGTCTGCCGAGAAGAAGCTGGAAAATTATATTGGGAAGCAGTGTACATTATTTAAGGCAACATTTGTTTTCAAGCCTGATCGGAAAACAAATATGCCATAGGAGTAGAAGATGATGACACAGCATATTTGAAGAGAACATTGCAGAATTTCCAAACTACCCATGGCCTTGTTTCTACAGAGTTAAATCTGCAACGACGAACACATGTTCCACCTCTAACCCTGCCAAAACTGCTTAACATCTGGAATGAACATATTCCTTTAGACGCCTATGAAATAGGCTTAAATTGAATCAATTTTCACCTTATGAACAATACAGTTCCTGTTACACTTCAGAACCTAAAAGAGAGATTAACTTAGATTTCTTTTTACTATAGTCACTTGAAAGCTATTTTCTTTACATAATTTATTCTCCTGTGGACTTTTGAGGACTTGCCAGTTAACATCTAGACATCTCCTCAAGAGCAGGGAACGTTTCTCCTGCTTCTCCTGTCTTCACTCCCACAGACACTGGGTTAGCGCCAAGGGACAGGCTAATGTCAAAAGTGCCTTCAGCAAGTGCATTCGCTGCACGGGATCACTTACCTCCTTAGGTCATGATTAGCCATTCGGATGCCACTCTGGAGCCAAGGTTAATGCATTTTTGCACATCTACTTAAACTTAAAACAATGCTTGGCCCCAAGCCAATGCTCAACAAACATTTGCTAAGTAGAGGTAGAATATGACTATTTGTTTATTGGAGATAAACCCTAAATGGCTCTCAAGGAGACACTTGTTAGCATGTCTTTATGTTGCTACAAGATTAAAGCATCCGAATAGAAAAAGCCAGGACTAGCTGATTTGTTTTGTAGTCACATGAAAGATCAAAACAGAAAGACCATCTAGCTCCATTTTGTCTGTGGACAGATGAGGCTACTAAGGTCCAAAGAGGCTAAGAGACTGGCAAAGTCATTGAAACCAGCGCGATTTAGTACCCTGGATCCCAAGGTCTGTGCCGCACCTGCATGAAGACCTCTCCTCTGAATGCCAGACTGGTCCATCCAGCAGCCAAGAGCTCCGTGGGGTTGACTGATGCGCTGCTCAGACCCACCATGGCTCCCAACACCACCACCAGTCTGCTTCTCCCGTGACTTTCTCATTTACTAACAGTCACTTAACTTCTCAGGCCAAAAGTCTAAGAGTCCTCCTTGATACCTCTACCTCCACACTTTATACTCAGCACACCAAGAGTCCTCTTATTTCTACCTATACAACTTGTCCCGAATTTGAACACTTCTCATCAACTTGGTCCAAGTGTTGTCTACTACAGTGACCTCCTCACTGGTCTCCCCTCCCTGCTGTCACTCTCGCCCCTGAAGGTCACTCTCAGCAGGCCAAGAGATCAGTTCAGAACACAAATCTGATATCATCATTTCCCCAACTTAACTACATTTCTTTACCTCCCAGCCCCTCCCCAACGTCTTTCCGTCTCACAAAGAGTAAAATCCAAAATTCATGCCATGGATTACAAGACTTTATGTGATTGAGATTTTCAAAGTGAGCAGACAGTGTCTCTTAGGTGCACAACCTCCTTTTACTCCACTTCAGAGTCAGAGTAGAGACCTGGTGGATCATTGCCAGGATACAACACATCATTTCTTATATTCTCACGTGAATACTCTTGAATCTTGACCTAAATATCAAGAAAAAAGGCTTTCCGGAGAAAGAATTGAGAGATGAGGAATGACTGAATACAATGAGACTGTCATTCTATCAAGTCCATGTCATTATTTATGGGTGCATACTATTACCTTGAACTATGAACCTTTGCCAATAGATGTTCTCAGTATGTACTGTTTGGTCCCTGGAGATAAATACAAATACCATGTCCATGCATCTTTAACCCCCCAGAGCCCTGCACAGTTTCAGATCAAATTGGAACTCAGTACTTGCTTATGGCATGGAAGAGGAAAGGACTTACGTTGTGACTGATCACACTGCATTCCAACAGGTCAGAGTTAGTCATAACTCCTTCTAGTTTCTCTCAGCCCACACTGAGCTGTTCAGAAGAGCACAGAGGGAGAGCGCCATCATCAGAAAGGAGGACACTTTGTTTCCAGTGCCAGGCATGGGCCAGAACTGTCACTAAATGTCTCCCTTTAAAACCAGGAGGTCCAGTGAAAATCTTTGGCATCTAGTCTTTGGCACCATTCATCTTGAGTCTTTGCAGATGTGAGCACCACTGTTATAACTACCGCACTTCTATAGACTTTTGCACTTACCAAGTGCTTGCCAACTGATTTTATCTGCTCTCTGGAGCAGCGATCCTGAAGGTTGTAAGTATTGTTATCTCCACTACAGGTTAGAGAACTGAGTCACACACAAAAAGGTCAACTAACCCAAGTGGGATCACATGCTAGAGTACAGATTTCCAACCCTTCAGACCTAGGGATACCCTGTTATTGTTTGCTTAATTATCTTTTCCTCTCCTTACCTCCTCCATACACACAGCTGCTTCCAAATGTGGCTCATATCATAGTGCTTTTTAAGCTGAATTTAATTTCAAGATGCCCATTGAGATAGCTGGTAATACCCCGAGCCTGAAAGCCAGTGGTTTTTTAAGAACAGGCATTAGACTTTACAACACCTGTCTGCCCTAATCTCTTCATCAGTGCTTCTTTTAACAAGCTACCATCACAGACAATCCTTTCTCAATTAATGAAAAAATATTTCCGGAACTGTATTCAAGCACTCCATCTTCCTGTCAGAAAAGTAATTGTGGCTGGCTGATAAGCCAGTTTGAAAAATCAAATTTAAATGAGCCAAATTTAAATTTATAAGAGCCTCATTTAACATGCAATTAATTTTACACCTATAATAAAAAGAGAAAAACCCCCAGTCTTCCCGTGGAATTAAATAGGCTGATAAGGAAATGCTGTGCCTCATAGAAATGAGAAAATAATTCTTGAACACTGTCATCCTTTTGGTTGCATAATACTATATACAGTATGTTCTGTCTCAGGGAAGTATTAATTTTACTGAAATTAAATATTTTTTCTGCATAATCATAGGAATGTGACTCAGTGGTTAGGGTTGAGACATAGATTATTGGCTCCAGATTTTTTTTTTTAAGCTCTCACTCTCTCCTTTATATTACCCCTTAAATCTTTAGGGCTTCTAGTGTTTTTGTTTCTTCTCAAAAGAATGGGGAATAATAGAAACGGTAGGGCTCAGCTATATTTAAGGTTCTTCGAACTTTTGTTTTAATTAGTAAAATGTTGAGCGAAGCCTTCATTTGCCAACCCTTTTATTCCTATTAAAACCCATGTGTACGTTAAGATGGGGTTATCAGTCACTTATTTATGACTTACACCATTTTATTGTTTTTGATATGCAATAAATATATCTCCATCCCATTATAAGCCCATTAAGTAATTCAAAACATGACATTAATTTGCATTTTTCAAGAAGAAAGAAGTTAAACTCAGGCTGCTTTTTATTACTTTGCTTCTAGACACAGCCACACAGGAGCCACCGTGAAAAATCATTACCAAGTGTGGATTTCCAGTGGAGCATTAATACCATTGAGAAAGTTCTAAGGCTTTTCTTTGTTGGGGACAACGTCGGCCCTTGATATATTTTTAAAAGGTTCTAGGGGCCAATAAACACATCACAGTATTCAATGTCTTTTTTGAAACTAATCCAATGCTTTTTCTTTTTTAAAGTAAATTCTTGAAGGAAACCAAGCTTCAACTATTTCTAATAGTGCTCATATTTAGATTTTTTGAGGTTTTCCTGCTTCTGTTTCCAGGACTGAAGGGCTCCCTCCAGAGGCTGCAGCTCGAGTATGTGGATGTAGTCTTCGCAAATCGACCAGACAGTAACACCCCCATGGAAGGTGAGTGAAGAAATGTAATAAAAGACTCTAGAGTTACTGATTCTAGCTTGACGACTTATTCCACTCACAGTAGGAAATGAAATATATTCAGACTGATTTGACTGAACGTGAAAAATAAAAACCTTTCCAGTCGATGTCTTTCAGCCTCAATATTTACCCACAAAGTCAGTGCTCCACATCTTGCATCTTCATTAATTTTTAAGCAGTTGCAGGCACTGGCAGTGTGGCTTCTACCATTACAGTGCTCACTTTCTCCAGGTTCCTTTCACTTCTGTGATTTTATCAACTAAAACAATAAACGTAATTGAAAGGGGAGTTTATAACCCAGCCGTCATTATTTTGGAGTGAGTTCTCTGAGGGTGTTCTTACTTTGTGACTCTAGGTCAGATTAGTCTCCAATCTGTGGTGATAAGTGCTAAGTGCTACCATGAGCAGAGGAGCGACTACTTGAAAATGTGACTCTTCGTTGCAATCTGGTTTTTGATTCTCAAGGAGCTGCAATATTTTATCCCCATTGTGTTAACAACTGTTTAAAGACAATTTAAGTATCTCCCTGTGGAAGCTTTCAGAATGTTCCTAAAACCAGATTTTCTTCAATCTGCATTTATTTATGGAAACTACCTAGGATGATTGAAGATAGTTTGGGAGGAAAAATTTAAAAGAAGGTTCTAGTTAATTGAGATTTATAATCATAGGGATTATCATACACCTGAGGTGAATGAGAATGAAGATATTTGGGAAAAAGAAGGAAAAAATAATGTTTTGGTTATTTGAGGTTTACTATATGACATGGATTTTACAAATTTTTAAAGAATTAGAATACTTGACATAAAATTACACTAAGGTAAATTTAGTTTTGATGATTCAAAAGGTAGTTCAGGATCTTGTAATAAATCAGGTTCTGTAAAGGTTTGTTCTTGCTAGAGGGTTATAGAAGTTATGGAAGTTATAAATGATAGCAGTGTATATAAATATTTCTGTAGGCTGCATTTCTGAAAATAAAAGTTGTGGAAACTATTTTCCTTGCTATTTATGTCTTTCTCAACCACAGAGAAATGGTTAAAATATATATATTTATATATCTAATTTTCTCTTAGACTTTTCTACTTTTTTTGATTTGAGTAAATTAGGAGTTTATTATAAAGCAATATCAGTGTTGGAAATTCATAATAAGAAATTATCCATGGAAATGACATAAAATGCATATTTTTATCAAAGCAAAGAATAGGTGTTTGATAAAGCAAATCATAAACACTTTATTAGTGTAAGAAGTGCTTATTGCAAGGATAATATGATGTCACACTATTCTCAATGCCACATTAAAACAGAGCACTGAAGCTATCGCGTGAGCACAATTGTCAAGTAAAATGCCATTCAGTGGCGGCTGTGAAAGACTGAAATTGCTTCCCATTTTAAGTGCCTAGTGACTATTTTCCTCTTTGGAAAAATGTCCTTTGCAATTATGCTATGTACAGGAAAGAAGAACATCTGGGATTTTTCAGCATCTTTTTTTTTTTTGGCTCATTTTCCCCATTCTACCACTATCTTTAATCTGAGGGATATGATATAGAAGTCTCTGAAACAGAAAACATTATAATTTGCATTATATACCTACAGAAGGAGAAAATTCTCAATTAAGAGCCAAACTATGTGATACTGATAAGATAATGGTATCTCTTATATAAAGACTAATTATGTGTTGACATTTATCAGAAGGTAGCTTCAAAACATAGAAAACAAAACCAAAAACAAACCAGATTGCTACCTGGTAGAATGTATAACTGCAGCATTAACCAGTCTCCGCTGGAATCAGAGAATATTTACATTTTCCCTGAGTTTCTTACAAAAAAATACCACAAAGGGCTTCCCTGGTGGCGCAGTGGTTGAGAGTCCGCCTGCCGATGCTGGGGACACGGGTTCGTGCCCCGGTCCAGGAAGGTCCCACATGCCACGGAGCGGCTGGGCCCGTGAGCCATGGCCGCTGAGCCTGCGCATCCGGAGCCTGTGCTCCGCAGTGGGAAAGACCACAACAGTGAGAGGCCCGCATACTACAAAAAAACAAACAAACAGCTTCCTATTCTGCTTTGTGGTATTTTTTGTTTGTTTGTTTGTTTTGCGGTACGCGGGCCTCTCACTGCGCAGGCTCAGCGGCCATGGCTCACGGGCCCAGCCGCTCCGTGGCATGTGGGATCTTCCCGGACCAGGGGCACAGGTTCGGGGCACAAACCTGTGTCTGTCCTGCATCGGCAGGCGGACTCCCAACCACTGCGCCACCAGGGAAGTCCAGGAAGCTGTTTTATCATGAGTCATTGTCCAAGTTCAGAAGTCTAATGAAGGGTGTCAAATAGAGATTTGTACTTGTTGATAAGGTCAAGAAACATGGCATGTCAAAGCTCTGCGGCAACCAACCTCCTTATGCTGGAATGTAGCCTGCTCTCTCCCACCCCCAGCAAAGGGAGATCCACTCCTGGCTGGCACATGAGACTCCGGGGCTTATTCCTCTGGGATGACTTAGCAAGTTCACACTACAGGCAAGTCCCCATGTAGGACTTATTCCAGATTGAAATAGCTTCCCTGTGATGTCTCCCTAGCTTTGCAGAAAATGTGTATCCTCAAACAATATACTCATTTGTTCCAAGGTGAGCCAGATGGAAGGGCCAGTTTGGTATTAGTCTCTAGAAACTCATTCTCTATATTTAGTCTTTCTTTCTTTACTGTATCAGAGGAAAGGACTGATCTGGGCAACAGAGAGAAGAAGAAATAGGAAATAAGAAAAAAATAAGAAATAGACAGGGATTTCCAGGTAGCCTTGGGTGCATTTTCTCTTCTAAAAATGAAAAATAAAGGTGTGTAAGCTATGTCTGGATTCCATGTTGTTATTAAGTTTCATTTTTGCAATGATTTTGTGAATCATATATGTGTGTATGTGAATGAAAGTTGTACCTGTACAATGGGGTCTACCTTAGGAAGGCTATTGGGGTTTCTAAAAACAATAGAAAAGTAAATGTTACGTATAGTCAAAATTACCCTTGAAAACCCTATAGTAATGACTTGTTGTCAGTGTTACTCTATAGCCTTTAATTACTCAATTTCTTCTCCAAATATAGTGACAGAACCATCACTAGATACTTTCCCAGACACCTTTTTTTTTTTTTTTGGTAACAGCCTTAATATCATTCACATACTTTTCTTTAGCAACTCACATTGGCAATTTTAGGCTCAACTGCATCCATTTCTGTCTAATATAAGCGATGGAACAGTGGTTGCCAAGTGCATATTGCTGAATTTTCCTATATTAAATCTACATATGTTGGCACTGTTCTTTGTATGTGTGCCTCACAGTAAACCCTTAACATTTGTAGATCACCTTTAATTGGTTTCAACCATTCCCGTCAATTCCATGGACCCACAACACACCCTAACTTATGATTTTGCCAAGACACCTATATTAAACCCTGGGGAACTAATGAGAGAACTTAGCCCAGCTTTCTAAGACTCATTTTAAACAACTTTGATTTAAATTTATTAAAATGCCAACCCCATCCTCTTGATTCGCACCATGAAAGGATGTTAATTGGGAACACTTCTAGAGTAAACCAGCATGAGTCTCGTCCAGTTTCTACATATCAGATGACAACAGATTGAGCCAGAAAAAGATTAGCAGTAGCATCTTCATGATACTGGCATCATGGATCAAATTAGTTGTTCCCTTCCCTCCTTCCTTAGAAAGCCACTAGACAAAAAGTGAGTCCTTTCAAAAGAATGGCCATAAATTCCCAAAGTGCAACCAATGGAGGAGGAGGTGAGACAGCCTTTGTAATCTACAACCCTGTGGAATGCAATTAGACATTTTACAGCTATGGGAAGATGTTCCTGACAACAGAGGGGAGCTTGTATACTTTGTCCTCTGTCCTTCTTGTTTATTTTTTCTGGTTCACCTAGTAGTAATTCATTTTTCTTTCACAGCACCTGCCATGCCATCTGTCTCTGCTATAATACCTGGTGTTGATGGCATGTTTTCCAATTCCAGAAAAAATCAGTCCCATGTCCCATTTCTTCTTTCTTATACTTCTGTGTTCTTCCCAGTAGAGTCACTGACAGTTCCTTGAGCTCCATGATACTCACATTCTTAAGTCTCTCACTTCCATAAATCCCCAAAGTATATTTCAAAATCTTCTCTTAAGCTCATTAGTCAAGAGAAAGTTCATTCCAACATGAATCATGTTGGACATGGATAGACACAGAGCAATTGTGTGTCTGAGGACCTGCACTAGGAGTTTCTGGTGTGGTTTTCTGTCATTCACAAGTGCTAGACTAACTTCTCCATCCATACTCTTCTCATTGGTCCAGAGAGGAAATAACTGAGCATGATTGTGGGCATGAAAGGAGGCTATAAACCATGTACCACTTGTGAATAGTAGAAAAAAAGAGGGGACCCATTTTAGTTTATGTAGCTTTTTAAAAAAGGAAAGAAGAAAGGCCACTAAATTCATTGATCTGAGAATATGAAGATTTTAAAATTAAATTACACTTTAATTAAATTTTAATTTAAAAAAATTTGGAATTGAGTCCTCTTTTATTTATTTAGAATTTTTTGCCAAAACTAGTTAATCTCACAAACTCCCAGAGTCATTAGATATTATTCTCAATCTAATTACAGTTCAAATTATTTATTTTTTTCCTGCTAGTAGGTCAATGCAGACATATAACAACCCAGATGTCTTATTTCAAATAAGAGAGACAAGATCAAAGTTAGCTTCACTTAATTCCCATAACATCATCATGTCAAACAACCTATTCCAAAAGAATTTCCTTCTTTCTAAGCCATCTTTTTACTGTCCACATATGCCAGCAGGAATCTACAGATATTCAGGAATCTAGGACATCCAGTGACAGCTCAGGAAATACCAGAGAGTGGCAAACATTGCAGGATCCCAAATTTTCTACACTTTCTCAATTCCAGAACGCTGGCCCTGGATATTTAGCATCCAAAGTAAAGTTTTCAGAACAAAAATGTAATGATCCCCAAACCTAGAAATATTGTCTAACCACCATGGATCATCCCTTCTGCCTTTGTATTTTATTGTCTTCCCTGAAAGACACCCTCAATCTGTCCCCTGCAAAAAAACATAATAGGAAGAAATCTTCTGCCAATAGGCTATAACAGTGTTGTTCCATAGAAATATTTTGAAAGCCACATATGTATTTTCAATTTTCTATTACGTACATTTAAAAAGTAAAAAGAAACAGGTGGGCTTCCCTGGTGGCGCAGTGGTTGAGAGTCTGCCTGCCGATGCAGGGGACATGGGTTCGCGTCCTGGTCCGGGAAGATCCCACATGCCGCAGAGCGGCTGGGCCCGTGAGCCATGGCCGCTGAGCCTGCGCGTCCGGAGCCTGTGCTCCACAACGGGAGAGGCCACAACAGTGAGAGGCCCGCGTACTGCAAAAAAAAAAAAAAAAAAAAAAAGAAACAGGTGAGATTAATTGTAAAAATATATTTTAATTTAAGCCAATATATAAAAAATGATCATTTCAACATGCAATCAATATAAAAATTACTGAGGAGATATTTTACATTACTTTTTTTCATACTAAGTCTTTGAAATCTGTTATGTATTTCACACTTACAGCACATCTTAATTTGGGCCAGCCACATTTCAAGTGCTCAATAACCACATGTGGCCAGTGGCTGCTATTTGACCACACAGGTCTCTAAACTCTAGTTCAAGTCTAGCAGAGCACCAGATACATACTGGGGGCTCAATAAGTATTTATTGTGTGGATGGATGGATGGATAGATGGATGATTAGACGGATGAGTGAACAAGTTGTTTGACTGAATGAATGAAGCTCTAAAGTTAAATAGATCCACCATCACCTTTCTCTACTTGAAAACCTATTTTGGTTTCCTAACGTCTATGAACATTCTGGTACCTGATCTGGTTCAGCATATTTTAGGGTGATATTAAGAAGGATAGGTTGCTGGCAAAGGGCGCCAGGACACTCTTACATCCCATTTCTCCTCATCTCTCTTAACAGCAGCATCCGGATGCCAGATCTCTCTCCAGAAATCTAGCTGATACCTAAATGAGCAGAAACGAATGGAGGCATGATTCTTTTGCAGTTCAGTTGCCCCTGAGGATTACTATATCAAATTTTAAAATTATCTAACCCATTTCATTTATGACCCTGGCCAGGATGCTCTGAGGGCCTCTGGTGTTCATCAGATCAATCTAACCTCCTGGCTTGAAAGGCTAGGACAGCTGAGTTTTCAAGAAATTAATTTGGAGAAAGTGATTTTCATATCTAAGAGGATGAGCCAAACCCTACCAAGCCCATGGCAAAAAAAAAAAAAAAAAAAATTGTGTTCCAATTTTACTAAATCAGTTTTATTTCCATTTTAACTGTGAATTCACCAATTTACTGCTGCTTTAGACGTATTCAGCTGATATTTTATCCTTTACAGAACACCAAGTCATGCTGTTAAAAAAGAAATTAATTTCATTCATTCTAAGAAATAACATGGGGGGATGGTTGAGTTCACTTTGTGTTCTTTCAGTCTCTGGTGTGGTTTTTTAGAAAAATCTCATGTTTCTGTCATCGTGGGCCTCCTTCTCATTAGGACAATATTTCTATAAAATGGACTGGGAAGGCATCAGATAGACACAGCTTTAAATCCTGGCTTTGCTACCTGTTAGACTGTATGCCTAGGGCAAGTTTCTATCCTCACTGAGGCTCAGTCTCCTCCCCTGAAAATGGAGGTAACATATAAAGTGGCTTCTGAAGGAGATAGCATTGTGGGTACAGCACCTCACTCACAGCAGGGGAAGAAACAGAAGCCTCATTTCTAGAACGCCCCGCACAACACACATACACATAAAACTCTCTTCTCTCTGGGTCTCTCTCAAAGGTAAGCATAAGAGACAACTAAGACCCTAAAATAATGTGATGAAAATCAAATGAAGGTGGCCAAGCTGCAGGGTTAGCCAGGGTCTGTGGTGAGGCCATGTAGAATCAAGGTACACAGTTGGTAATAGAATTTTCTTCTAGCTCACATTTTTCTCCTTGAAATTTTTGTTCTGAAATTCTCCATGCCCTTTAAAATTATGTAATTATAGATTTTCCAGGGTTAATCTATTCAGTCAAAAGGTGATCTTAAGCCTGTGATTTTATTTTCAAAAGTGTATCTAGAAAAAAACTCAATAATAAGATTCACTCATTCATTCAATTGATATTTTTTGAATATCTGTATCAGCAGACAGAAGGTGCCTGGGTCAATAGCACACTTGCTCTATTGGAAAGACTCAGGGACAAATCCACCTAGCCATTAACTGTAGTTCACCAGTTAATCTGATGTGCAGATATAGACGCTTTGCATTTCTTGCACAGAGGATTTTTGAAGCCAGAATGGGGTCACCAGTGGGTGACTAATTTAAGACCACACTTGACAATGAAAATTATACCAAAAAAAGACTTTGAGTCTTCACATGGTTCATGTATATTTAGTGTATCTTTTTTCTTTAAATTTATTTATTTTATTTTTGGCCGCGTTGGGTCTTCGTTGCTGCATGCGGGCTTTCTCTAGTTGCGGCGAGCAGGGGCTACTCTTCGTTGCAGGGAGCAGGCATCTCACCACGGTGGCTTTTCTTGTTGTAGAGCATGGACTCTAGGTGCACAGGCTTCAGTAATTGTGGCACGCGGGCTCAGTAGTTGTGGCTCGCGGGCTCTACAGCGCAGGCTCAGTAGTTGTACAGCATGGGCTTAGTTGCTCCGTGGCATGTGGGATCTTCCTGGACCAGGGCTCAAACCTGTGCCCCCTGCATTGGCAGGCAGATTCTTAACCACTGCGCCACCAGGGAAGCCCTATTTAGTGTATCTTGAATGTTTTGTGCTTCACGTCATAGGCGTAAGGATGCATTGTGAATATCATTGTGAATATCATCACCCTTCCCTCAATGCTCAGTACACACATTTTCTACTTTGTCTATGGCTACCATGACTCAGAGCTTACTAATCCACTTAGTCTTACTGTTATGTGAACTCACACATTATGTGAATTCTGCCTGTCTCACAAGCTTTTTGTTTCTCTAGCCAGTTTCATTTATCCTCCTTATTCACTTCTCTCACTTTCTTGAGAAGAACTGAATAATCTTAAGTAACACAGCAAAGGCACATTACAGAGTTCACCACCCTTACTTGTTGGCATGCTGCCTCAGATTTGCAGAGTCAACTTCTAGGGCCATTGGAGAAATTTCCAGAGTTTGGAGCATGGATCACTCTGATGTGTATCTAACAGGAACAGAGCCCTGGTTAACAATTTTCATTTTCCAACTAGATTCCATAGAGAGAATAGGAGTTTTAGAACATACTGAGAAGTTAAGTTTGCCAAGGCTGAAGAAAATATGTGATAAGCTGGCTTTAAAGGAAACAATATTCCCGATAATAATTTGTAAACATTTACGGGTATATTTTGTGCTTTCTATGGAAGCCAAAGATTCCTAACCTCATTTCATAAAATCCTTTTGGAAGGGAGGATCCTGGTAATATTCTATGCAATTTACCTACTTCCTCTATTCTCTCTCCCTTTTTTCCCTTTCTTCACATCTTCAGTCAACAGTGAAGGCAGAAGGAATACAACTGCTATCACTAGTAACACACAAAAGGAGAAACAACGTGGGCCACGTGTCTGGAGGCCCATTGTACCTCCTCACCACAAATCTGTGGTCTTCACCAAGCTCAGAAAGGGTGTTTTTTTTTTTTCCCCTTAAGTTGTTTTTAATCAAGAAAAAAAAGAGAGAGAACGGAGACGGCTTCTGCTCACCCCAGCTGTCAGGTGGAAACAGAATTGCTTAGTATTCTGGGGCTGTGGGTTTGTGACTCATGTGAGCTTCCTTCTGTGTGAGTTATCTCTCTGAAAGTAGCTGGAGTTGTGACAATATTCACCTCCATATTCTGAGGGGATGTCAACTCAGTCTCAGGGGAATTCATCTTTTTAAGTTCCTCATTGTGCTGTAGCTGATCTGCGGTGACATGGGAAGACTAACATTATCCAGCTCTCCAGCCCGGGCAGGTGGGGCTGTGGGTTTTAGCTGTCTGTCAAAGCAGCGTCTCGCTCAGGGTTTACTAGTATGTGAATCCAGTGGGCTGAGCAGAGCCACCTGTGGCATGGCTAATCTGGAATTCTCAGACAGTGGGGATAAACAAATACCCTTAAGACTCTCTCTCACTTTCTGTAAAAAATGAAGTAATGAAAGGCTCAAGGCTTTTTAAAGCCCTCCTGGATGTTGAATATGTGTAATGAAAAAATACAGGATCTGCAATCGGAGGACGAGGGTGCTAGTCTTGGGTGTGTGAACCTGCTTGAGTTGCTCAGTTACTGCTGCTCCGTTTTTCATTTGGAAAATGGGAAGAATAGAAACAGTACCTGGTCTAACTATTTCCAGGATTGTTGTGACAATAACGTGAGATAAGTGGGAACATTTGATTCGTAATGCCCTGCACAAATATTTTGAGATTGTTATTGTTATGTGTGTGTGTGTGTATATAATACATATATTAAGGTGTCATAACTGAAGTTTCAACCAGGCATGGAGACACAGCTGAAAATTGGTGAATTTCAAAGAGAGATGTCAAATCTTCATTTGTATATAGTAAGTATCCTACATACGAACGAATTCTGTTCCAAGAGCGCGTTTTATGTCCAATTTGTTCATAAGTCCAACAAAGTAAGCCTAGGTACCCGACTAACGCAATCACCTGTATAGTACTGTACTGTAATAAGTTTATAATACTTTTCACACAAATAATACATAGAAAACAAACAAACACAAAAAATAAATAAAACAGTTTTAATCTTACAGTACAGTACCTTGAAAAGTACAGTAGTACCAGCTACATCACCGCTGCTTTTACGCTTGCTTCCGGACATCCTGGACTTGAAATAAAGATACTGTACTACTGTACTCTATACAGCACTGTACAGTAAAGTACACAAAAGCACAACCCCTTGTAGAGGATGCACGCACGTGACAGTGTACGCCAGACACGTGAACTAACTTAGGTGATTGGACATGCGAACGCACGTTCCCATCTTTGAAAGTTTGCACCTTGCAGGTACATATGTAGGGGACTTACTGTACTTGCAAAGGAAAAGGGCCAGAGCTGGCTCCGTGTCTCTTTCTTCCCCTGACATTTTATTTTGAGAAATTAAAAACCTACAGAAAAGTTGAAGAAATAAACAGCCAACGCTCTTTACCTAGATTTACCAAATTG